>NC_086227.1:12367500-12705000 GCF_036321145.2 Pelmatolapia mariae | reverse complement strand
CTGTATGAGGTAACATTGGTCACTGATTAATTTAAACTACAACTTGCTGATATTAGCTACTTGCAGATGTATTGATACTAGCGTTTATAATAACCAATACATAAAAATATAAGCGAGAAACATCTACCATGAGTATTGAGCTTGCATAGTTTGTCCATCAGAGGGCCGTCTTTAACTTCCTTATTGGCAACAGAGGCCTGGGCAGAGTCAGGCAGAGCCACAGCTATGATGACGGAATGTGCTATTAAAAATTGGATCTGCTACATCTAAACACGAGGACTCGGCTGCCTCCCCAAACTTATCCGCGCTGTGTTGCCTTGGGGATTGCTCGCCGTCCACGCTACATTCACCGGGGCTGCCGTCATAATCTGCATGTGTATAATCATCTTGTGGGAAACTGACTTTCTCAGCAAATACCATCTATCTGGACAGCTTTCCGTCGTCTAACAACTAGACTGGACAGAAAAAAACAGGTGTCAATGCCACCCATTTTCAGCACCTGGAATTTGTACCATCCACTATCTTACTTGGTGCTGCCACACATTCGGTCTCTGATTCTTCACCACTCAAACTGGCATTAATCAGTGCAAGGTCTGTGGTAAATAAGACCTTCATATACCGTGACCTGTTTGCAGTAGCGGTTTTTGATACGGGCGACACGGGCGGTTGCCCGGGGCGGCATCACGGGCATCGGCAAAAAAAAAAAAACAAACAAAAAAAAAACTCATGCTAAAAACTCATCGTACTCATGCTGCCCCGACATCATGCCAGCGCGGGCGGCGGGGGATTCTCTGGCTGACGCAGCATCTAATAACCAACTCGCAAAATAAAAACAAAATAAAAACAAACCAACAAACACGAAAACACCAGACATTATGATACAGACTTATAATTTGCACCGATGTTTTTTAGAATTTCTACGTGCAAGTGCGAGAGCCCTCGGTGCGCCTGCTTGCTGCTGAAGTCAAAGTAAACTTTATTGTCATCTCCGCTACATACAGTCCAGTATATAGAGAGACGAGACGACAAGGCTCCAGTTGCAACAGTGCAAGTAAACAAACAATAAATATAAGAAGAGTAAGAAAATAAATATACACTTTAGGACCAGGTGTAAAGGGATCAATAACAATTTAAAATTTATAATTTACAGTTTGATGATTTAAAGTCTCACACAACCCGTCGAAAGGGGAGGGAGACATGCTGCTTCCAAATAGAGCACATTTCATTCATAATGTTGTAAATCCAAGCCCATTATGTATTCATGATTTGAATCCTGGGTTGTGTGAAATCCCAGAAATAAACCTTAGACAAAGCGAATCTGTGAAATAAGGTGTAGGTCTATTAGGTTATGATTCTCGAGTTGGGGGATGGGTGTTCATGCTGGAGTGCAAAATTAAAACCAAGATGGACAAGAAAAGTTCAAAGCCATCAGGTCCTCAGTTTAGAAAAAAGAGAAAAGAAGAGGAGAAACGAGCAAAATATACTGGTAAGCAGATGTGTCATTGGATAATGGCAGGTCATCCTGAAACAAACAGAATCATAACACTTTATTAACCCCTAAGGAAATTATGTGGGTTACAGTTGCTCCAAGAAGAAATGGTAAAAATAGTAACAGTAACAGACTAAACTCCAAACATTATGTTACAGATTTTAATATTAATTAATCATTGTCAATTGTTGATTTGTCCTGTTCTCATTGTATGACGAATTATGATTGCTGTCTGGTAGCCGTTTGCATACAATGCATACTCTCTCTCTCTTCATATGTGTGTGTGTTTGTGTTTCTGTGGTGAAATTCAGTATGGTTCCGACAACAGTTTTATGTTAATGTACAATCCTTAATATGTTTTATGTGTGTGTGTGTGTGTGTGTGGGGGGGGGGGGGGGGGGGGGGGGTGTTCGCCCAGGGCACCAAACAGGCTAGGACCGCCACTGCCTTTTTGTCTCTCATGGCTTGGACTTTCTTTTTATGACTGAAACTTGGCTACCCACTGATGATCTAGCTGCTTTTGTGGAACTGATTTCTATTCAACACAATCAACTCTGACCTGCATCCCACCACTACAGCCATATCTAAGACTGTCTCACACACTTGTGAGGATTTTCAAAGGTTCTTTACTGAAAAAATTGATAATATCAGATCACATATCCGGCTCCCATCCCAAGACCCTTCTGAACCACCTACATGTTCTTCCTTTCTCTCTGAATTTAAACCAGTCTCATTATCCTATCTTACTGATATAATAATGCACATCAAACCAACTACTTGCCCCTTGGATGTGTTACCTACACCATTTCTTAGAGATGTGCTGAAGACAGTCGGACCATCAACATCCTCGCTATTGTTAATAGCAGCATCTCAAATGGAACTGTTCCTGATTCTTTTAAACAAGCTGTTGTCCAGCTGCTTCTAAAAAAAAAAAACTGGTTTGGACCCGTCAGTTCTTAGCAATTTTAGACTAATTTCGAAGCTGCCGTTTTTGTCTAAGGTTCTCGAGAAAGTTGTCCTCCACCAATTATCCTCATTCTTAGACACACATAGTATTCTGGATAAATATCAGTCTAGTTTCAGAGCCTTCCACAGCACAGAGTCTGCTGAACTGAAAGTATTCAATGATGTGCTTTTAGCTGCTGACTCTGGAAAATGTAGAGTTTCAATTCTTCTAGACCTGAGTGCAGCATTTGGCACTGTTGACCACACAATCCTATTAAAGACGTGTCGGCATTCAAGGCTCTGCTCTAACATGGTTTGCCTCTTACTTAGAGAGCAGAACATGCTCTGTGATGCTACACTCGCTTGTGGAATACCTCAGGGCTCTATTCTGGGCCCTGTCTCCTTATACACGCTCCCATAAACCACAATAAAACTGAGATTATAATTTTCGGTATGCAAGACTCTGTTAGTCTCATAAGAAATGACTTGGGCCCATTATCAGCTAATGTACACCCCCATGTAAAAAAGCTTGGTTTCATTTTCAATTCTACCCTCAAGCTGGACAAAAAAATAAATTCAGTTGTTCGTGGCAGTTTTTTCCAACTCAGGAGCATTTCCAAACTCAAAAATATCTTTCATCTGAAGATCTGGAAACCGTTATCCATGCCTTCATCACGTCTTGACTACTGTAATTCTCTCTATTTACGCGTCTGTCACTCAAGCCTGTCCCACCTGCAACCTGTTTAAAATGCAGCCGCAAGGCTCCTGATGGGTACCAGAAAGAGAGTATTACTTCGATACTCGCATCTTTACATTGGCTGCCAGTTAAATATGGAATTGACTTATGGTTTTATTATTTGTTTTTAAAGCCCTCCATGGCTTGGCTCCAGGTACAATCTCCTTAGCCTGCACCTACCCACTCGAAGTCTGCGTTCCTCCAGTCAGATGCTTTTATTGGTTCCACGCTCCCAGTTAAAATCTAGAGATGACAGGACTTTCTCCATTGCCACTCCAAGAATCTGGAAAAGTCTTCCCTCTTTCATAAACTCCTCTTCCTCTTTGGAAGTCATCAAATCAAATTTGAAGACCTACCGATTTCCAAAGGCTTTCGGATCTCTTTGACACCACTTTTATTCTATTTTAGCTATTCTGGTCTTTTATCTCATTGGATGATGTATGCATGTATACATGTATTTTATGTTCACGTATGTGTGCTTGTGTTGAATGTGTACACTTTCGTATATGTGCATGTACATCTATATTTCTACAAACAGGTGTATATAAGAGTCTGCTTTGTGTGTGTATATGTACGGATGTCTTACAATGTTTTTACAATGTTTCTTATCTTATCTATTTTAATTCTTTTTTATTTGATTATATTATCTCTCTGTTCAGCACTCTGGCCAACACTTGATGTCTTTTAAATGCGCTATATAAATAAACTTGACTTGACTTGACAGCTGGACTGGCCATCCAGCTACGCTGCACAGCTGCCTCTTCTTCTCTCACTCTCTCCCCCTCCCTCTCCTGCTGCTACTTCAATCACGAAACTGATCAATGATCAATGATCAGCTGATCGGTTTTTCTGTTGCAAGTCCCGTCTCTCTTGTTTGTTTATCGCCCACTTTGCACCAGAAAGAGGAAAACAGTACGTTTAAGCTGTTGTTAGAATTTATTTAATATTACTTTCTAGTATCAGCTGATGTTTGCTGGAGCCACAGACATACAAGCTGCTCGTCATGATATTGGTTTGGATATCTGGTGAGAGGGAAATATAAAGATGAAACCAGGAGATGTCCTTACTGAAACATCAGAGCTGAACAGGTGATGGAGAAACAGGTTTACCTTTTAGGTGACATGAATGAGTTAAAGAGAAGTTATGAACTGTTTCTGAGAGACAAATAACACCAGGATCATTTTCTACATAGCTGACAGCTGTGCAGGGGCGGGTCTAGCAAAGTTTTGCCAGGGGGCCAGGTAGGGCATTAACAGGGAAAGGGGGGCACAAACAAAGAAATACTTTTCTTTCTTATTCTCATTTAAAATGTCTAGCTTTTGATAAATAATTATCTGAATCTTACAACCAAAGTGGTCATCTGATGTAAAATGTAATCATACATATATACCAACATAACAGTGTAAATCACCATCACAACAGTGTTTCTTTTCATTCAAAGGCTTTATGGCTTTTCCTATAATACCTGGTGGGCCGGTCTCTAGTCAAAATGCCTGGGCCCAGTCCAGCCCTGGGCAGAGCATTGAACAAACAAAAAACAATACAACAAACGTGTGGGAAATCTGTTTATGGTTCATGTGTCTGAAAGAAAAAAAATATCAGCCACTACATCAGAATAACAGATTTTAAAATAACCAAATATAAGGACTGGTTATCGGCCTTAAAAAAATCATAAATTATAAATCATAGGGTTTATAATCATAAATTATAAACCCTAGAGTGGGTTTAGCTGGTTAAAATATAGAACAAATGATAAAAATGGTAATTAATTTAAAAAAAAAAGATGCACAAAAAGATTTTATTTGACATTTTTCAATCCAGTGCAACCTCCAGAATGCATCTTCTTGGTACATCAGGCATCTGGGTTTCACACCTCACATGATATGTTGAAACAAGGCCACTGAGGCAAGCAACTGTTTCTATTTAAGGCACTGCATCTGGAGGCCCTTTATTCTAAAACAATAATCTAATGTAGCCTCATGCCTTATTAGTTTTCCCTCTGGATATCAATCTCAAATTCACCCCTCGAGACTTTGCTATGCTGAATCTGTATCACGGGGTCGTAAGCAAAAGGCTGTTCTGTGTACAGCGGATTGATCTATGAGGCAAAGCACACCAAACACAAATCAGTCTGGCTGTGATCTTGACCAGCTCTGTCATTCTTCCTTCACTCATACATGAGAGGATTGTCAGTACATGTCAATGTAAAGTAGCAAGTGATTACTATCAGTTATTCTCTCCTTCATAGCTAAACAACATCCTTTACCTTTTCCATTTATATAAGACAAACCATCCGCTGCTTCTAACCCTACATACGTCTATGTATTGCCTGAATGGTTTTTTTTTTTTTTTAAAAAGTAAAAATCTAGCCTTAATACAGACCACATATCTGATCTGATCACACAAAAAGCACTTCAGGTAAAATGCTCTACTCTTGGGTTTGAAATGGGAGGATTGTTTCTTCAGAGAGCGGTGTCTTCAGAGCCAAAAAGCTTGGTGGCGATGGCCTGGTAGTCGGCCACCGGTGCTTTTCCATCGAAGTCTGAAGGCAGGATGTCTGCATCGAATTCTTTGAGGTAGTTGTCCAATTCATCACCATGAACAAAGACCTGAGGGAAGTTAGAATCAGCATTTAAAGATGTAGCTTAGATTTAAAACCAAAAAAATATAGCTGCTATCAGCTGTGTCCCTTATCTTTACCCTCTCCAGCAGCTTGCTCTTCATGAAGGGTTTAACCACATTGTAAGTAGTGGTGAAGTACCAAGGCTGGTGAATAACGTGAACTGCCTTGAAACGGGCTGGGAACGAGTCCTGCAGAAAAACACAAAAGAGCCAAAAACTTGAAAAAATAAAGTAGTTTGAGGCTCCACATCAGCTTTCATTCTGAGTCTATTTGGGCCTGCAGTAGGGGTGGGCGGTATAAACAGTATACAGTAGAAACGATATGAATTTGGCCAATGGTAGAGATTTTGACTAGACGCTCTACCGCATTAGCGCATGTTGACGGTGTCATCAAGCTGCGCCTGTTTTGGTCGAAAGCATCGCAGCGGCTGCAAACAATATCATCTACAAATTATGCCGGGCGACAGTAATAGCGAATAGACAAATCACCTTTTGGAATATAAGGAAAGCCAAAGGCTGCACTTCCGTACCATTGATTCATTAATGTTGAATTCTCTTGCAGCTGCTCTATTCCCATCTGATTATTTTAGTTGTTCTCCTGACTGAAGTTTGGTCCGTTTACAGCATCCTGCCATGCAATTGCATTTGTCCCTAATCATCGGGAACCCTCATGTTAACTTTTATCGAGTGGAAAAAAGTTAGCATTCATCCTCCAGCTTCACTGTGTTTATGTTATGCTAACATAGCTGTGTTGCTAGCGATCACATGACACATCATTATATACCAGCTAGTCCAACTTCAGCAACCCTAAAAAAGTCACTGCTGTTTAGTTTTCTGTCTTCATTTATGTTGGAAGTGATAGCAGCGCTGTATGTTTTAAGTCTTTCAGAAATCTCTCAGTCAGAACATGCTATATCATGTTTAGTTGGAAACTAGCAAGCTAACTTCCTGCTAACGTCTAACTCTGTTAAATGTAATAAATTCTGTTCTCATGGATGCCTGGATGTTAAACTTAATTGTTACACCTGGTAAAGCAGCAACGCTGATCATTTTATTAAAGATGAACAGTTTAGACAGTTTTTAACTCTCAGTGATGCCGCAGTGTTCCTTTGACTTTGGGACCTGAAGCGGATGGAGTTTTGGACCCAGATTATTCTGCGAGGCTCCCGACTACAGTAGCCGTAATGCTCCGACAATCCATCAAGTGGTGCGGCTTCGTAACTTACCAAAGTTGTACTAAAACATTTTTGACAGATTTTGGAGCGCCGTGTACCACATAAAATTGGTTTGAGGTCAGTGGGCATAACCAGAATTCATACATAAGGCATACCAAATTATAAGGTGCATTGTTGATTTTTGAGAAAATTAAAGGATTTTAAATGTGCCTTATAGTGCGGAAAATACGGCATACAGAAGAAGAGAATATATCGTGATATATATCGTTACGGCACATGCTTCAAATTATACTGCGATATGGATTTTAGGCCATATCGCTCAGCCCTAACCTGCAGCATGTCCACCATCTTCTTGAGCTCAGCTGGCTTAATTCCTGAGGCATGCTGCATTGTGAAGCCTTTGAAGTTATCAATCAGCACAAATCCATTGATCTGGGTCTCGTCATTCTCGAGCAGCTTCTCCATGATCATGCAGTATGCCCTCAAAACCTGTTACATGGAAAAGGACATATATTTCACAGAGTACCCTTGGATGAGTGAGCTGCAGCTGTGCAGGGCTGCTTTACGGGTACCTCATCGAAGGTGATCTCCTCCAGGTCCCAGTTGTCGATGTTAAAGAGCAGGACCACGCGACCATACTTGTCTCTGCTGGGCAGAACCACTGGGTATCCCGCTTCGACTGTGCTGCGGACTGCCTCGGGGGTCAGGTTCTCAAAAAGCTCAGGATACTCCTTCCTGAAGCGCACATAACCTGGAGAACCACAACCAACAGATCAGTTGCTTTCTCATTAGTTATTATTAATCTCTGTCTCTCTTTCACAGCGCGTCTTTTATCCCTTCTTCCTCCCATCACCACCAATCGGTCGTGGTAGATGGCTGCTCATCCCTGTGCCTGGTTCTGGCGGAGGTTTTATCCTGTTAAAAGGGAGTTTTTCCTTCCCACTGTCACCAAATGCTTGCTCAAAGGGGATTATTGGATTGTTGGGTTTGTAGGGTCTTTACCTTACAATATAAAGTGCCTTGAGGTGACTGTTGTTGTGATTTGGTGCTATATAAATAAAACTGAATTGAATTGAATTCTCTCACTGGATACTAATAACTCACAACCCCACAGTGTACACAGCACTGCATATTTCTGATGCACCCACGGAATGATAGTCCTGTCTCAGTGGGGCTCCAGTCCATCTACAAGCAAGGCACCAATTAACCCACAGTAAATGTGTTTATGAGCGAGAGAGCGGGAGAGAGAGAGAGAAAGACAGTCCATCTGGATATGCATGGATTCCAGTCTCACACAGAACAACTTTTATATATTGATGAATGTGCAGGTGTGTATTTTCTGTTTTTGTGGAGATGGAGTATTCCAACAACAGCAGCACCAAGATTCAGAAATTCTGCTTCCAGAATTATGCCAGTGCTTGAGTTAAGGTTACTAGGTTTAAGATCAGCTCAAGTTTTAATGGCATATTGCATTATTATATTATTGGAGCAATAAATGGGCATCATTTGGACCCATTCTGGTTAGGAAACAGCATTCTGATCATTCGGAGGATTGAAAAAAAGATCAAGAGGTTTTTGTGTGTGCAGGGCAAGTCATATGGCGTCCTCACTATTGTCGAACTGCTCTTTTTAATCTCCACCCGCTCCCAGAGCAGCAGAAGTTCCCAGCAGAACGTGGCGGACTCACAAGTGAAGCAAACCTGCCGTCCCATTTGGACACACAAAGAACAGCTTTGTCAGCTCACTCAGAAGAATCTCAAAGCTCCCAATTAATGACCACATGCTCCCCTGCCTCAGCGATGGCCTGGGATTCATGCATACGAGGAGCACAAAAGAGGCCTCACCATCAATTACTGAAGCGCTCGGGTGCCAAAATGATGCAAGCAAAAACTCTCTTTTTTGTCTCTCTACTCAATGAAACAAAATGCTTCTCATAAAGTTGTATTTAGTAGGTTGGAAATCACCTTTCATGAGCTCGTGGGCCCTGTCGACGTCAAACTTGCGAGCTCTGAGGAAGCGCAGGAACACAGAGTCGGGTTTGTCCCCAAAGCGCTCCAGGATCAGCTTGGTCAGGTCGTCTCCATCGGCTGCCCTCTCTTTCATCAAGGCCCGCAGGTCCTTCAGTGATGACGCCCGTCTCTCATCTGTCTCATTAAGCTCATCCTTCGCCTGGAAGGGTAACATCAACACAAGCCCTGAGCCATCCAAGGACCATATGTATGACTCGTGTATTTGCTGCCATTAAAAACTATGCTTATTTTACCTTTTGCACAGTGTGGCCAGGCAGTTTGTGGCACAGCCCAAACACAGGCCCATGATCCTTCACGGTCAAATGCTCCAGCTTTGACCTCATTGCTTGCTCCTCCTCTGACACCATGCGAAAAGTACCAGTCTGCATGACAAAAAATCCATGTTAAAATCCTCCTTTATTGTTTGTGTTTTACCTCATTGTTTCAGGCTTTAGTAGTTTTCAAATAAAAACAAAAGTATCCATGTATTGTGCAAAAAATGGGTCCAAGGACCTCCGGACTCCAAACGATGCATGCCAGCGAACGTCTGGTTAATCTGCTTCACATGATTGCAGAAAGGACTTCTAAAGCCATTTCTTAAAAACAGCTTAAGGACCCATCCTGAAGCCAGCATTTACTGGCACAATAACAATACTAAGCAGCATCATGTGCTGACAGTTAGACCTCAAAGCCCTCTAATGCTTTTAGCCCACACTGAACCACTGAACTGAGGCCAGAAACTGACCTAACTGCCGTAAACAGACATAAAGTGAGACTGAAGCACTCTGGACTGTTGCAGAGAAATTGAACTTACAGTAGCCATGGTTGCAGCGTCTCACAGCAGCAACGCTAAAACTGTGGAGGAAGAAGATTTGGCAAAGAAACCATGCAGACGCTCTTTCAATTAATGATGTATGAAATAATGTGAGAGCTACACAAATACAACATCACCAGGAGGAAGCAATAGCATTCAAAATGAAGAGGTGAGTCTTTAATATATTGTACTGCTCATTAAGCATCTTGACTGAAAGCATTTTTTTTATTGAAAAGGGTTTTTTTTTTTTTTTTTTTTAATATATACAAACAGTCTGCATAAATAGTTTCAATTCTGTATTCTGTATAAAGCCAAATAATTGTTATAATTGAGTTAAAGCTCTTTAACCGAGAATCATGACACAAATGCTAAAGTTCCTCTTCAGTGAGTGTGTTAGGCTCTTTAGAGTGCAAAATTCAAACCTAATTGCAGTGCAGCAAACAATAGAAGAAACTTAGCACAAATGCATAAACCCTTCATTTAAACTATGAAAGACATATTAATCAAAGTAAAAACAAGGTTTCTGTCAATTGACATCCAAAATATGTATTATTTGTTTTAAATGTGATTTTTAGTTACTACATAAAATATGATACATATATATCCTCAGAGTGCTCATATATTATTTATCTGTGTTTATCTGTCTATTGACTGATTTAGAGCTGAGCGGCCTTACCTCGAGCAGACAGGATCAGAGACCTACAGCGAGTGGCAGAGGAGACAGCAGGGACAGAGAGGACCACGAGGGGAGGAGTTACTGGAAGAAAAAACACTCAAAGTAGGATTAAAATGACACAGTGGATTACAACAGGTGGCTAATCTAGATGATGCAAACTGCGATGCAAAGCGTGAGCTGGGATGGAGTCCCATGGTGCCAAAATGAAACATGCAAGTCAAAGAATAGATTTTGTTTTAAATGAAATTAAAAAGTGAAAATGTATTATTTTTATTATTTTTATTGTATGAAAAAAGATTTATTGAACAGGTATATGGCTCAGCTTCTTTTCTTTTTTTGCTCTTGATGTACATACAAATATACAAAAGAGCCATCCATCCGTTTTCTTCTGCTGATCTAAATCAGCGCTGTGGGGGGGCTGGAGCCTGGTCTGGCTTTAGGAATCAACCTTAGGAACTTCTTGCTGTGAGGTGACCACTGTGCTGCCTTCAAAATAAGAATAAAAGAAACCCTTTTAATGAGAAAACACATGAATTAAACAAAGTGGTGTGTTTTTTGTTTTGCACCTTAGGACCACCGTACCCTGGACCAAACCTTCCACAACAGTTCTTATTAGCACTTATTTACACATTCTCATGAAATATGCATTTTACTATCACTGATGTAGGAGAAATCCCACCTTTCATGTCACATGTGCTGTTAACCCAGCACATGTGACATGAAAGGTGGAAATGTCATATGAGCAAGAGAACCATTAGCTATTCCTTTATGCACATTCTTTGAAATCCTCCTCAGAGGGGATCATTTGTTTTGGGTCCCACATTATGGATTACTTATCCATGACTGCACAATATCAGACAAACTGGCCTCTCTTTTAGTCCCTCTCACTAATTGCAGGAAGTGAGAATCCATGTTTTGCTTTATTTCTTTTAGAGTTTCTTTTATTGGTTGTTCAGTCTAGCTGACTGTGAGTGACCTTAATACCACTAAGCATTTGTAGTTACTGTGACATATGTTTGATATGAAATTTGTTATGTTCCCTTTAGTATGATTTGTGAGTTCATGAGCACCCCCTAATATTTTATCATCTAAGTGCCATTGTCTGGTCAAAACATTCTGGAGATTCGTGTCAGTTTTTTGTGTACTGCTTATGCAATGCCAGTGCAGTAACTCATTAAAATAGATGTTGAATTGGTTAAAAATGTAATTAGTCTAACTAGGTGATTTATTCATTGATCATAAGTGTAAGCAGGAGAGAATGCAGACTTTACACGTATATGTATACGTGTTTGTGTGTCTTAACGTAGATGTGTATCTGTTTTAAGGTTGTTCGTTTTTCTTTAGTTTAAGCTTTTTAAGACTGCCAGCCATTAGTTTCTATTCCCCATTCTTTTTCTCTTTCCTTGTTTTGTCTTTAAGACAGATGACATAAAACCTACAGAACAAAATGTAATGAATCCTGGTGGAGAGGCTGAGTACAGACAAGGAGGGAACTACTTGAATTCAACTCCGTTGAATTTTGTTGAAGATCAAGATCAGTTTCCTTAAAAGTGAGCTTTCTGAGCTCTCCCTGCTCGTTCAGTATCAGAGTCAGAGGTTCTTAGGACACTCAAGGCAAACATAGCTGGCGTAATGTTAGCTTATAACCTGTGCTTGTTGTTTTTTTTTTCAGCTGGCTGGTTGTCAGCTTTTCAGAGTGAGGATGGTCGCACTTCTACGCTGTTGACAATAAAAAAAATCGAGACAATATCAGGTGTACTACACATGTAGCTAGTTTCTGCTCACATACATGAAATGTAATTAGGCAGAACAGTGATGTCCATCTCGGCCACTGTATTCAAGATGACGGGCAACATAGCGGTTTCCAGTAACTGGCCTGCTCTTATGCATTTTTAATGGATTATTACCAAGTTTATATGAACGCATCAGTTTGTTGGAAGACGTAAATACACACAAATCGATCTATATTTTTTAGTAAAACATTCATTTTTTTAATCACATAAGGTTGGAACAATGACTGACTGTATCTTTAATGGCTAGATGAGTCATATGACATTTCTCACCTAAATCTTTTTCATTTTTTTTTAAATGGCAACAATCTTTGAAATGTGGTGTGCATTAAAAAAAGATTTCTGTGCAATTATAAAAATAAATAAATAATGTTTTTTTAAGTGGTTTGTGACATTGTGCTTCCTAAGACCAAGTTGTGCCATCGCAGCATGAAAAAGGAGAGCATTTTAGGTACTTAGGATGTAATCTGCACTATGTCGGCGAGACAAAATGGGAGTATTCAATGGCATTACTGTAAGGAGGTTAATGAGGTATGGGTAAACCATCCACCCCACGCTAAAGCTTGATGCTCTGCCGGGTCTCCTTCCTCCACACACTGAGGCCTCTGTGATCTAGAACTGGCAGGCTTACTGTGTCATTGTTCGTCTATCACAGGCTCTCATTAGTGATTTTCTCTCTGTTTTTTTGAATAAGCTCTTATTGCCTTGCAAAGGCAGTCAGGGGTTAACCACTCCTCCATGTATCACATTGGATGTGGCTATGTTTTTTTTTGTTCTTGTCTCTGGGTTACAGTAAAGTTCAAAGATGTGAAGGAATTCCTGTCAGTTATGTCACCCTGCAAGCCAACAAGCAGGACTCTGTGACCACAAACCTAATAAAGAAGAATTTCGAGCTGTTTTACTGTTTCAGTGCACTCTGATCACCCCTGAAGTGCAAATTATACTGTGCATCTTTTTACAGTGCAAGGTTCTCCTGGCATTCATGTGGACTTTACTTTGTAGACCCTCACAACATAGCTGCCACTCCCTGACAGTGCATCACACTACACTGCAAGTAGTAGAGGCACTGCCAACATTTGGGGGCACAAAGGGGACTTACACTATACTGAGTGGATGCTTTTAACACTGTGGATAACAGAAGTAAAATGTATTCAGTGTATGGGAATTATTAGGGCAAAATCTACAGTGTATTAAAGATTTCAGGAAATGAAGATGATGTACTAAAAATTAAATGCTAAAAGTAAAATTATTTATTCAAGAGCATACAGCATACAACTTCGACATCACTGTTTTTATTATTTAGACCCTGGTTGTTCCACACTAAATTACTACTTAAAAAGAAAATTAAGTGAGGTGACCAGAGTGTTTTCAAATGTTAAAATACCTTCTTGAAATGTCGCCTTGGTAGGTAATCACTAAATGGTATTCCTAAAAACTTAAATTTAAGTCTCTTATTTCTGTCTGTTTGGTATGCTGTCCATTTTGGATGAGGCTATTAGACAGAGGATCAACACTCCCACCAAGTGGCTCCAGTAATCTGCTGCCAAATGCAATCAAACCCCCACCCCCCAAACACACCACGCAAAATTTTTAAAAACCCAATTTGTTAAGTTAAATATTCAGATCGGACTCATTTTTCTTTCACCTTCTCCCTTTAGAGGTCACCACAGGACATCATTTGCCCGTAGCCATACCACACTCCTGCAATCATGAACCCTCTCTGTGGTCTTCCTCTTTTAAAAATTCTTCCTCTTTTCACATCCCACTCAAAAATGAAGGAATCTCTGTATGTGTGTTAGTTCCATTACTTTAAATTTGCCTTATTTATTTTGCAGTTTTTGGTTTGAAGTCAGGGAATGATGACATTTGGGGTTCATGCATGAGATCATGTGTGAGTGAAAGCAGACGATGAGACAGCTCCGTTGTAAACAACAACAACAAAGAAAGAACCAGCACTTGCACTCATTTTTTAAAGTTCCTTTTTACTTTGAAAAGGTTAACAAAAAACAGTCGTGTTTCTCATGAGAAGACTGACCATAAGGCACAAAATATACATGTAGTTTGCTTATAAAAAGACAGTCAAGGTTTTCAAATGATTTTTATATGTTAGAGTGCAAACTGGGTGATGTTGTGCTAAAGAAAAGGAGTGGCTTTTATTTCTTTGGCTAAACAAAGGTGACATTAAAAAATAAAAATAAAAAAGGCGAGGCATGTGACATGTCATGTCATTAACACTTTTTTTGATGACAGTGTCCTTTTCATGCCAATCAAATTTATACTTCCTGCTTTTTGCACGTATGTGGAGTCAGAAGATTACACAAGAGATACTTCACTGCTTAAATATAAAAACACAGTCAGTACTTGGAGTGTAAGCAGGCTGAAATATGGTACTTTATACTAGTCCTGGAACCCTTTTTAAAATAGTAGTGATGCATCATCTTTTCAGTAATAAGAAATAAAAGCAAGATAGTATTAAGAACAATATGTAAGAACTTACTAAAATCACTGGAAAAACAACATTTAGTAAACAAGACCGGGTCAGTGAAAAACCAGTTTACAAAGCCCAACTACCCAACTGGGCCAACTGTAAAGAACAACATGCGTGAAACAAAAGTAAAGAAACAATCAGTGCATTTCGGAAAGAAGTAACTGTCAAACTTCTCCGCTGACCTTGCGATTTATAAATCTTAAAGCTCTGGAGGCACCGATACATAGTGATTGAATGAATTAAAAGAGGTCATATTTATAAGACTGCCCCTTTGTTTCAGTGGTGATGTGCATATCCTGAAAGTTCAGAGGCAACGGTTCGTTCAGCATGCATTTCAAAATAACATCAGCGATGAATTCAACAAATGCAGCACTGCAGTCAGTAGTTCATCTTTATGGAGGACCAAAACTGCCCAAATCAAAAACCGATATACAAATAAATTATATATAAACAAATGTATATCATTTATAAAATGTGACAGAAACACAATCCAGTCACAGGTTTGGACAAACTTTTGACTGATTTAATTTAATTTGCATCTGTATTTATTTACCTTTGTATTCATAATCTTTTTTTAATTTAATTTTTACCAGTGATATTTCCGTTTTATTATAAACTAATCATTCATTTTTAAATATTCATATTTATTTATTGTTATGTTTTATTTTCCCTCTTACACAACAACCCCCAGTACCAATTCTCCCTTGAAAATCCATGTTTAAGCATAAATGCATAAAACACTTAAAAATATGTAATAAATAAATGGCAACACATGATTTAGTTGGGGGGTGGGTTAAATAGTTTGAAAGGACAAAGGGAAAATAAAACACAAATATGTAACCATATGGAAGCACTCTTGAAAAAGTACATTAAAATAAAAACACTGGTGAATTACCACAAAGTTAAATACAGATGCAAATTAAAACAGAAATATTAGGATGTGTCACATTTTAGAAACACGTTAGCCTACAATTATTTTTAATACTATTTGATGTATTTTATAGCATTTGTTGACATTGATTCTTCATGTCTTGGTCCTCTGTATTTCAATATGCAATACTGTAAAAGTTAAAACATAAAGGAAAGCAATAAAATGCCAAATGTTGTCACGCTCCTTCGAAATGAACAACTTCAGGAATAGGTGTAACCCTGTGGCAGCAAAGCTACGTCTTCCTTCAAGTTTGTCTCTGTGTAACAAAGTGAAGTGAATCTGTGGGAGCCGCACAACACATGCAAGGGATATCCTGACAGCAACATCAGCCGAAAGTGACGAAATGTCAGTTTCAACCCAAAAATGTCAAACCTGCCATGATGGTGAAGCCGAACAGGATGAACATCACCTTAAGGAGCTGATTCCCGGGGGAATTCAGCTCATGTGGGAGAATCTCCAGGAAAGTGATGTAAACAAACGTGCCTGCAGCGAGCCCCTCCAGCACGGCCTGGATCAGAGGTCCGGCTGTCAGCTGAGCCTCCATCACACCGATGCCAATGGCGATGCCTAAAGGAGACATCAAGGCAAACACTGCGATGTAAGCGGCAACCCACAGTGGGTGAACTGTGCTCTGGACCAGCTTCACAGACAGGCTGAACACGATGATGCTCTTATGAACAAGAATAGCGATGCAGATCTCCAGTACCTGGAAAAAATAAAGACATTTTGCATATATTTAGATTTACTTTGTGTTATAAAGCTGTAATTTACAATGAACCAAACAACAGCATGTAGATGACTAGGTGTATTAAGGCTGGGGCTAAATTATAGAAGTTTAATGGTATCAGGAATTACGTCATCATTTATTAAAAGGAATCTATTCCGTGACATTTTTTAATTATTATGTGTTTAGTTCTAACAAATTCACCAGCTGCTAGAAATCTGAAGCCGTTTTATAAAACACAAATTTATGACAGCTGCTGTAATGGGCTCCGATAAGTGTTTCAGCTATTTTACAGAGTAACATGAAACTAATTTAATGAGTGGTACAACAAATTATTTTTTCCTGAGAGTAACTGAGTAATGCAGTCCATTACTTTTAATAAAAGTATTCTGTGCAGTATGTGTAATAATGACTGTGAGTCACGACTCCAACACTAATCACAGGAAAGAGGGGGAATACCTCAACAAACATGCACAAACATGCAATAAATTTGTGTGAATGTAATTTGCTTTTTGCAGCTTAGCAGTGGTGGTGACTCTGAAAATGGAGCCAATAACAACCCAGCAAGAATCAATGAGGAACCGAATCAATATACTCTAATCAATTCCCATCCCTAGCAATATTTGTAGAGTATTGTGCAAAAGTCTTGAGCCATCCCGGGGACTTACTGAAACGTCCAAATATACAAGGAGCTTGAACATCAATATGTGGTATATGTGGTACTCTTTTAGTTGTGTGTTTTTGTTTGCTTTGTTTTGTTGTTTTTTTAAGGACAAAGGAGACAGCATGCTGAGAAATGCTCTTTGGAAATCACCTTGGTGGTGTAAACAACGATATAGTGTCAGCCAAACTGTGTTATCTTTGGCAACAAATCACGCGTTTATACAACAGACTGCTGGTAACAAAGTGTCTAAAGATACAATTAAAATTGGTTCTTTGATAAGTTTATGCATGAATGATTCATATGTCAGTGTTAAGTGGCTTAACAAAAAATAAACATTGTACTGAAAATGGTCAGGTACAGGGACTGGACCGAAAATGGGTGAAAAAAAAAAAAGCTTTAGAAAGTTTGGAGAGCTATTGCTCTAGAGCAGAGCAAAATATAAAGAAACTGGGGGTTGCTCAAGACTTTTGCAGAGTACAGACACATTTTATGTAATTAGGAGTTTCCAAATTAAAAGCCGACATTTTATTGTTCTCAGTTGTAAAGTACAGCTGAACACACACATCACATTTTCATGTGAATAAAAGATGCTGACTGAAATTCTGCTAAAGCTGCTTGTGCTGTCATTCGATCAGAAGAAATAAATCCGGCTCACTTTGCTGCCAAAGTTTTCTGAAGCTCTGAACTGAAACTTGCTCTGTGAATATGACTCCAAATTCACCTGAGCAGTACTTTCCCAAATAAATGCTGACAAAGGGCGTGATACGTAGCAAAGCAAGAGAGAAGTGCCATTACGATCCTTTACAAGTCTGTGTGGATTAAGAAAATTTTAAAAAAGAGCGAGCGTCACAGTTAACGTCGGGTGATTTGCTCTGTCTTACCTTCGAGTCAGTGCTTTGCAGGCCAATAGCAAGACCCTCAAAAACTGAATGGAGTGAGAGAGACAGGAAGAGCATGAAGGAACGAAAGGAGGAGTGAGCCTGTAAGTCTACGTGAACGTGGTGGCCGCTGCTCTCCAGATCACGGGCTGTGGCTAGCCCGTGGCCGTGCCCATGGTCATGTAAAAGGGGGGCCCTCTCTTCACGAGCCCCTCTCATCTCCCGGAAGCTCTGGACAATCTTCTCCAGTATAAGGACCATGAAGAAGCCAGCAGCTATGATGAACTCTGGAAGGGGAAAGGGGGTCTTTTTAAGACCAGATAAAATTTATATTAATTGGGAACGTTGACAGATCATTGCATAGTAAATATATGATATATTATATTATATTGTTTCCTTTATGAGTTTGTCTAAATCATTATTCCGAGATACCTCCACCTCCCGAGCATCCAGCACTGTGCCAATGTCTGACAGATAATCCGGAATGATGTCGAGCAGACATGCTGCCAGGAAAACCCCACCAGCGAAGCAGCTGATCAAACTGAGAACCGTGCGATGAATATCTGCAAACAGGAAGACAAAACATTCTTTATGTTTCAGCACAAACTCAAACACAGCAGTAAAACCTTGTCCTGCATAATGTCTTTTTTTATTGGTTTATTTAACCAGGAAACCCAATGGAGATCAAATTTCTTTCACAACAGAGGCCTGGCCAGATGGCAGTCTGTATTATTCCCCTATGAGTAATATAGCTGTACTGGCTTATATGTTGATTTCTTTTATTAGAACATAACAGATAAAAAGCCTATGGGGGTCATGCTACTGACTAGTATGCAAAATGTATTGCTGGGAAGCTAATAAACTATGACCTGTCACTAAAACCTACTGTTTACAAATAAACACTGACAATGATGTCATCATTTTTAAACACAGGAGTGGTCGGGCTCTTGTTAAATCACTACTAGTCTTCAGCTTCATCTGATCGTTCAGTAGAAAACCTAAACCTAAATCTGAAAGATTAATGGTACACGTCCAACTTTAAATCACGGGATTTCCCTCCACCCTTTGAATTGTTGGAACATCATGTGACACATGTCTGTCAACGCTCATGGGCAAAGATGACTCAAAAGAGTACTCCAGCAGCAATGTAAGCCAGAATTGATACTTTCACTTCCTTGTAAGAAAGCCGAACTTAACTCACCTCTATAACACATTTTTTTCAAATTCATATTTTCATTTTTGTGTTCTAGAAATGTGACATCAGAGTTTTAACCTTCAGGCTTTTCGCAGCTATCAGGTGACTGAAGCCAGAGGTCAGAGGATGGTTCACTTGATTGTACAGATTAACCCTTTAGACTGACATAAATGACTGCTGTGATATTAGAAATAATAAACAGTCAAAATGTAGACATTAAAATACCTACAGCATTATCTTGCCCTCCACGTGTGAGACCCACCCTGTTTTTCAACACTTATGCTGCGCATGTTCAGTTTCCAGGACCCGGCTAATAAAATCAACTGCAGCACTTAAAACATTATCAGCGAGGTGATATGTGATCATGTGATCTACTGGAAGCTATAATGGTGAAACCATTGAGCTCCTGTAACTGGGCTTTTCTGAAGCTACACTAAACTTCGTTTAAATTTCTTGCAAATTAAGGTTTCCGCCTTTATCTGTAAATGGCAGCAAATCCCAAAAGAGGCAGGAATACCTGACAGGAATGAGCCACTTCTCCTGTTTAGCTCGGCATTGGTGTCATCGAGACACAACTAACAGAGAACAAGTAATATGACTGATTTATTCCCCCTTTCCGCATTTTTGAGCTGAGATTGGTGAGATCTCGGTATTTGAAAATCAGATTATAGCAGTCACATATTTTATCCTCTCAAATACAAATACTGCTGCTATTAGCAGCTGCTTATGCCATTCCTTTTTCATATTAGCGTGTACCAACCTGTCCCATCTGTCTCTCTGAACCATTTGATCCGAGCGGGGATAAATCCAAAAAGAAGAGTTAGGAGCAACAACCCGATCAGAGCGACGATTTTCACCTGGAACAGATACTCCATCGTGTAGCGTGTAGTGTCAGTTCAGGACTGAGGTACAAATATTCGGTTAACATCGGCGCAAGGCGACGACTCCAGCAAGTTCCAACTAGAGAGTCTGAAAGACGAGCCGCCGTTGCCGCAGGGTTGTTATTTAGACTAAGAGCAGGCTACGAGGGCCGTGAAGGGACAAAAGTGGCGTAGCTAAAAACAAATGAGGAAAAAAGCGAATTTTTACTCTTTACTATTTTATAGTAACAATGTTTCTCTAATAATGATTTTAATGCTGCTACCACAATCTCAACCTCTACTGCTACCACTAATAACAACATTATTATTAATAATGATGATAATAATAATAATAATAATAATAATAATAATAATAATAATAATAATAATAAACTCCAAGTCCTGCTTAATAATAAAACCTATGCTAAAAAATATTTATACAAAATCCCACTTTGAATATCTTATAATCACTGTGGTTGAATTTGTTTTCTATTACTTTTAATAGATCAAAGCTATTTCTTGTTAAAATTTTAAACTGTGGTTGTACTGCTAACTGCTAAACGTTAGGGAGAAACAGACCAACTGTGTGGGGTGATGGAGCACATCTTCAACCTGAGCCTGAGGCTGGGGAGAGTTCCACAGCTCTGGAAAACCCTTCTGTGTTGTACCAGTGCCAAAGACTCTATGTCCGAAGGACCTGAACAGCAACAGGCCGGTGGCTCTGACATCCCACCTGATGCAGACCCTGGAGCGGCTGGTCCTAGCTCAGCTTCGGCCTCTGGTGAGCTCATCAGTGGACCCACTTCAGTTTTCCTACCAATCTGGCATTGGAGTGGATGATCCTGTCACTCACCTTCCACATCGTTCCGTCTCTCAGCTGGAGACCGCTGGGAGCACTGTGAGAATCATGTTCTTTGATTTCTCCAGTGCCTTCAACACCATTCTTCCCACAGTTCTGAAGGACAAGCTGGAGAACACAGGAGTGGACCATCACCTCACATCATGAATACTGGACTACATCACCGACCAACCACAGTACATGAGAACTCAGAGCTGTGTGTCAGACAGGCTAGTCTGCAGTACGGGGGCCCCACAGGGAACGGTTTTGGCTCCGTTCCTCTTCACCATCTACACTGCAGACTTCTCCCACAACTCCACCCAGTGGGTTCCGAAGTTCTCTGATGACTCTGCAAAAGTCGGCCTCATCACTGATGAGCCTGCGTGAACCCGCACGGCTGTTGCGCTCCCGGACTTGCGTTTACCCGCGCAGTCACTGAGCTGCACCAGCCCGCGTGAAACCGCACTCGCGTGAACCCGCGCAATTAAGGAGCCGTCGCTCTTTTTTTTTATTATAAGCCTGCGATTAACCGCACGGCTCAGGTCCGCGTGAAACCGCGCGACCGTGCTCGCGTGAACCCGCGCAGCTACAGCGCTATTCTTTCTACTTACTTGTGGTTGCTCTTGCATTAATCTTGAATCCCGTCAATCATCATCCAGCGAAAAGAAAAAAAACAGACAGCTAATCCACCGGCCCGATGACGAATTCTCACGTCTCGGGACTTTACTACAGGAACTTCTATAAGTCCTGGCTGACGGGATCCGGCTCCGAAGGACCAATTAATGATGGGTCTGTCTAGCACAGGCCCACTGCTGGAACGAGACAATTGTACTACAACAGCAAAAAGCACTGAACACCAAGCAGAGCTCTTTGATCTCGTGCACGAGGGAGAGAATCGGACAGCATCGTTCCTTCGCTTGACCCCAGTTGCTCTCGTCTGCTCCCTCGTAACACTGCTCTTTTATTGAGGTTACATGAATATGCATAGGCTCATTAACATAGGATATCTTACATAGGTATACATGTAAACAAAGAGTACCGTCTGTGTGTGTGTGTGTGTGTGTGTGTGTGTGGGGGGGGGGGGGGGTCAAGATGTGACCCCATAAACGACTTCCCTAATCCTGCTGGTCTGGAAGTCCAGCAATTCATCTAAACAAAAGGCACTTACACTAAAACAGATATACTTATGTTTGCTATACCATATAACAATAAAAGAAGGTGCGACCTCTCTCATGACCCCAGGATGTGAGTGTGTATGCCAGAACACTCTGGAAGGCACACAGAGTCTTTACAGACTGCTAAGGATCAAACCTCTATCAATATGCAATTGATTATAAAACTCTAAGCATATATGAGTAAATATTTCTAAGCATAAATGACAATCCAATAATATAAACCTGACAGCATCTGATACTCCTCTTTCACTGTAACAGGAAAAAAAGAGATAAAGGTTACTGTAGTATAATGTCACAGCCTTTGTATCCTGCAGCGACAGGTAACTTAAACCTGTTTGTCCCACAAAGCCGAGCCCTTCGTGAGTCCACAGCAAAACTATAATAAACTTCACAGGGCTCTATATATAAAACACTGCTTGTTCACAGACAGACTAAATAATGCAAGCTACATTTAGAAACTCTGTTCTTGAAATGCTAAAAAGAGGGAAACACATGCAAACTGCAGATATACTACAGATTAATACAGATTAATACAAAGGCTAGTATTTGGCTTTTGTTACATCAACAAAGAGCGCAAGTGATAAAAATATCGTTTAAAAAATAGGCAAAGTAAAGTTCTTTAGATAACTTTGTATAGAAGTGCATAGAGTGATACTGGACTGTAAAATGAATACATGTCAGTACGTTAAGGCCTTTGGTTGTAAGATTTACAGCCTCTGCTTCACCTAAGCAGACAATGAAGCCACACAGGTTGACGGGATGAACAAAATAAAAGAAACAACTGACAGCCATGTACCGAGGTGTGGCTGCTCAGGCCCACCTTCTGACTGTGTCAGATCAATCTGTGGGTGTTTGAACCGTTTGTCCACCCGTTACATGCTGTGGATCATTAGAGAGTTTAGAGTAAACACACAAGTCCAGCGACCATCGACTTGTTTCAGCTTATAATGTAGTAGTATGGTGGCATCTAGAGAAAAGGTGTGTGTGTGTGTTTCTGTATAATTACTTGGTAACTCTGACTGATCCTCGCTTTCTGACCAGCTTATTCTAACACGACTCCCTGCTTCTTCATGGTCAGTGGAGTAAAGTTCAGCATCGGCAGGAATACATTACATTAACAATATTCACAGCATTCAAGGTTTGAAGCCCAAATTCAACATTTCACACAAACATGTCAGCTTTTTGTCCTTCATCCTCACAATCACATACAACAAGCGGGAGAGACTAAAGTCCAACTACTGTACACATTGGCATAAGTGTTTTAAGGTAACAACGATGATGTCAGGTCTAAGGTTAGTCTGAGTTTTACACATAATTTAGTCTAAAACCACATTCAGTAAGGTTTTGGCAATAGTAACAGGCAGTACAGTCAGAATACTTATATAATGAAAACACTTTAAATAACTGCAGCACTGAGATGCTGGCAGCTGTAACAGTGCTGAGAAATATATGGACCATGGTGTGTGTGTGTGTGTGTGTGTGCGCGTGTGCAGCTATAGACCACATATACATCAGGCACTTAAACTCACAATTTCTAAATTTGTAACAAAAATGTAACAAGATAAGAGTTAAACTGCACTCTCGCTGATTTGGTTTAAGGCTCATACACAATTTATGAATTCAGTCAGCAGTCAGCTATTGGCAGGCACGCCGAGCCAGCCGCTGGAGATTTTGCTGGGCGTCTGGCACCTCTGGCTCTGGACTGACTGAGCGAGCATGCTGAATGGACAAGAGCTGATGGAGAGCTGAGGCTGGTCAGCTAAACAGAGCAAAGCAAAGTGAGCAAACTTGCTTTGCTAAAAGAAAATACAGTTATTATTTCCTGATCTATGTGCGAGTGCTGCTGCTGGTTAAACGCGGCGGGCTGGGTTCAGATGAAACAAGGAAATAAAAATGCCACCGTCTCAATTCAGTGTATTATAAACCACAGGGAGCAACTCACCAAGCATCATCTTAGCACTAGTGGTTTAATTCTACAGCCACAGAGCCATGGAAATGACAGACTGGAGTCATTTATGACTGCTTTTTTTTTATAATGACTCTATTTGTGTTCATTTGTGACATATCTTGTAAAATGCCGTAATATAATTAATTATGGGTTTCAATCCCTGCTATGTAAGAAAGGGGTTTGGCTTAGGCTTTGCCTCAAGGCTTCTACAGCAGTAAATCGAGCTGCTGTAGGTGTGTTTGCCATGGTTCACTGCAAAACACCACAAGTGGAAATTCACAATAAAACCCACACCAGCAGTGTTATAAATAAGCCCACACAACTTTCTATCAGCTGTGCCACACTAATAATTACTAATTTGTGGCTTATTAATAGGAAACCTTGAAAATGAGCCCACCTCGGTTACCTGAAGGTTACAGAGGGAGAGACTGTGTAATGTGTCAGGTGATGCGTGTTGTGTTAGTGTGTGGATTGTAGCCTCCTCAGTGTTTGATGAAGCCCTGCATCATCTCCAGCGGCAGCGGGAAAATGATGGTAGAGTTCTTCTCGGCAGCGATGGTGTTGAGGGTCTGCAGGTAGCGCAGCTGCAGGGCGGACGGAGACTCTGCGATCACCAGGGAAGCCTCCTTGAGCGCCCGCGACGCGTTCATCTCCCCCTCGGCGGCGATCACCTTGGCTCGGGCCTCGCGACTCGCCTCTGCCTCAGCCGCCATGGCTCTCTGGAGCTGGAGGGGCAGCTTCACATCTTTGATCTCCACCCTCTCCACCTTGATTCCCCAGTCATCCGTGGCGTCATCCAGTGAGGACTGCATGCTGTGCGCGATCTCCTCGCGGTCGGACAGGATCTCGGCCAGGTTCTTGGTGCCCAGCACGTTCCTCAGGGTGGTCTGGGCCAGCAGGCGCGTGGCTGCATCCGCGTTAGTGATGTTGGCCACAGCCAGGGTAGCATTCTGGACGCGATAGTAGACCACGCCATCAACGCTCACTGTCACCGAGTCTTTGGTCAGAACCTCTTGAGGTGGGATGTCGAAGGTGATGGTGCGCATGTCCACGTTAATGAAGCTGTCGGTGCACGGCACGATGAAGAACAAACCCGGTCCTTTGGCTCCACCGCGCAAAATGCGCCCCAGGCGGAAGATAATGGCCCTCTCGTACTCCTTCACGATCTTGATGCACATCCAGATAGATAAGGGCAAGGTGAGCAGCACGAGGAGGAGGGAGAGGCCGACCAGCAGCCAGCCGCAAAACCCAATGTCCGAGTCTGTATTCTCCAAAGTTACCTGACGCTCGCGTCTCCTGGCTTCTTTCAGGGCGGTTTCCTCGTTGTCGCCAGCCATTGTCTGGGTCCAAAATCTGAACTAACTGTGACGCTGAGGTAAAGATGGCAGTAGTTTACTGGAGCAGCTGCTGCACACTCCTGAAAAAAAAAACAAACAGAAAAAAACTACACAACGATTACGCAAAGACGCAGGAGACGGAAATGGAGCTGATGATGGCATAATCGTGCGCCGGATGTGTTGCCATTCCCCGCACAAGCCGTGAGTGCTGATGTGTTTCAAGAGTCTGGACGGCACACGGGTTTAATGCAGTAACGAGCAGAGCGGCAGCGGCGGCTCGGAGGTCGATGTCCAAGAAGACGGCAGCGGAGGAGAGCAGCAGCAGCACCGGTCCGGAGAGCGAATGGCGGTGAGGCACACACACATGCGGCAGAGCTGACTAATTCACTTCCACATTTCCTCAATGCTGTACCGCAGCTGATGCACCGACTCAGCTGCAGAGAGCATCAGAAGCCTGCGGTTTGTTCTGCGATGGTGTGAAAACAAAATAAACACAAGAATCTGATTTCTGTCACTTCCTCACGTTTAATCTCTCCCACCCGGCTCCGTTAACGCGTGCTGCTATGCAGTAGAGGTGGAAGCGATCGATCCAGATATCGGGAGTATCGATACCAACGCTGGTGTTGGATACTAGCGCGGATACTTTGGTTCTATCCGATTAAGTTCAGCTGTGTTAAATTATTATCATAATTATGGGGGGAAATTAGAGAGAAATACCTCAAACATACACTATGAAAAAATGTCTGAATCTTTTCGTTTTGAGTCCCATGTCTGTTTTATTTTATTTACACCTTATGGCCACATTTATACCACAGAAGCTGGCCCAAAGTGCTTTAGAGACAGGCACATTTACACTCCAGGTCCCCAAAATACATGAAAAACTGAAAGGTGTGTTTTGTTGTGTTAACTCATTTTACTAAGTAAAAATCACAGTGATTTGGTGGTCATTAAAATGTGTTCAGAATATGCAAATTGATGATGATTCATGTCATAAATCACGACACACTGCTCTCCCCTACATAAGCTGCCTGTACAGGTTAAAAGAATTGGTATCGGCAGTATGGGAGAAGCATTTCATGCAGACAGGTACCAGCCAGCCAAAAGGTTTGAACGCAGGACCTTCTTGCTGACGCACTGCCCTGTATCAGACAGATACTGAAGGTAGATGAGTTTAAATACCTGGAGTCAGTCATCCAAAGCAACGGAGAGAGGTGAAGAAGAGAGTGGAGCAGGTGGAAATGAGTGTCAGGGGTGATCTGTGGCTGAAGAATAGCAGCAAGCGTAAAAGGGAGCGTCTAGAAGATGATAGTGAGACCTGCTGACACTGAGAAAAAGACAGGAGGTAAAGGTGTCTGAGATGGAGATGCTAAGAGTTTTCATTGGGAGTGACCAGGATGGGCAAGATTAGAAATGAGTACATCAGAGTTACAGCACAGGTCGAGCAGTTTGGAGACAAAGTTAGAGAAGCAAGGCTGAGATGGTTCGGGCATGTATAGAGGATATATTTAATAAAGGATGCTGAAGATGGAGCTGCCGGGCAGGAGGAAAAGAGCAGGAGCACAGAGAAGATTCATGGATGTAGTGAAGGAGGACGCACGGAGGGTTGGTGTGATAAAGGGGGATGCTAGGGATAGGGTGAGATGGAGGCAGATGATGCGGAAGCAGATGAAGAACAAGGCATTTAAACATCTTTTGATTTGGGCCTGTATTTTTGAAGAGGGAACAATAAACAGAGCAAAGGCAAACTTTCAATGTAATCACATAAAAATGTGCATTAAAATCACATTTTACATTGAAGACAAAATTGATCTTGACAAAGACGTTTACATTTATCTGCTAAAACCTTCACACTTCATTCATTACTGATACTGTACCCCTACACTGATATTTAGTTGTTGTGCATCATGTCAAATATCATCAGTTGAAAACACAATGAAAAGGTTTCATGTGAGTGGAAACTTTAATCTGTGTTCCTTCTGTAGGACGCACTTTTTAAACCTAATTTTGTTTTTATATATATCACAGTAACATCTTATTTAATGGACTGAAGAAGTGAATTAACATTCTGAGTGTATGCTCATGCATTTGTAAATCGTACAACTAATATTGTAGCACAACTGTAAGGCGTTGGAAAGCTTGACATTGTGCTTTAAAGTGTTTACATGATTTGGGGGAAAAAGAAATATAGTCCATATGTTTATGTCCAAATGTAAGTGGGGCCTGTGGAACAACCACTGTGTTACTTTCTTGTGGTGCTTTAGATGAGTTGAGTTCTTCTATTTCAGATATTTATGGTAAAAGCTGATAGATCCAGCCAAACACCATACAGTAAGAAAGAAGTATCTGAAAGCTTTTGCGCCTGCCTTAATTAAAATGCTTGGATGTGCTTCTGTCAGAAGTTCTCTGATGACTCTGCTATAGTCGGCCTCATCACTGATGGGGACGACAGGGAGTACAGAGAACTGACCCAAGACTCTGAGGACTGGTGCCAGCAGAACTACCTCCAGATCAACACTAGAAAAACCAAGGAGCTGGTGTTAGACTTCTGCAGGCACAAACATCCTCCACTGCAACCACTAAACAACATTCAAGGTATGGACATTGAGGCTGTGGATAGCTACAGGTACCTTGGTGTTGAACAATAAACTGGCCGGACTTATAATTCAGATGCCCTCTACAGGAAAGGACAGAGCAGGCTGTACCTGCTGCGGAGGCTCAGGTCTTTTGGAGTGAAGGGCCCACTCCTGAAGACCTTCTATGACTCTGTGGTGGCCTCAGCCATCTTTTACGGTGTGGTCTGCTGGGGCGGCAGCATCTCTGCTGGGGACAGGAAGAGACTGGAGGGCCAGCTCTGTTCTAGGATGCTCTCTGGACCCAGTGGAGGTGCTGAGTGACAGGAGAATGGTGGCTAAGCTGTCATTTCTGTTGTGCAACATCTCCCACCCCATGTAGGAGACCCTGACAGCACTGTGGCATTTTAAACTATTACATAAAATTCTAGAAAAAAAATCATATATCCTTACCCCATAAAAACCAAATACAATATTTGAACAGCAAAACTATTGTAAACATCGTTTCTGCTTTAAATGTATTTATTCATTTATTTATTTCTTTAGTGCAACTTCTAGAAATGGCCAGCAGATGGAACCCCGTGTCCATGGTTCGCAACTCACTTTCAACTACAGAAAGGAGGTTTGGCACTCTAAGAATCCAAATTAGTCGGAGAATTTAGGAACAGCTAGGCTGGTGGAAGAATAACTTCCAAAGAGAAAAATAAAACATTTGGGGGAAAGTTCATCCAACTATTAAAGTCGTGTTTTTTTGTTTTTGTTTTGTTTGTTTTTTTAGCAAATTTGACACTCACTTGCCACTTTATTGGTATAATATCTGTTCAACTGCTCATTAATGTAACATCTAATGACCTAAACATAGGCCAGCAAAGGCAAAGACAACCTGCTGAAATTCAAACTGAGTATCAGTATGATGAAAAAAGATGATTTAAGTGCGTGAACCTGGCATAACTATTGGTGCTGGAGGGGCTGGTTAGAGTATTTCAGAAACTGCTGATCTAATGGGATTGACAAAGAATGGCCTGAAAAAGAGAAAATATCCAATGAGCAGCAGTTCTCCGGACAAAAATGTAGACCACTTGTTAAAGCCAAGGTATGCAGAAGAGCATCTGTGGACACACAACATGTCGAACCTTGAAGATGTGCTACAGCAACAGAAGACCACACCGAGTGCCACAGGAAACCAAGGCTGTAGTTCACATGGACTCACTAACTGAACAACAGAAGAGTGGAAACGAGTCTTATCTCAGGAGTCTCTATTTCTGCTGCAATGGATGAACCAATCTGTGTGACACTATCACATCAACATGAACCAAAATCTCAGAGAAATGTTTCCAGCACCTTGTTGAATCTGTGCCATGAAGAATTAAAGACGCTGTGAAAGTAAGAGGGTCCAACCCAGTGCTGGTGAAATGTATCTAATAAAGTGGCTGGTGAGTGAATGTGATGTTTTTTTAATAAAAAAAACAATCAAAAAAAGTTTTTGTTGTACCGATGATCATTTAAATTAAAGCTAATTTATACAGTTGTTCATAATAATTGTCCAGTTTAGTACCCTACTGTGTTTGAAGACAGCTGCCAAATGATGAGACTTGCTTTTCAGTCAGATCTTTATTTGTCACCTTTATCTGTCATATACAGATCTCAGACAAAAATCATACATTTATCAACGAACTACCAAATATTATGTTAGCTACCAACAACAGCAAAGCAAACACCAACAATAATCCTGAATCCAACTTCAACACACATGTTTTGACTTAACATAAGCTCCACAGCATCTGATACTCCTCTTTCACTGTAACAGCAAAAAAAAGAGCTAAAAGTTACTGTAGTATAATGTCACAGCCTTTGTATCCTGCAGCGACAGGTAACTTAAACCTGTTTGTCCCACAAAGCCGAGCCCTTCGTGAGTCAACAGCAAAACTATAATAAACTTCACAGGGCTCTATATATAAAACACTGCTTGTTCACAGACAGACTAAATAATGCAAGCTACATTTAGAAACTCTGTTCTTGAAATGCTAAAAAGAGGGAAACACAGGCAAACTGCAGATTTACTACAGATTAATACAGATTAATACAGATTAATACAAAGGCTAGTATTTGGCTTTTGTTACACCCACAAAGAGCGCAAGTGATAAAAATATCATTAAAAAAAATAAAATAGGCAAAGTAACTTCTTCAGATAACTTTGTATAGAAGTGCATAGAGTGATACTGGACTGTAAAATGAATACATGTCAGTACGTTAAGGCCTTTGGTTGTAAGATTTACAGCCTCTGCTTCACCTAAGCAGACAATGAAGCCACACAGGTTGACGGGATGAACAAAATAAAAGAAACAACTGACAGCCATGTACTGAGTTGTGGCTGCTCAGGCCCACCTTCTGACTGTGTCAGATCAATCTGTGGGTGTTTGAACCGTTTGTCCACCCGTTACATGCTGTGGATCATTAGAGAGTTTAGAGTAAACACACAAGTCCAGCGACCATCGACTTGTTTCAGCTTATGATGTAGTAGTATGGTGGCAACTAGAGAAAAGGTGTGTGTGTGTGTTTCTGTATAATTACTTGGTAACTCTGACTGATCCTCGCTTTCTGACCAGCTTATTCTAACACGACTCCCTGCTTCTTCATGGTCAGTGGAGTAAAGTTCAGCATCGGCAGGAATACGTTACATTAACAATATTCACAGCATTCAAGGTTTGAAGCCCAAATTCAACATTTCACACAAACATGTCAGCTTTATGTCCTTCATCCTCACAATCACATACAACAAGCGGGAGAGACTAAAGTCCAACTACTGTACACATTGGCATAAGTGTTTTAAGGTAACAACGATGATGTCAGGTCTAAGGTTAGTCTGAGTTTTACACTTAAATTAGTCTAAAAACACATTCAGTAAGGTTTTGGCAATAGTAACAGGCAGTACAGTCAGAATACTTATATAATGAAAACACTTTAAATAACTGCAGCACTGAGATGCTGGCAGCTGTAACAGTGCTGAGAAATATATGGACCAGGGTGTGTGTGTGTGTGTGTGTGTGTGTGTGTGTGTGTGTGTGTGTGTGTGTGTGTGTGTGTGTGTGTGTGTGTGTGTGCGTGTGTAGCTATAGACCACATATACATCAGGCACTTAAACTCACAATTTCTAAATTTGTAACAAAAATGTAACAAGATAAGAGTTAAACTGCACTCTCGCTGATTTGGTTTAAGGCTCATACACAATTTATGAATTCAGTCAGCAGTCAGCTATTGGCAGGCACGCCGAGCCAGCCGCTGGAGATTTTGCTGGCCGTCTGGCACCTCTGGCTCTGGACTGACTGAGCGAGCATGCTGAATGGACAAGAGCTGATGGAGAGCTGAGGCTGGTCAGCTAAACAGAGCAAAGCAAAGTGAGCAAACTTGCTTTGCTAAAAGAAAATACAGTTATTATTTCCTGATCTATGTGCGAGTGCTGCTGCTGGTTAAACGCGGCGGGCTGGGTTCAGATGAAACAAGGAAATAAAAATGCCACCGTCTCAATTCAGTGCATTATAAACCACAGGGAGCAACTCACCAAGCATCATCTTAGCACTAGTGGTTTAATTCTACAGCCACAGAGCTATGGAAATGACAGACTGGAGTCATTTATGACTGCTTTTTTTTAATAATGACTCTATTTGTGTTCATTTGTGACATATCTTGTAAAATGCCGTAATATAATTAATTATGGGTTTCAATCCCTGCTATGTAAGAAAGGGGTTTGGCTTAGGCTTTGCCTCAAGGCTTCTACAGCAGTAAATCGAGTTGCTGTAGGTGTGTTTGCCATGGTTCACTGCAAAACACCACAAGTGGAAATTCACAATAAAACCCACACCAGCAGTGTTATAAATAAGCCCACACAACTTTCTATCAGCTGTGCCACACTAATAATTACTAATTTGTGGCTTATTAATAGGAAACCTTGAAAATGAGCCCACCTCGGTTACCTGAAGGTTACAGAGGGAGAGACTGTGTAATGTGTCAGGTGATGCGTGTTGTGTTAGTGTGTGGATTGTAGCCTCCTCAGTGTTTGATGAAGCCCTGCATCATCTCCAGCGGCAGCGGGAAAATGATGGTGGAGTTCTTCTCGGCAGCGATGGTGTTGAGGGTCTGCAGGTAGCGCAGCTGCAGGGCGGACGGAGACTCTGCGATCACCAGGGAAGCCTCCTTGAGCGCCCGCGACGCGTTCATCTCCCCCTCGGCGGCGATCACCTTGGCTCGGGCCTCGCGACTCGCCTCTGCCTCAGCCGCCATGGCTCTCTGGAGCTGGAGGGGCAGCTTCACATCTTTGATCTCCACCCTCTCCACCTTGATTCCCCAGTCATCCGTGGCGTCATCCAGTGAGGACTGCATGCTGTGCGCGATCTCCTCGCGGTCGGACAGGATCTCGGCCAGGTTCTTGGTGCCCAGCACGTTCCTCAGGGTGGTCTGGGCCAGCAGGCGCGTGGCTGCATCCGCGTTAGTGATGTTGGCCACAGCCAGGGTAGCATTCTGGACGCGATAGTAGACCACGCCATCAACGCTCACTGTCACCGAGTCTTTGGTCAGAACCTCTTGAGGTGGGATGTCGAAGGTGATGGTGCGCATGTCCACGTTAATGAAGCTGTCGGTGCACGGCACGATGAAGAACAAACCCGGTCCTTTGGCTCCACCGCGCAAAATGCGCCCCAGGCGGAAGATAATGGCCCTCTCGTACTCCTTCACGATCTTGATGCACATCCAGATAGATAAGGGCAAGGTGAGCAGCACGAGGAGGAGGGAGAGGCCGACCAGCAGCCAGCCGCAAAACCCAATGTCCGAGTCTGTATTCTCCAAAGTTACCTGACGCTCGCGTCTCCTGGCTTCTTTCAGGGCGGTTTCCTCGTTGTCGCCAGCCATTGTCTGGGTCCAAAATCTGAACTAACTGTGACGCTGAGGTAAAGATGGCAGTAGTTTACTGGAGCAGCTGCTGCGCACTCCTGAAAAAAAAAAAAAAACAAACAGAAAAAAACTACACAACGATTACGCAAAGACGCAGGAGACGGAAATGGAGCTGATGATGGTAGTGATGGTAAATTTGATTCTTTTTACTGAATCGAGTTTTAATGAGTCACTCACCAAAGTGAATCGGGTTTTTTGAGTCATTTGATTCACTGAGTCAGTTGACCAGAGAGTGCAAAAAATGTACATTTTCACTCAAACGTAATTTCTTTTCTCTTTTCATGTAAATCCTACTGCTAAGATGAGTGATTCTAAAAGAAAACAACTATTTTATAAAGCAAAAAAGAGCAAAAAAATTTCTAAAGGGAACATTTATCTTGTTTATTTTTATTTTATTAGTATTTTCCTTAAATGTGTCAAGTATATATTTTCTCATCTAAATGTCCACTGAGCCGTGAGCCAGGGGGCGGTAATGCGCCTTAACATTGGTTGCCAACCAAGAAGAAGAAGCTGTGAGCCCGGAGGGAGGGGGTGAGTGAGTGAGTGATTCGTTCGCTCTATGATTCAGCACAGGAGGGAGGGGGTTAGCGAGTCCTGAGTGACTCGCTGGCTCTATGATTCAGCACAGGAGGGAGGGGGTGAGCGAGTCCTGAGTGTCTCGCTGGCTCTATGATTCAGCACAGGAGGGAGGGGGTTAGCGAGTCCTGAGTGACTCGCTGGCTCTATGATTCAGCACAGGAAAGGAGGGGGTGAGTAGCTCAAATGTGCTGTTAGCATGTTAGCAGAGCGATGCTACTGTGAACCGAGGAGCTATTGTCTTGATGTGAGCTTCTACTCAGGGTTTTTTCTTCCAGTTCAGAGCAGAAATGTTTTTGTTAAGATACTGGATGTTGTGTTTTTCTCCACAATTTTAATTATAAGCTAGATATATTGCTGCTAACAGCAACAGGGATGAGTCAGTGAGTCAGTTGGGCTTGTGAATCATGATTCATGAGTCAGTAAAGTGATTCTCGAGTATTGAACGATTCGTTCATGATTCGCGCATCACTAGATGATGGCATAATCGTGCGCCGGATGTGTTGCCATTCCCCGCACAAGCCGTGAGTGCTGATGTGTTTCAAGAGTCTGGACGGCACACGGGTTTAATGCAGTAACGAGCAGAGCGGCAGCGGCGGCTCGGAGGTCGATGTCCAAGAAGACGGCAGCGGAGGAGAGCAGCAGCAGCACCGGTCCGGAGAGCGAATGGCGGTGAGGCACACACACATGCGGCAGAGCTGACTAATTCACTTCCACATTTCCTCAATGCTGTACCGCAGCTGATGCACCGACTCAGCTGCAGAGAGCATCAGAAGCCTGCGGTTTGTTCTGCGATGGTGTGAAAACAAAATAAACGCAAGAATCTGATTTCTGTCACTTCCTCACGTTTAATCTCTCCCACCCGGCTCCGTTAACGCGTGCTGCTATGCAGTAGAGGTGGAAGCGATCGATCCAGATATCGGGAGTATCGATACCAACGCTGGTGTTGGATACTAGCGCGGATACTTTGTTTCTATACGATTAAGTTCAGCTGTGTTAAATTATTATCATAATTATGGGGGGAAATTAGAGAGAAATACCTCAAACATACGCTATGAAAAAATGTCTGAATCTTTTCGTTTTGAGTCCCATGTCTGTTTTATTTTATTTACACATTATGGCCACATTTATACCACAGAAGCTGGCCCAAAGTGCTTTAGAGACAGGCACATTTACACTCCAGGTCCCCAAAATACATGAAAAACTGAAAGGTGTGTTTTGTTGTGTTAACTCATTTTACTAAGTAAAAATCACAGTGATTTGGTGGTCATTAAAATGTGTTCAGAATATGCAAATTGATGATGATTCATGTCATAAATCACGACACACTGCTCTCCCCTACATAAGCTGCCTGTACAGGTTAAAAGAATTGGTATCGGCAGTATGGGAGAAGCATTTCATGCAGACAGGCACCAGCCAGCCAAAAGGTTTGAACGCAGGACCTTCTTGCTGACGCACTGCCCTGTATCAGACAGATACTGAAGGTAGATGAGTTTAAATACCTGGAGTCAGTCATCCAAAGCAACGGAGAGAGGTGAAGAAGAGAGTGGAGCAGGTGGAAATGAGTGTCAGGGGTGATCTGTGGCTGAAGAATAGCAGCAAGCGTAAAAGGGAGCGTCTAGAAGATGATAGTGAGACCTGCTGACACTGAGAAAAAGACAGGAGGTAAAGGTGTCTGAGATGGAGATGCTAAGAGTTTCATTGGGAGTGACCAGGATGGGCAAGATTAGAAATGAGTACATCAGAGTTACAGCACAGGTCGAGCAGTTTGGAGACAAAGTTAGAGAAGCAAGGCTGAGATGGTTCGGGCATGTATAGAGGATATATTTAATAAAGGATGCTGAAGATGGAGCTGCCGGGCAGGAGGAAAAGAGCAGGAGCACAGAGAAGATTCATGGATGTAGTGAAGGAGGACGCACGGAGGGTTGGTGTGATAAAGGGGGATGCTAGGGATAGGGTGAGATGGAGGCAGATGATGCGGAAGCAGATGAAGAACAAGGCATTTAAACATCTTTTGATTTGGGCCTGTATTTTTGCAGAGGGAACAATAAACAGAGCAAAGGCAAACTTTCAATGTAATCACATAAAAATGTGCATTAAAATCACATTTTACATTGAAGACAAAATTGATCTTGACAAAGACGTTTACATTTATCTGCTAAAACCTTCACACTTCATTCATTACTGATACTGTACCCCTACACTGATATTTAGTTGTTGTGCATCATGTCAAATATCATCAGTTGAAAACACAATGAAAAGGTTTCATGTGAGTGGAAACTTTAATCTGTGTTCCTTCTGTAGGACGCACTTTTTAAACCTAATTTTGTTTTTATATATATCACAGTAACATCTTATTTAATGGACTGAAGAAGTGAATTAACATTCTGAGTGTATGCTCATGCATTTGTAAATCGTACAACTAATATTGTAGCACAACTGTAAGGCGTTGGAAAGCTTGACATTGTGCTTTAAAGTGTTTACATGATTTGGGGGAAAAAGAAATATAGTCCATATGCTTTATGTCCAAATGTAAGTGGGGCCTGTGGAACAACCACTGTGTTACTTTCTTGTGGTGCTTTAGATGAGTTGAGTTCTTCTATTTCAGATATTTATGGTAGAAGCTGATAGATCCAGCCAAACACCATACAGTAAGAAAGAAGTATCTGAAAGCTTTTGCGCCTGCCTTAATTAAAATGCTTGGATGTGCTTCTGTCAGAAGTTCTCTGATGACTCTGCTATAGTCGGCCTCATCACTGATGGGGACGACAGGGAGTACAGAGAACTGACCCAAGACTCTGAGGACTGGTGCCAGCAGAACTACCTCCAGATCAACACTAGAAAAACCAAGGAGCTGGTGTTAGACTTCTGCAGGCACAAACATCCTCCACTGCAACCACTAAACAACATTCAAGGTATGGACATTGAGGCTGTGGATAGCTACAGGTACCTTGGTGTTGAACAATAAACTGGCCGGACTTATAATTCAGATGCCCTCTACAGGAAAGGACAGAGCAGGCTGTACCTGCTGCGGAGGCTCAGGTCTTTTGGAGTGAAGGGCCCACTCCTGAAGACCTTCTATGACTCTGTGGTGGCCTCAGCCATCTTTTACGGTGTGGTCTGCTGGGGCGGCAGCATCTCTGCTGGGGACAGGAAGAGACTGGAGGGCCAGCTCTGTTCTAGGATGCTCTCTGGACCCAGTGGAGGTGCTGAGTGACAGGAGAATGGTGGCTAAGCTGTCATTTCTGTTGTGCAACATCTCCCACCCCATGTAGGAGACCCTGACAGCACTGTGGCATTTTAAACTATTACATAAAATTCTAGAAAAAAAAATCATATATCCTTACCCCATAAAAACCAAATACAATATTTGAACAGCAAAACTATTGTAAACATCGTTTCTGCTTTAAATGTATTTATTCATTTATTTATTTCTTTAGTGCAACTTCTAGAAATGGCCAGCAGATGGAACCCCGTGTCCATGGTTCGCAACTCACTTTCAACTACAGAAAGGAGGTTTGGCACTCTAAGAATCCAAATTAGTCGGAGAATTTAGGAACAGCTAGGCTGGTGGAAGAATAACTTCCAAAGAGAAAAATAAAACATTTGGGGGAAAGTTCATCCAACTATTAAAGTCGTGTTTTTTTGTTTTTGTTTTGTTTGTTTTTTTAGCAAATTTGACACTCACTTGCCACTTTATTGGTATAATATCTGTTCAACTGCTCATTAATGTAACATCTAATGACCTAAACATAGGCCAGCAAAGGCAAAGACAACCTGCTGAAATTCAAACTGAGTATCAGTATGATGAAAAAAGATGATTTAAGTGAGTGAACCTGGCATAACTATTGGTGCTGGAGGGGCTGGTTAGAGTATTTCAGAAACTGCTGATCTAATGGGATTGACAAAGAATGGCCTGAAAAAGAGAAAATATCCAATGAGCAGCAGTTCTCCGGACAAAAATGTAGACCACTTGTTAAAGCCAAGGTATGCAGAAGAGCATCTGTGGACACACAACATGTCGAACCTTGAAGATGTGCTACAGCAGCAGAAGACCACACCGAGTGCCACAGGAAACCAAGGCTGTAGTTCACATGGACTCACTAACTGAACAACAGAAGAGTGGAAACGAGTCTGATCTCAGGAGTCTCTATTTCTGCTGCAATGGATGAACCAATCTGTGTGACACTATCACATCAACATGAACCAAAATCTCAGAGAAATGTTTCCAGCACCTTGTTGAATCTGTGCCATGAAGAATTAAAGACGCTCTGAAAGTAAGAGGGTCCAACCCAGTGCTGGTGAAATGTATCTAATAAAGTGGCTGGTGAGTGAATGTGATGTTTTTTTAATAAAAAAAAACAATCAAAAAAATTTTTTTTGTACCGATGATCATTTAAATTAAAGCTAATTTATACAGTTGTTCATAATAATTGTCCAGTTTAGTACCCTACTGTGTTTGAAGACAGCTGCCAAATGATGAGACTTGCTTTTCAGTCAGATCTTTATTTGTCACCTTTACCTGTCATATACAGATCTCAGACAAAAATCATACATTTATCAACGAACTACCAAAAATTATGTTAGCTACCAACAACAGCAAAGCAAACACCAACAATAATCCTGAATCCAACTTCAACACACGTTTTGACTTAACATAAGCTCCACAGCATCTGATACTCCTCTTTCACTGTAACAGCAAAAAAAAAGAGAGCTAAAAGTTACTGTAGTATAATGTCACAGCCTTTGTATCCTGCAGCGACAGGTAACTTAAACCTGTTTGTCCCACAAAGCCGAGCCCTTCGTGAGTCAACAGCAAAACTATAATAAACTTCACAGGGCTCTATATATAAAACACTGCTTGTTCACAGACAGACTAAATAATGCAAGCTACATTTAGAAACTCTGTTCTTGAAATGCTAAAAAGAGGGAAACACATGCAAACTGCAGATATACTACAGATTAATACAGATTAATACAAAGGCTAGTATTTGGCTTTTGTTACACCCACAAAGAGCGCAAGTGATAAAAATATCATTAAAAAAAATAAAATAGGCAAAGTAACTTCTTCAGATAACTTTGTATAGAAGTGCATAGAGTGATACTGGACTGTAAAATGAATACATGTCAGTACGTTAAGGCCTTTGGTTGTAAGATTTACAGCCTCTGCTTCACCTAAGCAGACAATGAAGCCACACAGGTTGACGGGATGAACAAAATAAAAGAAACAACTGACAGCCATGTACTGAGTTGTGGCTGCTCAGGCCCACCTTCTGACTGTGTCAGATCAATCTGTGGGTGTTTGAACCGTTTGTCCACCCGTTACATGCTGTGGATCATTAGAGAGTTTAGAGTAAACACACAAGTCCAGCGACCATCGACTTGTTTCAGCTTATGATGTAGTAGTATGGTGGCAACTAGAGAAAAGGTGTGTGTGTGTGTTTCTGTATAATTACTTGGTAACTCTGACTGATCCTCGCTTTCTGACCAGCTTATTCTAACACGACTCCCTGCTTCTTCATGGTCAGTGGAGTAAAGTTCAGCATCGGCAGGAATACGTTACATTAACAATATTCACAGCATTCAAGGTTTGAAGCCCAAATTCAACATTTCACACAAACATGTCAGCTTTTTGTCCTTCATCCTCACAATCACATACAACAAGCGGGAGAGACTAAAGGTAAAGGTAACAACGATGATGTCAGGTCTAAGGTTAGTCTGAGTTTTACACTTAAATTAGTCTAAAAACACATTCAGTAAGGTTTTGGCAATAGTAACAGGCAGTACAGTCAGAATACTTATATAATGAAAACACTTTAAATAACTGCAGCACTGAGATGCTGGCAGCTGTAACAGTGCTGAGAAATATATGGACCAGGGTGTGTGTGTGTGTGTGTGTGTGTGTGTGTGTGTGTGTGTGTGTGTGTGTGTGTGTGTGTGTGTGTGTGTGTGTGTGTGTGTGTGTGTGTGTGCAGCTATAGACCACATATACATCAGGCACTTAAACTCACAATTTCTAAATTTGTAACAAAAATGTAACAAGATAAGAGTTAAACTGCACTCTCGCTGATTTGGTTTAAGGCTCATACACAATTTATGAATTCAGTCAGCAGTCAGCTATTGGCAGGCACGCCGAGCCAGCCGCTGGAGATTTTGCTGGCCGTCTGGCACCTCTGGCTCTGGACTGACTGAGCGAGCATGCTGAATGGACAAGAGCTGATGGAGAGCTGAGGCTGGTCAGCTAAACAGAGCAAAGCAAAGTGAGCAAACTTGCTTTGCTAAAAGAAAATACAGTTATTATTTCCTGATCTATGTGCGAGTGCTGCTGCTGGTTAAACGCGGCGGGCTGGGTTCAGATGAAACAAGGAAATAAAAATGCCGTCTCAATTCAGTGTATTATAAACCACAGGGAGCAACTCACCAAGCATCATCTTAGCACTGGTGGTTTAATTCTACAGCCACAGAGCTATGGAAATGACAGACTGGAGTCATTTATGACTGCTTTTTTTTTATAATGACTCTATTTGTGTTCATTTGTGACATATCTTGTAAAATGCCGTAATATAATTAATTATGGGTTTCAATCCCTGCTATGTAAGAAAGGGGTTTGGCTTAGGCTTTGCCTCAAGGCTTCTACAGCAGTAAAACGAGCTGCTGTAGGTGTGTTTGCCATGGTTCACTGCAAAACACCACAAGTGGAAATTCACAATAAAACCCACACCAGCAGTGTTATAAATAAGCCCACACAACTTTCTATCAGCTGTGCCACACTAATAATTCGTGGCTTATTAATAGGAAACCTTGAAAATGAGCCCACCTCGGTTACCTGAAGGTTACAGAGGGACAGACTGTGTAATGTGTCAGGTGATGCGTGTTGTGTTAGTGTGTGGATTGTAGCCTCCTCAGTGTTTGATGAAGCCCTGCATCATCTCCAGCGGCAGCGGGAAAATGATGGTGGAGTTCTTCTCGGCAGCGATGGTGTTGAGGGTCTGCAGGTAGCGCAGCTGCAGGGCGGACGGAGACTCTGCGATCACCAGGGAAGCCTCCTTGAGCGCCCGCGACGCGTTCATCTCCCCCTCGGCGGCGATCACCTTGGCTCGGGCCTCGCGACTCGCCTCTGCCTCAGCCGCCATGGCTCTCTGGAGCTGGAGGGGCAGCTTCACATCTTTGATCTCCACCCTCTCCACCTTGATCCCCCAGTCATCCGTGGCGTCATCCAGTGAGGACTGCATGCTGTGCGCGATCTCCTCGCGGTCGGACAGGATCTCGGCCAGGTTCTTGGTGCCCAGCACGTTCCTCAGGGTGGTCTGGGCCAGCAGGCGCGTGGCTGCATCCGCGTTAGTGATGTTGGCCACAGCCAGGGTAGCATTCTGGACGCGATAGTAGACCACGCCATCAACGCTCACTGTCACCGAGTCTTTGGTCAGAACCTCTTGAGGTGGGATGTCGAAGGTGATGGTGCGCATGTCCACGTTAATGAAGCTGTCGGTGCACGGCACGATGAAGAACAAACCCGGTCCTTTGGCTCCACCGCGCAAAATGCGCCCCAGGCGGAAGATAATGGCCCTCTCGTACTCCTTCACGATCTTGATGCACATCCAGATAGATAAGGGCAAGGTGAGCAGCACGAGGAGGAGGGAGAGGCCGACCAGCAGCCAGCCGCAAAACCCAATGTCCGAGTCTGTATTCTCCAAAGTTACCTGACGCTCGCGTCTCCTGGCTTCTTTCAGGGCGGTTTCCTCGTTGTCGCCAGCCATTGTCTGGGTCCAAAATCTGAACTAACTGTGAAGCTGAGGTAAAGATGGCAGTAGTTTACTGGAGCAGCTGCTGCGCACTCCTGAAAAAAACAAACAGAAAAAAACTACACAACGATTACGCAAAGACGCAGGAGACGGAAATGGAGCTGATGATGGCATAATCGTGCGCCGGATGTGTTGCCATTCCCCGCACAAGCCGTGAGTGCTGATGTGTTTCAAGAGTCTGGACGGCACACGGGTTTAATGCAGTAACGAGCAGAGCGGCAGCGGCGGCTCGGAGGTCGATGTCCAAGAAGACGGCAGCGGAGGAGAGCAGCAGCAGCACCGGTCCGGAGAGCGAATGGCGGTGAGGCACACACACATGCGGCAGAGCTGACTAATTCACTTCCACATTTCCTCAATGCTGTACCGCAGCTGATGCACCGACTCAGCTGCAGAGAGCATCAGAAGCCTGCGGTTTGTTCTGCGATGGTGTGAAAACAAAATAAACACAAGAATCTGATTTCTGTCACTTCCTCACGTTTAATCTCTCCCACCCGGCTCCGTTAACGCGTGCTGCTATGCAGTAGAGGTGGAAGCGATCGATCCAGATATCGGGAGTATCGATACCAACGCTGGTGTTGGATACTAGCGCGGATACTTTGTTTCTATACGATTAAGTTCAGCTGTGTTAAATTATTATCATAATTATGGGGGGAAATTAGAGAGAAATACCTCAAACATACACTATGAAAAAATGTCTGAACCTTTTCGTTTTGAGTCCCATGTCTGTTTTATTTTATTTACACATTATGGCCACATTTATACCACAGAAGCTGGCCCAAAGTGCTTTAGAGACAGGCACATTTACACTCCAGGTCCCCAAAATACATGAAAAACTGAAAGGTGTGTTTTGTTGTGTTAACTCATTTTACTAAGTAAAAATCACAGTGATTTGGTGGTCATTAAAATGTGTTCAGAATATGCAAATTGATGATGATTCATGTCATAAATCACGACACACTGCTCTCCCCTACATAAGCTGCCTGTACAGGTTAAAAGAATTGGTATCGGCAGTATGGGAGAAGCATTTCATGCAGACAGGCACCAGCCAGCCAAAAGGTTTGAACGCAGGACCTTCTTGCTGACGCACTGCCCTGTATCAGACAGATACTGAAGGTAGATGAGTTTAAATACCTGGAGTCAGTCATCCAAAGCAACGGAGAGAGGTGAAGAAGAGAGTGGAGCAGGTGGAGATGAGTGTCAGGGGTGATCTGTGGCTGAAGAATATCAGCAAGCGTAAAAGGGAGCGTCTAGAAGATGATAGTGAGACCTGCTGACACTGAGAAAAAGACAGGAGGTAGAGGTGTCTAAGATGGAGATGCTAAGAGTTTCATTGGGAGTGACCAGGATGGGCAAGATTAGAAATGAGTACATCAGAGTTACAGCACAGGTCGAGCAGTTTGGAGACAAAGTTAGAGAAGCAAGGCTGAGATGGTTCGGGCATGTATAGAGGATATATTTAATAAAGGATGCTGAAGATGGAGCTGCCGGGCAGGAGGAAAAGAGCAGGAGCACAGAGAAGATTCATGGATGTAGTGAAGGAGGACGCACGGAGGGTTGGTGTGATAAAGGGGGATGCTAGGGATAGGGTGAGATGGAGGCAGATGATGCGGAAGCAGATGAAGAACAAGGCATTTAAACATCTTTTGATTTGGGCCTGTATTTTTGCAGAGGGAACAATAAACAGAGCAAAGGCAAACTTTCAATGTAATCACATAAAAATGTGCATTAAAATCACATTTTACATTGAAGACAAAATTGATCTTGACAAAGACGTTTACATTTATCTGCTAAAACCTTCACACTTCATTCATTACTGATACTGTACCCCTACACTGATATTTAGTTGTTGTGCATCATGTCAAATATCATCAGTTGAAAACACAATGAAAAGGTTTCATGTGAGTGGAAACTTTAATCTGTGTTCCTTCTGTAGGACGCACTTTTTAAACCTAATTTTGTTTTTTTATATATCACAGTAACATCTTATTTAATGGACTGAAGAAGTGAATTAACATTCTGAGTGTATGCTCATGCATTTGTAAATCGTACAACTAATATTGTAGCACAACTGTAAGGCGTTGGAAACGCTTGACAGTGTGCTTTAAAGTGTTTACATGATTTGGGGGAAAAAGAAATATAGTCCATATGCTTTATGTCCAAATGTAAGTGGGGCCTGTGGAACAACCACTGTGTTACTTTCTTGTGGTGCTTTAGATGAGTTGAGTTCTTCTATTTCAGATATTTATGGTAGAAGCTGATAGATCCAGCCAAACACCATACAGTAAGAAAGAAGTATCTGAAAGCTTTTGCGCCTGCCTTAATTAAAATGCTTGGATGTGTATGGTGATGCTCTCATTGCCCTCTGTGTTTTGACTATCAGCCCAAAGGTAAAGTTGGCACGAAGGGAAAGAAGCAGATCTACGAGGAGAATGAAGCCACTCTGAAGTTCTACACGAGAGTCATCCTCGGAGCGAATGTAAGAGGCTCCGTGTTGTTTTTGGATGTTTTCAGTCATGTTTTAAGACCTTTACAGGGTCTCCAGATTTGTAGGTGATCAAAGTGTGTTCACACTTCATTTTGTGAGGCTTTGACTATTTGGGACACTCAGATCTAATGTCAGTTTGTCCTGACTGTAGGATTTGGGTGTTTTTATAATAATTTAGGTACTTTTCAGATTTTCTTTTTAAATTTTGAATTCATCATTTGTTTGAAATAGTTATCGCAGGTCTCTTGTGCTCCTCTGCAGGCGATATACGCCGCTGTAAATTTCTTGGTTTTCTACAGTTCGTCCACATTTTGGACATGGGTGAGTTTATTTAAAGACCATAATTTAAACTGTGAATGTCCACAAATAGATTTAATGTTTCTGGCTTTAAACCTCTTCTACGACTCCTCTGGCAGTTGCTGCTCGTGTTCGCGTTGGCGGTGTACGTCGGGAGTTACCGCTCCATGGCAGCCATGGCCAAGCCGGCGTTTGCTGACGACGGAAGTCTCCTGGACGGAGGGATAGACCTAAACATGGAGCAGGGAATGGCAGAGTAAGTCATCTCTCCAAGATGTCTCACACCGTCCAGTGAGGTGTGTGAGGCATTTCCAGCTTTTGTTGAAGTGCGGTGGTATATCTGTCCTACTTGTGCATTGTGGAAACTAAACAGGGTTTTCGGTGTTTTTCCACTTAACAACATGCGTGAGCTCTCACAGCATCTTTGTCTTTGAAAAAAATAAAATGACACGATTAATATACTGCTCAAAAAATGAAAGGAGTCTCATTGTCGCCCCTCAAGTGCACCTGTTGATAATTTCATAAAGACCAAAGCAGCTGAAACTGATTAACATCCTGACCAGATCAATATCCCACAACTTTTAACTGACTTGATGCTATAGTCTGATTAAAAAGTGCTCCTTCATCTTTTTGAGCGTTTTATAAAAGTAGTTCCATTTCAAGCAAAGGCTTCACCGGATTTAGATGTGGCTGCTGTCCCGTACAACGCTGTCTTCTCCAGACATCAATAGAGAATCTCTAGTGGTGATGGACCTCTAAATTGTCCATCACAAATCATCAACCTCTGTGTCTGCCCGACCTGACTTTTTTGTGAGGAGGAACCTCATTGTGGATGAAAACATCGGAAGAGTCCAGTGTGCAGGCCTGAAGGTGGCGCCTGAGGTCAGGACTGTTGCCAGTAACACGCTTGTACTTTAAAAAAACCCAAAAGATATTCATGTGGTTGTACTCCATGTCGAGACTCCAAGATGAGACTGTGAACGTGTGGCTTTACTGTAACGCCTCGAGGAGCCCGAGGTGAAACATTTGCTGGAAACCACCTGAACCGTGGCACGTGTGCAAAGGTCCAGGCGGCCTGATGAGAGCTCTGTGTCCTTTGCTGTGGTCACATGTTCTTTTTCAGTGATGATTAATTCTGGTTTTAGGCACCTGAAGGACGTGATCCTGCTCACAGCCATAGTGCAAGTGCTCAGCACCATCTCCTCTTACTTCTGGTATCTCTGGCTGCTGGTAAGAGCTTTTGTAGTCCCGACTTCTTTTCATTTTGTTTTCCACACACGCCATAATTTAAGTTTGTCCTCTGTGTGTGTGCCAGGCCCCGGCCCGTGCCCTGTACTTGCTGTGGGTAAACTTCCTGGGCCCCTGGTTTATGGCAGAAAGCCCGTCGGCGCCGGAGGAGGTGAACGAGAAGAAGCAGAGAAGACAAGAGCGCAGGCAGATGAAACGATTCTGATGCTGCAGAGCAGGCGAAGCAGTATTTTTATACGCAGAATCTAATCTAGAAGATGGCGAGGAATTCATAAGTTATTCAGGAAGAAATTTAGTTATTAAATTAAACTCAATCCAGATCTGATCTTGTGGAATCTCGTTTTCCGTGTTTGCTTTCTTTCTGCTCTCTCCTGTGATTGAGTTTTCTCCCGAAGTTATGAAACAAATTATTCCTTATTTAGATAATATTACAGCCCAAATGTAATTTGTCCCCAGGCAGAGATTAGGGGTTTTGCTGTTGCACAATGCTGCTGCGCTGTCCCATGCAGGTTTGAGTTACAGTGAGTTAGTTTTCAGTTACACGGCAAGAAGATGAGTCCAAATTTTTTTGAATCTGTTAGTGCCGCTTTTATTGTGGTGCACGGTTTGTTTTATTTTTCAAAAACTGTGAGCATTCATCGGAGAATCAAGAGATGTTTATGAGTTATTGTTATCGTCAAATCAACTGAATGCCAGTGAGTTTTAATAAGAAAATTGAAACAATTTTGCAATAAACAAAAGAAATCTTCCTTCAGTGTCTCGAGTTTAAGATTTTATTTATTTGCAGACGCAATGTTTGGCTTAAACGCGACTAAAGGATTGAGAGATGATTATCAGTTTCCTTACGAGACTAAAATTTGGTTTTGGTGAAAATAAACCTGACAGACTCTCTCAAATGTTTCATGGGTTTAAAATGTAACTCAAAGAGAAATGTCAGATTTTAAAATCAGTCCGCGAAGAAGAAAAATGTAATGTTTGGCAAAAGTTGAAGCCAAATGATCCACATAGGACACGGTCATTTGCAATCAAATATCCCTGGCCTAGTTTAGACAAAGAAAAACATGAGTAATTGTAATGGTCGGTTATAATACGGATTATTAAATTAACAAATTCATTTTGTTAAATGGCAGAGGAGAAAAATAGTTTACAGAAACTCTTATATAAAACAACTAACAGTCCTATTGTCCACATGACATCCATTTATTTTAAAGCTTAATCTACTATAATACAGTGTGTTTTTAAGCTTGTTCTCAACTCCATCCACTCACCAGTGAGTTCATTAGGTTAATTGGGTTCAACTGCTTGTAAATGAATATATCTCATCAGCCAATCACATGGCAACAGCTCGACACGTGGTCGAGGACCTCCTAAAGTTCAAATCAAACATCAGAACGGGCAACAGGGATGATTTTATCTACTAGACTTTTCCCACATAACCATCTGTAGAGTTTATAGGAATGTTTGGAAAAAGAGAAAGTATCCAGGAAGCAGCAGTTCTCTGGGTGAAAATGCCTTGATGTTAGAGGTCAGAGGAGAACGGCCAGACAGCTTTGAGCTGAGCTGAACACAGAAATCCACTCATTAAAACATAGGTATGCAGAAGAGCACCTCCGAACAGTGAACACTGAACCTGGATGCACACAAACTACATCAGCAGAAGATCACACTGTCCTAAGAACTGAGGTTACAGTTTCCACACTGTCACCAAAGCTGGACGACAGAGGACTGAAAAAATGTAACCCGAGTCAGCAGCAATTGACAAATGAGATGCTGTTAATTTAAAAGCCTGCTCTGCACCATCTAACCGTTGCTAGTAAAGTGAATTTAGTGATTATGTTGAAACTCCAAAGAGAGCAAGTAGGCTGGCAAATCCCTGATCTGCTTCCAGTGTAATTACAGATTGGCATTGTTGTTCTGTTCACGCTTACCCAACGCAACAAGCTACGACCTGCAGTTCTCGGGTTTTACGGGGAACTGCTGTGATGGTGCGAATCCTTTTATAAGGAAACAGAAGAGAAAAGCATCTACAAACAAAACAACCCCCCCAAAAAATGACTTTAACCAGCTTTATTTTTTTATATAACTTCATGCTTTTCCTAAAAAGTCAGTGTCCCCACAGGCTTTTTTAAAATAACTGCTTTTACTTTGCCTGTGTCCTGTCCTCCTTCATCCCAACCCTGTGGTCCTGTACTGTCTCTATTATAGGGTTATAAACAAAAGTAACCAAAATTAGAGCAGCACAGCATCCAGTTGTCAAGGCCAATCCCAGATGTGGGCTTTGAGAGGGAGCATGTTGCAGTGTAATTTAGCGCCGGGGCCACTTACACGCACATAACCCCACCCCCCCAAAGGGGCTTGCATGTGTACTTTGTGTTTTCTGACTGTTGTGCTTTCTATAATAAGATGTACCGAAATTTGGTGTTCGTTCTAACCGTGCAGCGAGTTCAGCGAGAAACCTGAGACAGACAGGAAAACGTCTTTTTATGCAGGCTCAAACTTTCCCCTTTTCTCTATAACATGAAGTCGTCTTGCTTTTTACTGTAAAGTGCAACAGTATGGAAAAAAGCACAGTGCTGCATGTGAACATCCCTATCGCAGCTGCTGATTTAAGATGGAAGGGGGGGGAAAAGAGTGGGAGAGCGAGGATGTTGTTTACCGTGGCAGTAAAACAGGGTTTATCCTGACAAGATGAAATAAGGGAGTTAAAGCTGCATTCCATAGGCTTCTTGTGTAACTTTGTATGGTATAACCTTTAAAAGGCTTAAACCCATCATAAACTCAGAGAGTTAATTTTTTTTTAAATAAAAGGAAAGGAAAAAACCACGAGCTCAACAACAATCATGAGATTAACAGAAGGATGAGCAGACACAAATGGAGCTTCTTGACTCCTTGCCTTGAGCAGAAGGTGGCCATCACATTTTGGTTCCCTTTGGGCTCACGCCACTAGACGAAACAGGAAATTGGGAGCATTCGGGCAGCAGTCGAGCCTTTGACCTTTGAACTGCGGCTCTCCTCGCCTTTGAAGTCAAGCGAGAGAATCACTTACATAAGCAATTACACGCGATGTTGAGTGTGTTTCCTTGAGCATTCAGCCTCCGCTGTGTAAACAGAATCAGAGCTCTCAGTGTGTTTGGCAGAGCTGTGGGTGTAGTCCAGTCTTGTTTTGACTAAACCGAGCCACACACTGCGGACGGCTCGAGGTTTATGGCGCTAATTTTTCACTTAGATTACGATCGCTGCGATTTCTTTTCCTAATAAGAATCATCTTTGAGCATAAAGATGTCACCGGCGAGGCAGCGTTAACATCTCCCGCCGTGGCCTTAAAAGGCCGTCCAGAATTCCTGCTGCATTTGACTCTGCGTGGGTGTGTCGGTTTGTTTGTGTGCTTGTAATGCTCATGTTGCGGGGACATACATCTGTCTCAGACACTGTTACACACACACAAAAACACGTATCATGGTAGTGACTTCGTTTTGGTTTATGCCAGGAAGTTGTTTGTTACAACTAAGAAAGGTGTCCTTGTCTTCTAAAGAGAAACACAACTCTGTGTTCTTGAGCATTAGAGTCCATCAGAGATGACCACCCCTCTGATTTCCCTGCCAGCTTGTTTGTCACCTGACAGAAAACAGGTAAAACCATGACATAAGTGCCACAGCTAAAACTAAAGTTATTCAAGAACTCACAACATGCTGTAGGACTCAGTGATGCTCTTTATTTAAACATGAGCTCTTTCTGAAAAATGCTCTAACATACACTCACTGTTTATGAGGTACATCTTGCTAGTTGTGGATTGCCTCTTTGTTTTCAAGACTTTTTTAATTATTTAATGATAATGAAACCGATTCAACAAGTTGCTGGAAACATTTCATGTAAACATGATGGCATCAAGATGAAATAAGGGAGTTGCTGCAGATTTGTCAGGAGTTGTGAATCTCCTGTTCAACTACAAACCAAAGGAGCTCTGTTGGGTTGAGATCAGGTGACTTGGAGGTCAATTAAATACAGCTGACTTACTGTGATGTTCATGAAACCAGTTTGAGATGATCTGAGCTTTGTGACATGGAGCGTTATCCAGCAGAAGATGGGTCTCAAAAAGGATGGACGTGGTCAACAACACTACTCAGATAAACTGTGGTATTTAAACGGTGCTCATTTGGTACTAGGGGGCCCAGAGTGTGCTAAGAACTCCATTACAACACCATTACAACACCCGCAGCCTGAACTGTTGATACAAGGTAGGATGGATCTATGCTTTTATGTTGCTTTCACCAAATTCTGACTGTGAACTGTAGCCTCGGTTTCCTGTTCTTAGCTAATGGGAGTTGCAGCAGGTGTGGTCTTCTGCTGCTCTAGCCCATCTGCTTCGAGGTTCGGCATGTTGGGCGTCAGAGATGGTCTTCTGCGTACATTAGTTGTAACAAGTGGTTATTTAAGTTACTGTTAACTTCCAATCATCTCGAAGTACTCATGCTTGTTTCCCTCTCACCTCTGACATCAGCATGGTATTTTTGTCCAGGGAGCTGCTGCACAGTGGATGTTTTCTCATATTTCAAAGCGCACATTTCAAAATAAGATGTGACGTTGGACTAACCCACAGACGTACCGAATACATTTCTTTATACAAGTCCTGAAAATTCCTGAAAATTTTTTTTTTTTGTTTTATTTTTTACTAGATATGAAAAAACCTCTTTATCAAGCCTTCTATTGCTCTGAAACACGGCGTGGTTGAAATTTGAACCTCATCTAATGGCTCGGGGCTACACCTGCTGCTACCATCAACCAACCAAATTATTGGCAGTTGAGCTGTACTGTGGGCAAAGCAGGTGCCAGACTCTGACAAGGAAGGAGTGCAATAAAACAGTAGCCTGCTTTGCAATATTTTTGTTCGATGGTCTGATGATACTTGAACGCAGGTCAAAAACAATAAAAAAATAATAATAAACAGGGCCTGAAGGTAAAATACTGAGGAATAAAATACTGAGGAGAAGCTTTTTAATAATATCAGTTTATAGTCTAATTTAATTATCACACATTGCACACAATGAATGCTTTAGAGCATTCAGGTTGTATTTTGCACTCGCTGGCCTTAGCAACCCCATGAAACTGCCATCTCCTGATAAAATACTTCACTGTCAGACACTGTGAAATTGGCCTCATGTTATTTTTGATTTAGAGAAACATCACTCACATGAAGTGCTTCGTTTGTACGTACATGTATCGGAGGTTATGAGAGGATAGGCCTACAAATCAGCATAATAGCAGAAACGTCAAGATTGTGATGAATGTTCTCCTCTGGAGCTAAATTGATCATAAATAATTCACCGTACAATAAACTACACGCAGAGTTTGTCAAAACTTGTACACGCTGTTAAAAAAAATGCTCGCCAAATTATGTTTTGTGACACCGTGTATTACCTGGATGCGTGTTGTAGCAAATGTCCTCGTAGCTTGACAAGCTGATAATAAAACAGCACAAATATAAAAAGCAATTTAAACAGTTTGAAAAAAATGTACTGTAATATGTAAAAATCTATTAATATAACCATAAAAAAACTCTGAAATTCGAAGCACCAACTTGGTCTGTTTGTGAGTTTCATTACATTTTTCATCTTTTTTGGAAAAAATATGCTAATTCACAGTTTGCTTTACTGTGAACACCTTTGTTTATAAAGATTTACAACCTAGCAGTAACCTCCCGGGCTACAAAATGATGCCAAAGGAAAAGTGCCAAAGATTTTAATTTCTCGAGGTCCTCTCCAAAAGGGAGAGTCCATAGACTCCTGTATTAAAATGCCCAAGCGCCTTGTCTATGTCTATATAAGCAGACAACAGAAAAGTGATAAAAGAGGCAGATGGAGATTAATGGTAGATGCATTAAAGGTCCCCAGACAGATCATCTAATCATCTAATCATCTGTGGCTAAAAACAAACAAAACAAAACAAAATTAGCAGCAACTATAGACCTTATACAGAAGACGGGCATAACTACCGTGAGATCGCGCCAGGTCTCCACAGAGACTGTCCACAATTTCCCTTTTATAAAAATTCTACAGTGTTTCTTCTTCTTCTTAGAATTCAAATATTAAGCCCTATAGTTTGCATTATTAGTAGCATGGCTAGTGGGTGCCATGACGTGTAGCTGTAGCTACTAGCTTACCGCTAGGCTTCATCTCAGGAAGTATGAGCTTTACCTATTGCTATTGCAGTGCATTTTTTAGCATTTTAATACAATATTATGAAGAATTATATGGCATACTATTATTAGTGCAAAATGACGTTTTTGTGTCAACACGTTAGCGCCGTGTAGCCCCACGCACAGGGCGATCCGCGTTAACTCGCTAATGGAGATTTTCTGTGTTAATGCGGTTATGGCGTCATTTTAACGAGATTAACGCTGACAGCACTAATTATTATACTAGCAGCTTAGAAGTATTCTCTGGTTTTGGTGACCTCATTTGCTCAAATGAGCAGTATTTTTAGCACGTGTCTGTGTTTGTGCCATTAAATCTGTGGATCCACAATTTTAACACTAGAACTGCCAGGAGGGGTCAAATTGACCCTGTCCTGCAACAACATCAGTAATGGCAAATATGTGATTTTGTATGTAAGAAGTTACATTGCTAATTTTCATCTAATTTGTATAATTTTCAGTAAGATTTCTCAAAGCAAGAATTTAAGAATTATTTGGGGGGATTTTATTAGTTTTATAAATTATGTAGATCATTTTATTACAGATAGTAAAGTTAATAAATTAATAAACAAAGGCTATAACAAATAACACAGTAGCTAACACATCTAAATAATTTACTTGTTTAATTATAATTATTACATAAGAAGAACTATATGGAAAGTGAAAATAAAGTTGTGCTAAAATAAAGATGCATTAAAAACTATATTTTAAAATTGACTTCACTGGCGACAAAAACGTAGGAAACACATTTTAAATACATTAATTACTGTAATTACTGTAATTACAATTACAATTAATTACTGTAAGTCAAAGTTTATGATCTCGTCCATATCTTCCTGAGATCACTGGACCTGCAGCCACAGCCTCAAGTTCACACTGCTCCGCCTCAGTATGCAGCGTCACCTCCTCAACTCTGCTCAGGCCTGAAACTGGACCAGTTTGGCTGTTCTGCTTTGGATTTCAGTCTTTATTTACTCAGATGAATTCTCCACACTTTGGATTGCCTGCTAAGTTCAGCTACGGTTCCTCTGCTGCTCAGAACAGTCAGACAGTTCTCCATGCATTCAGTGACACCCTCCCGTCTCTGCCCCTGTGCTCTCAACATCAAATCTCTGACCCGATCTCTGATTTGTTTTTCCTTTTTATCGTGCACACACACACACACCACAATTCACTATTTAATTAATAAGCTAATTTTAGGAAAAATCATGAAATATGAGATAATGTTGTGTCATTTTAACAGAGGTAAATGATTTTTTAAATGCTAAGGGATCAGGGACAGCCATGATGTTAACGCTGAGACAACCTAGAGCGTGACATTTCATACCCATCTTCAATTTACACTCTATGTTTATTATTATTTATTAAATTGTTTGATTTGCTGCCAGCCTGGTGGACTTTTTCTAAAGCACCAGCCAAAAGCCACGATGATTAGAATCTGGATGTTGATATCTGTTGCATCTACTCTCCATCGCTCCCTGCCTCTCTTTTATCTTTCTGTTGCTTCTCTCTATAGTTTCTCTGATAAATTTATAAAAAAAAAAACACCCTGCAGCCTTTGATCCAGTGATGTGACCTTGTAAATAGATGTTTTCAAGTACTTGAACAACACGACCTCAGCGAGGATCACTGGCTGATTTTAAGTCGCGATAACAACACAGCAGTTCTCCGAGCCCCATTTATTATTTTGTTTGGTTGTTTCTCAGAAATAAATAAATACACAACCGTCTGTGAGTGATCATGGATTAGCTGTGGCAGTGGCGCCACTGTCTGAACGCCTCGCACTGAACCAGGATCAGTAAGAGACAGTCTCCATCACACTGGGTTCCCTTCCTTTTCCTTTGTTTTCATTCAGTTTCCTTCCACGTTTTCTTAGATACTATTCTCCCCAATGCAAGTCTAAACAAACGACAATACTGTGAAAGTAAACAAATGTACAAATATGATATCCTACAACCTTTGGCCTCACTAAACCCCAGGACCAGATTCAGGCTCATCATTTTGGTACTTACATAATAGGTTAAGGAGAACGTCATGCTCGATTTTGTTTGTGATGGTTTTAATTTTGCACATGTTTACACAACTAAAGAGAGGTTGCTGATTCAGAAGAAGCAAGATGGCAGGGAAAGGTCTGTGTCAGCGCAAACCCTGTTTGGGAAAACATACGCACTTTCATGCATTCTTAAGGTTACAATGTAATGTTTGGCTTTTTCTGCATGGATTAGAAATCAAAGTAAAGATACGCATCAAGGAAAGAAACAAAGAAGAGCATGATATGCAGCACGGGTTCCGAGGAAATACATACTTAACTGGATGATGAGGAAGGATATTGTGCACTTTAAGTGTAATAGGATATTAAATCAAGTGTAATTTATGCTGAACAGTTTCCAGTGAGATTGATCCAGAGATAAAATTTTAAAAATCCTGATGGTCTAAGCGTGTCATTGCAATGTTCGGTGAGAGCTCAGACTCTTAAGACTTCATGTTTCATGTAATCCTGGTTTATTAAATTCAAATTATGCAAAAAAAAATCACAAAGATTACAGATGACAAATCCTATGAATAGTTTCTTTGACCATACAGCTGGTGCTGGAGTATTTTTGTGTTATTTGTTTTGTTTTGCTTGGCTGTTTGAGGTTTTGCACACTTTTTATGAAGCTAGCATTGTGATACTGATCGCCATTTTCCACCATTTCATACCGATCCATCCCCGCCCACCTCATGCTATTAGACATATAATGGAAGTCTAGATTAATGGTAATTTCCAGGAAACTCCTGTGTTCTGTCATAAAGTGCTTTCCATTAATTAGGGACTCTGTTTCTCAGAATGAAGGGGGAGTGGAGACGAGTGATTAATGAGCTAACTAGTGCAGTCAGCAGCTCGTCCAGCCCCAGTGGTAAGCCTGAGAGTCGGACCAGCGAGGACAGAGGAAGAAAAATAAATATGTGGCTGCTGGAAAAAGAAAGAAAGGCAGAAAAAGGTGCATGGAAATGCATGGAAGGGGTAACCCGGTTTAGTTTCAAAGGGATGGCTCTAGTGTTTGAGCTGAACTGTGTGAGTTTAGGATGAGGTTTGATTATGATCCTCCCTGGTGCCAGGAGTCTAGCACATGGGGGTGAGTGTGTGCTGAGTAGAGAAATGCTCTGTTTATTTAACTGACATAGTGATAACACACACACACACGATTTTTGTGTTTTCAGGGTTTGGGATGTTCAAATGTTCAGTGTTAGTCAGTTAGAAAAAAATATGTTCACGCTGCTAAATAAAAAGCTCCCTACAATTGCCTTTTTTCTGATCTGGCTAAGCCTAGCCAGATCAGAAAGAAGGGTTGGGGCTTGCTTTGCCCTTCTCCATAATTAATTAATTAATTAATTTTCTTCTTTAGCGCGAAAAAGAAAAATTAATTGTTCATTAGTGAGTTTTTAATAGGCTGATTTTACTTTTTATGGAGCCATGCTAGCTTTTAAGCTAAATGAACACCAGTACGCTTTAACAACAACAACAACAACAAAAATGCTTGAGCTTATTTAAAATACGGTTCTGTGCTTTTATGCAATTATTACACACTGAGCGTGTTGCGAAAAAGAGACATGAAAACCCAAATTTTCCCAATCCGAACTTGTCATATCATCCTCACAAAAATTAAGATAAAAAATGTACGTCGACATCAGGTGGTGATGATTCCAAACATTCACGCAAGGTTCTCGTAAACAATTATGACGGGAAAAGTTAAAGGTTTAGCAAATCTTTGGTGCTAACACTTGGAGCACTGAAAGTGCAGATGTACAACCAAAAGCAAACAACCGTGGATGTCTTGTGTAAAATCCTCTGTTCAAGTTAGCTAACAGGTCAAATCAGTAGTTTTTTGTGCAAGCTGTTATTAGGACGTACAGTGTAGATAAGTCTAGTAAGTACTAGCAGTTAAGTGACGTCTTCCTACAACACAGTATACACCAAAGTTGTTATAGTTAAAACTAAACTAAAAAGTAAAACTTAAAAAAAAAATTTAAAAAATGTTTTAGTTAACTTTTTTGACTTTTGAAAAAAAGAAGTTAAACTTGCTGATTTGATGAACTTGGAAAACTACATAAAATTTAAAAAGAATATAACAAAGTAAATCTCAATTTCAGTATTTGTTAGTTAGTTTTGTTTTTTAAATGCTATTACAGCTTCCTCAATGAAGCTTTGATGGGTATTTTTTATTGAGACTCTACAGGGCGACTGTAGACTGTGAGTCAACACGCACGCCCACTCTGGAAAATACCTGAAACTAAGCTGAAGTAAAAACAAAAGGTCAAAACGAAACAAACAAAACAAAACCTAATTACAAAATGCAAAGCTAAAATAACAGGTATGCGTTTCAATGAAATCTGCCTAAAGTGTGCAGGTTCCTACTTTTAGTTTTGGTGTAATGCTACTTTTGACAACAATGTCTAGGAAATAAGGGCAGCCAGTTCTCAGGACAGTAAACCTTAATCCTCCACTGAGAGGGCCCCACTCTGAGTCTGCATAGGTTTACTGCTGGTGCCAAAAATCAAGATGTTTGAAGGGAGAAGATCAAAAGAAGGAATTGTGTTCCCAATAGCACCACAATCAATTTCATAGATTTAACACGGTGAAATGCAAGGCTTTTATGGATGTCCATGTTTTCCCATCGAATCAACTGTAAAACACTACAGTATTCCAAGCAGACTGGAATAAAAACACAACAGCGCTGACTGCATATCCATGGTGGTGCCAGTTATCACATGTCAGGAAGTATAATCCCAACATTAAACCCCAGTCACACAGACCTAGAGACTGGCTGGTGAACCCTGGCAACCACAGGTCAATAAGGAAATACGCCAATCAAATGAAAATGTGAGTTTCAATCTTTTAATGGTTCCTGGAGGTCACACGGATTGTATGCCACCTTTACGTCGCTGAGTCGCCTTTGTGACTGGAGCTTTAGCTAGCTAAAATCTCTGGAATCATTGGACGTACTGATTCTGTAAAATAATATTAATTGCTTTAATAGGACAACATCACAAACAGCAACTGGGAACCACTGTCAGTGGACAGTGCTGCTATGATGCAGTAATGGTGATGCACATGAGACTTGAAATCCAGAGTTAGTGATACCTCCACTTTGCCGCAGACTCTCTTGGCCCTTAAAAGTTGAAACCATCCTTCAAGTCATTTCATTTTTGTAAGTGTGAATTTGCTAAGACTACTTAAGCCTCCGGTATTGAGTAAGAAACAGCGGCGCCAGCAGAGCGACGGCAGACAACTCGAGTCATCAAATGACATGAAGTGGGCCTCATTCCCATCACTGCTTTTCCTCCCACATAACGTGGGCGTGAAATCATGTCCAACAGCACGTGCAGCAGAGTGGTATTCATGTAAATCTTTGCACGAAAGCAAATCATCTTTTAAATGCTGAAATATTCCTTGAAGTCAGGATCGCTGATCCTGGCAGGTAAACACTGTAAACGCTGGCCGTGTTGCTAACCCTTGGCAGTGTTTACATATGCAGAGTTTCCTATGGGCATCTGATTAAGAGGGCAGCCTGGCCTGAGTCCAGAGGTCTGGCTCGACATTATCTCCAGCACCCCTGACTGTTTTTATAAGGGGGCCTCCTAGTCTCTCCACTGCTAGCCTGTAAATGGCTGGGAGTGGACAGCCACAGTGTGTGTGTGCAGAGTAAACTGCCGCCTTGGTGGGGCAACATACTGTCTGCCATATCTCTGGTCTAGAGTAGAGCCATTAGGGGAGCGATGAAGCTGATGACATGTTGTTCCTGTGACAGGCCGCCTGGCCCCAGACTCCACTCTGCTGCCGCTGGAGCTGAGGGAGCCCGCGGGTCTGCCGCTGGACAGACACAGAGACGCAAGGACGGCGTTTATTTTGGGAGGTGGTTTGGTGCCGGACACCCTGTCTGCTCTCCCACCAACCTTAACACACCACCACCCTCCTCTTCCCACGCTCTCAACACAAATCACCGCCAACACACACACACCGGTGCACTTTTGCCAAAAATGATGACGGTGCTCCTGACACATATTCTTTTGGAGGATCAGTTTGCACAAAGCAGTAAGAATAACAATAATAATAAAACAAGAAAAGTTTTTGATAAAAAAAAGATAAAATGCATAATAATAAAGGAAAAAAGAGATTTGTATGTAATTAATACTCTTCATTAACTGAATAAAATAGATTAATCATGTAAAAGTCATCTTCTTCCAGTGAGCTTTCGTCTTCTAATTTTTTTTCCTTGCAGGTTCAACAGTACCACATCTACTGAGTCGGGTATTTTAATTGAGCTTCATTGTGATAACATGACAATATTAATATTACTCCAAAAAAAGCACTACTTTGGGGTCAGCTTCTGTTGTTTAAATGTGCTGTAGGCTATAAATAAAATATACACATATATCAACACAACAAGGTTTAAACATCAGGCATATATATATATATATTATATATATATATATATATATATATATATACTTGGATTGTTCAGCACTGTTTGGGTTCATTTGGGATTTAGCTTTTTGTCTTCTAATATGCAAAATACCAAAAACCTAACCCCAATGTTTTTCTGCTTCCTGTGATGTTTTATTAAAGTATTCTGAGCATTTCTGAGCAGGAATACATTTTACATTTATTCATGTGTTTAACTCAGCGGCTGTAGCAACGCTCTTCTGAATTTTTTTTTATTTTTTCTGTTGGTTTGTTGGAGTCTGTGATAAATTTAGATAATAATAATAATAATTTATGACTGTTGTTTTCCATGGCTGCTGTGACTCCAGTGACCTGTAAAACATTAAACTCAGGACAAAGCTCTTCCAAATCACTTCCTTCTTCCCTTTTTGCATATTTGCTTGTGATTGACTTACACAGGGGGACACATTTTGAACAGATGCCCAGTAAACCTCGCTGTAGCCACTCACAGACACTGCATCCTCTTCTTTGTCAACTCTCTCCTGCTGCCATTGCAACTTGACTCTCACTTCCTCTCATATAGACAGTAGGCACTGAAGTTGGACTAGCACACATAACTGGACAAGCCATGAATAGACAGGGTTAATGTTTCTGTTATGAGGTGTGGACTTCCCCCCACCACATTGTAAGGAGTTGTTAAAATACCAGTTAGGAGGCACAGAGACCAGCAGTGGACTAGTGTTATGCCACTGGGGGATGCCCTAGCCCCTTGCTTACACTCCAGGTGTTTATCCTGATCATCAAAATGAATGTGGGGTTCAGTGTCTTCTTCAAGGACACTTCAACATGTGAAGGAGAGGAGCTAGGAACTGAACTGTGTGATTAATGGAGAACCTGCTGTATCAGTATCCCCTGTAAAACAATTAAAGAGTACATTCAGTGTCGCATTAACTCAGTAATTATGTTGTACCACACCTAAACAATAAATGAATAAATAAATACAAACACACAGTCATCTATATGTTACTAATAATGTATTAATATTAGCTAATACTTGCTCTTGTTAACCCTATTTCTCTTGCTTGGTCTTTGCTCAGGACTGAGCAGAGGAGAGCAGGATGTTGCGTCTTTAAGAGTTAAGAAACTTGAAACCGTGTTTGCGCAACAATCATTGCGGCTCCCAGCCGCCAAAGTGTCTAGACTGGCACATGATGGCGGGAATCAACCAATGGCTCCAGAGCTTTCCTCTGGGGCCCCGAGAGAGAGAGAAAGAGAGAGAGTCAACACCAAACGAAAACCAAGGCGCTGTGATTTTGGTTTCAAAATAAAAGCGTAAAAGTTCCGGAAAATTGTATCTTTTAGAATCAGAATCAGAGAGACTTTTAATCCCAGTAGCAAATTGAGTTGAGCATATATACAACAAACGTCAAGCACTCATATAAAAGGAAGTGTAGAAACAGAGATATTAACAGATAAATATTAAGATAAGTATAGGGATATAAGTGGAGATATAAATATAAATGTAAATATACATATAAATATAAAAGGACACAAATATTTGTGCACATATATGTCCAGAAATGTGTCCACACAAGAGCAAACAATCAAAAATAATACTATTAAATGAATAATAGCATTCTTTAATCAAAACTAGAAAGAAAAAAACTCCCAAGTTACTTTCAGGAAGTTTTACAGAAAATTCTGTCTACCTACGATACGCTTTTTAAACCTTATTCGTGGCAGTGGATTTGGCCTTTCTCACTCTACAGTGTGGATAAACGCTTTTGGATCCCCCCAAAACTTTCTCGTTTTAACTGCTGTAGGTTTTATTTTGAAAAGTTACCATTGGATAATCCAGGTTTTATTCCGTTTGACTTGACTGAAGCGTGTGTCCGTGTGTGTTTGCGGGAGCGTGTGTGCACGTGTGAACGCGTGTGTTTGTGTGTGTGCGTCCGAAAAGTTCCTGCAGGGGAGTGGAGAGTGGAGTAATTCCAGCTCTCTTTAAAACAACTTCTCAGCACGGATTCCGTCCTGGAGTTTGGCACCGGAGTGTCCGATCATCTCTGCTTTATCCCGGGACACTGACGCGGAGTTCCTGCATCCCACACAGCGACAGAAACCGAGATTTTAGTGTTGCAAGGATTTATTTTTCGAAGCCAAGGAACCACGAAAGGATCGAAGAGGCTCGAGTCTGGAAAGTCTGGAAAAGTTCTGAGCTTCTGATTGTGATGGTCTTTCTGTTCATGTAAGCTGATCCTGGCCCTTTGGGCGGTCTGACTATGTTCTGTGAATTGTGTGTGGGACCTTCAGAGTGTCGGGGAGTTAACGGCTTTGTGAGAGGGCAGGCGAAAGAAGTGGCTTAATTGAGTTGGCGACAGCAGGTCACTGAGCAGTGACTGCATGTAGCCTTCTCCCTCATCAGATGTTCGGTGATGTTTAACGCGATGCGTGATTGATCATTACCTTCTAATGCTGCGAGGAAGCCTGGAAACGGTGACCACCGGCTGCGCACGCTGTGCGCACCGTGCACAAACTCACGGTCTTGTGCGTCGAGTGTAAATCGATGTGGCATCTCCCGAGAAGCGGACGGGACCGACGGGACTCATCCGAAACTGTTTAGGTTATCGTATGTTCAAGTCGAGACGCCCAGGTCTTGTACGGCGACTCTGGAGAAGCCGTGTGGTCACCGAGAGCGACGGGCGGGATGGAAGCAGACGAGGTGAAGGAGAGCGGAACGGTGAGTGGGGCAGACACTCGGGAAAGCTCCACAGACACGAGCAGCGGTCGATGACACACACCGACACGGCTCCGGGACTCACGGGGGAGGCTGGAGACCTGACAGAGGGCGCGGAGAGAGAGGACGAGGAACAGCCCGACGATGACCGGGGTGCCATGTGCGTCCCGGAGCACAGAGGCTCTCGGCGAGGACAGGAGAGCGACAGCAGGACGGTGACGTGTTGTTTGTTTGGGGAATGGGATTTCAGACCTCGGAGCGCTTACTGGGCCGCGAGAAAAGACGGAGCTGGCCCCTGTCAGTGCGCACCGAGGCGTGGGGTGCTGGAGGAGGACCTTGCGAGCACCGCTCACGCTTTTTTGAAGAGACTCAAGGAGAGATCTCTGGACGCCTTGGTGAAGGCTGTGGAGACCAAAGGAGGGATACCCGGCGAGTGCGTTATGGTGCCGAATACTGAGCTGCGGCTCGGTGCTCATCACATCTCTCCACACTATCTCCTTTGTAAGCTGTTCCGCTGGGGCGACCTGCCGCTCTCAGCGCGACTCAAACCGCTGTGCCACTGCCAGAGCTTCGGTGCGGTGGACAGCGCAAAGGTGTGCTGCAATCCTCATCACTACAGCCGCTTATGTGGGCCAGGTAAGGACACTGACACCGGAGGGGAGGGGTTGTGGAATCAGAGAACATCGATCAAACTCATTAATCAGACATCATCCCTTAGAAAAGACCATTATAAATGCCTTAAACACCGAAATATCCGCCAATATATCCAACCTCGAGATTCAGTTATCTGAAACCATCACACACACCTTCACGAGGGCCCCTGGTCTCCCCCCAGAATCCCCTCCAAGCTGATAGGCCTTGCAGAAAGTTAGTCCCATACAAATAAAAAAAAGTGTATTTAATTTATGCTTTATGCTACATAAAGATTGATGACCTGTATAACTACAGTATAACGAATAGCATAATATTAATGGGAAATTCCAACAAATATGTATCGCTCGCCTGAGGCCTGCAGCTGAAGAAGAAAGTCAGTATTGTTAAAGTGTCAAGCATTTCTTTTCCTGCAGTTATTACAGATGAACTCATCATGCATTTGCAGGCGTCTAACTGGCTGCACTTCCAGCTGACAGTGCGAGTCTGTTTTTCTTCTTGTGTTTTATCGTCTGTCTTACAGGTTTATGATCTATTCATAACTCTTTTTTTTTTAACTTTGGTCAACCATTACTTTGGTCCTTCTGCACATTCCAATGACGTTACACGCTTATTTCAATTTTCGCAAAAACTCTGGCGCTTTCCACATCATCCAAATGGAGGTCGCACTCAAGTTGCACTTAGGCTCTTTTTCCTCTGACAAGGAGGTCCTCCTCTTGTTATTTAGGTTAAGGAGTGCCGATAATATACAGTTTGCATAGTGCTGGCGCCAGACTGACTCGCTGGGTATCTGACTGACTGAGGACTCCGGCAATTACTGGCTCTGCTCTTAAAGGGGCCGCAGCCACAAACTTGTGTCCACTTTGGAGTGAAGGATTTATTCCAGCAGCAGCAGAATTATGGAGCTTTTAGAGCCGCTTTAACACAAAAGTCATAATGAGAGCTTGTGTGAAAGAACGGAAAGATAATGAAGAAGTAACAGGGGGTAAAAACGAAGCAAAGACTTTTAAGAGTGCATCAGATAAAGAAGCAAATACATTGTCTAGGGTGAAATACTTAACTGGGGGTCTGATGCAATGTGACTTGTGTTGATTAAGCATATTTATTTAAAAAGCTCCAAAGGAATGCCAGATATGAGCTGTGCAAATATTCCCCACGCTTTAAGTTTTTTCCTTGATCTAGGGTAGAAGGTATGTCGATACAAAGAGAAATTACAGACACACACAGCCTTATGAACATATTTTCCCATGAAAAATAACACAGTGTAAAGTTGATCTGCAGTGCTGCATTCAGGTCTTGCATGTGTTACCATTTGCTATAACAACAGGTATGTTTAAAGACTTCCCTGAGGAGAAAATACTTGTTATGTGAGTGTAGGCTCTAGTTTTTTTTGTTTGTTTGTTTTTTTGTTTTGTTTTGTTTTTTTTTGGGGGGGGGGGGGGTGTTAAGCAAAATGTCTTAAATTTTGAACTGAGAGACAGAGTTCAACATGTTACATTCTTGTGTGCCTCCTTGCATAATTGTGCGTCTCATAAAACCTCGTGGACTTCATGCATCTTTACGATATGATTAATAAAACAGTAATGAACTAACCGTGCATACTGTGCGTGGCAGTCTTCATTGAGCCTTTATTTTAACCTCGTGTTTTTTGGCTGTTCTTACAGAATCGCCTCCACCTCCATACTCTCTGTCCCGTTCAGATGAACACAAGCCACTGGGTGAGTTTGGAAAAAAAAATGGCCACCACAAAACAAAGTAGGAAAGGAGTTCATTATATCTTTCATCTGAAAATACAGACTTTATTTGATATAAGACACTTGTGCTGAAAGAGACACATGATGGTGGTGTGTTATGATAAAACAGTCCCCTGTTTCATTGATCTGACAATTATGCTTTCAGATTAACGGATTGATTAATCATTTTGTGCACTATCAAAGAAAGTCCAAGGTGTCCTATCGACAGTCTAAAAATCAGCGAAGCTTGAGCTTTAATAACGAGAAGATTTTTATTGTTTGATAAAGGATTCAAGGAGTGCTTGATTACCAAAATCATAGTTTTGGGGGGGGGGGGGGGGGGGGGGGGAAATTTACCTGGATCTCACACTTCTACTGTATGCCTATGCTTTTTCTTACATTTTCCAGACTCATCTCTGTCTTACACTGAAACTGCGCCACCCCTCTTCTCCAATCCGCCTCTCAATATGCCAAGAGACTACACAGGTGAGTAACTTGCATAATAACTGCTGGCTTGCTTTTCCTGCAGTGCATGGTGAAGAAAGCTGATTCTGAAGAAAGGAAAAGTTCTCACAATGAAGTTTGGAAGCACAAATGGGGAAAAAGTTTTTGAGACAGGCATCCCGTCTGAATGTTTACATAAAAGCCAAATTATATTTGCTGGTGGTGTTATGTTGTGCTTTTCCCCTGTTTTCAAAGGCCGCAAAGGCAACAGAAAACTCCGCTGCATAAAGCTTCTATTGTCAGAGAGGCACGGAGGGCTCGGTGGGGGTCTGGGGTCTCGCTATCTAGATGCCATAGCAGTGTAGGCTTTCTGTCTCTCTTTCCCCCGTCTATGCTTTCTGCACAGCAAAATATTTCACTGCGACGAAGCTGCAATAAGATCCCTGTGCATACTCTCAATCCCCTTTTGCCTCCCTAACCACCCATCCCCCTCTTTCCCTCTTTCTTCCCTCAAATCCCTTCATTCCTCTCTGCAATTGAGCAGTGGAAAGAGGCTGGCACTTTGGGGGCGGGGGAGCCGAGCGGCTCTGATGAAGCGGCGATGTAGAGCTCTGTGTGTGTGCGCGGACGCGCGTGTGTGTATGCGGTAAAGGGGGAGAAGGGGCTCAGGGCTGCTTTGGACAGGAAACAGCCCCCTCTAGATGATGAAACTGGAGCTTTATTTGTTTACGTGCTGGGGTCGGGTGGAGAGGTCCTCACAGTGTTAGAAGAAACCCACAAACCTACTCGATCAAGCCTCCCCGAGCTCGCTTGTGGACGGTGTTGAAAGGTGAATGGGCAACCTATGAAGTCTGCGTAGTGTAGCCATGGTATCGTTGACCTTTATGAGGAGTCACTGAGACTTTTTTTTTTGGAGGGGGGGGTTGTTGTGCCCAGAAGTTAACTGGAGACCTTTAGTTAAAGTTGATGTTGGAAGCAGAAGCAGTTTATTGAGTTGTTATGCACGTTTTCCAGGGGCAGAGCCTTAGCCAGCTTTTTTAGCAATACTGAGGTCGGCAGTCCTCCCAAAGCACACGTCACCCCTCTCAGAAGAGTTTGAGCTGAAATGCGAGCAAGAAGATGCTTTAATTGCAAATAATATAAACTGTCCACCTGCATTCACCCTACAAATCAGTTTTCCATTGAACATCATCATGAATGTGTAAGATTGCTTTTTGGATAGTTTTGGAGAAGTCATCCACAGTTGTTTATGAATGACTAACAGTCACTGCACACTTTCTGAGGTCAAACAATTTACCTGATTTGTGAAAGTGTTCTTATTTTAGCAGACTGTGTCCCAAATCGTCCACACTCGGTCAGAAGTCCATCAAATGTCAAGTTTTTGACTTTCTGAGTAATGAGTGAGGGGGAACCATCTATTGTTTGCCTGTCTATATGAATGGAAGTGTATCAGCTTCCTTACAACATGTGGTGTGTCGAGTGTATAGACAAGTCAGTTTGTGTGTGTGTGTGTGGTCTCTGATCCCCTGCCCCCCACCCCAGCGCTCTGGAGCCGAGAACCAGAGCGGAGGCCAAGAGGCATGAGTAGGAGTGAGACTTGGGTAAACAGAGGCAGCCAAGAAATCTGCATGTAGCTTTTGTTGTTAACTCTGACAGGTTAGAGGACTCCTGTTTTGAGCTAAAGCTGGGTGAATAACAGGAAGTGAGCTGAACGCGAAGCCTACTTAAACATGTATCAGAATGAGCGTAGCTGTCACAACCTCCCCCCGAAAAATCCCCTTGATGTTGGTAAGATCTTTCAAGAGTGCAAATGAATCTCTTTTATTGTGCAGGTAATCCTTTGGCATATCATCTAAAGCTTGCAGTGTTTTCTTTAGGACAAAAACAAGCGTTGGACATGTGCTTTGGCACTTTAGCATCTTTTTTCATTCCTTTAAAAACCAGCTGTGTACTCACAGCTTTTAAAAAAAAGCGCAACAGCAGGGTGTGGTCCATACATACCTTTGCCCTGGCCTCTTTTATCATTCAATCAGTTAACGTTCCCTTTAAACCACAGCAAACAGCTCTGCCTTGAAAAAGAGTGTTTCTGCTGGAGGTTTAGTAGACTTATATCTGCTGGGATCGTCCCTCTGTGACTCCAACAAAATGTGCCGTTCAGCTGCTTGTGTGTGTTGTGTGTGTATGTGTATGACAGGGAGAGAGACAGGGAGGAATTTCTGTCTGACTCGGTGATAAGATCGTCTCAAAGTACTCGCATAGGGGTTCTATCAGGGCAAACACACACACGCTTTCACCAATCACGCGATTTGTTGGAGGGGATTTTTCCTCTTCGTACCTTTAAAATCAATGTATAACTGAACAGGCCTGCTGAGTACTGTACTTGAAGGTGTGTGCTGGCTTTTCTCTGATTCTTCTGACTGTAAGTTTTTCTCTCGTAGCTTGGAATGAAATTTGCTTTTTCACGCACGCACAGTGTCAGTTTTGAAACGTAATGAAATTTGGTCCTAATGTGGATGAGACTAATAAATGCCTTCCACTTAGCATAGCCAATGGGTCAAACTAAAAAACAAAGAGGTCTTATTAGCCTGAGCTGACATTAAAAGTTAAGGTGTTAGTGTAACCGGTCTGTTCCCGCATTGTGTCTGACACTGAAAGACCTCCAAGTAAAAAACGTGCCCACTTCAGCTCCTATAACCAAATATAAATAGGACGAGAGTTAGCTCAACCCACGACCACTAACAAGCTAGCAAGGCTTATCTGTTCATGCTAGCATTAGCATTGCCTATACACATACGCCGCACACACGTACCACATATTCACAGCATCTAGTAAAGACAGGCGTAATTATGACAATAATGAACCAAAAACACACAATCAGAAACATCAGGGTGGATAAAAATATAATTAGTGTTGGAGAAGAAATGAAACTGACCTCTCCCACAGGGGAATCGAAGAAAAGGGGAAAAGCCCAAAGGGGTACCCCAAATTTATAGGGTTGCACCAAAGAAGAAGAAAAGGATAAGGATAATGAAGATAACTACAGGCTTGGAGGTCCTAAAAGTCAGATATACCAGGAACAGTTTGGGGTTTCGAACACATTTTATGTAATTATAACAATATGTAATTTATGACCCGGTTACATTAGCACATTTGTGTCAGCTGTACAGGTTAGCTTCTATAAGCTGTAGCTGTGTTCTAAAGTTTGATATGGAGGAATTTAGTATTGACAGCATCTGCACAGAAATATTAGAGCCTTTTCTGATTTCAGGAAAAAAAATATTGTTTAATTTCTAACAATAATAGATTTGGTACCTGATGGTTACCTAGTTGGCTGGACAGATTCATGGTTTCTTAGAGCAGTGCTCATTGGTTTCATAGGCAAAATGAGCGGCCAATCAAAAACAGCTATCAAAATTTAAACGTATAACTTATTTGAATTACTGTAGCAGTTAAAAAAAATATTTTTTTGAAAGGTCTCGATAACGGAGGGCTGATTGTACATTATTGTCGTAATCTTTGCTGTTGTATGTGAGAACCCTGGGCAATGAGTTCTGTTTGTGGTTTGTTTAAAAGTGCTGATTTCACAATGCATCCATCCTTTTCTTGTAAAACTGGAAAACAATAAATCTATCTGAGGGGGGAAGCAGTTAAACGTATACTCCCAAACTAATGTAGTACATCTAGAAACAAAGACCTACTCTTGATGGTGTTGCAAATTAGTTGGAACACATTTGTTGTCTGGCTTTAGTTTAAAAATAAAAATAAAATGTACTCCTGCACAGTATGTAAGTCTTTTGTAAACTCTAATTTAGTAACGCTGTTCAAAGAGTTTCATTTTTCTCACCAAAGGTAAATGCACCTGATTAAATTTAATTCATGGTGTAATATAACTGTATAACTATGATAATCCCAACACTAGTTGCAGATTTCCATACATCGAATAACAACTTGCAAACCTGCTTTTTAAAAACTGAGAAAGGCAATAAATAGAGAGCTGATTGTAGCTTCTCCGGCGTCGATCAGCAGTCAGGATGTGCCATTTACTGGACAAAAACAGAGCTAAGTGACATTCCCATCCAAACACGAATCAGATGACATCAAGACAGTTTCTGGCCATCATGTTAAAACTCGCAGTGTAACAACATGCTAACTGTTACCATGTTGACTCCAGAGCTGTTTTTGCTCATAAACTCTAGCATTTGGTGTTAGCAACTAATTCTGATGCATTAAAGTCATGCAGAATTGCAGAATGAGGTTTCATATTATTCATAAGCGGTCCCCTGTCATCACACCATCACATAGCCAAAAAAAGTAAGGATTTTATAGGTGTAGCTCATTTGTAAAACCTTTATTAGTAAGTTAAAATACAAACGAATGCATTTTTCCTCCCCACTGTTGCCATTGGTCAGAGGAGACTGTTTGATTGTTGGGTTTTTCTCTGTGTTATTGTAGAGTCTTTACCCTACAATATGACGTACCTTAAGGAGACTGTTGGTGTGATTTTGTGCTATATAGATACAATTGAATTGAAATTAACTTAATTTGCGATTATCTCAATTCTCATAATTTTATTTAGGCTGACTGTTGTCGACTCTTTCTTTAGTCTATTTCGTGCTGCTTCACGCGCATGTTTAACCACTGCGTGCAGATGCATCTTGCTCACATTTGCAGCGCGTAACATAAAATGTATCATAAAATGTAAATACTTACATTCAGCCTCGGGATAAATGTTATATTTTTGGCATAGATGTTGTGTTTCAGCTGCTTTCTTGTCCTCCTGGTGTGTAATGAGTATAACAAGCTCGTTTTACTAGCATTTCAGTGAGCACTGTGTATGTTACTCATCACATTGTCAAGTGTGCCATATGCAGATTCATGTACATTTGATGGAACTGAGAGTGTAGCTAAACAGTGCCAAGAGTTTGTGATTTCTTTGTCATCTTTCACCATATGACATTCTTGTGCATTTCAAACATTTGCTCGTCTTCTTGTCATTAGCCCCTGGCTTTTGAACATGTGGAAACAAGTAAGGCAATGATACTTAGAGGACATTAGTATGGCCTGGATGAAATGAGGTAAGACAAGAGGACTGGGCCCTTTTTGCCCTCAGTAATCATATTTTGGGGGCTTGTTTGGTTAAGCAGAGCGAGGTATCAGCCAAACATCCTGTCTCAAAGCCCTGTCTGCACTCACAGCAGCATTAACCCCATGAATTGGCCCTTTGACTGATGTGGCACGGCCTAGGAATGTTGGGAAATTGGGAAGGTGAGGGGGAGCGGGGTCTCCGAGTAAAAGGAGTAGGTGGGGGATAACGGGAGGAGGGGGTCTGACTCTTGGGAGTGACATGTGATACATGTTTGAACATATCGCCGTTAATACTTAAGAAACGTGGAGTGGAACTGACATTCTTGGAAGTTTGGAAGCAGGCAGTTTTAAGAGTTTTGACGGTGCTCCCATGCTACGTTTAGCTCAGAAGGTTTTGGGGAATTCGCCCACCAAAGCGATGTTACTCTCAAGTAAAGGCTTTACTCTCAGAAGTAGAATATTAAATTAGATACCTAGATTAAACAAAAACAAAAAATGTCATCACTTTCAGATGCTTGATAAATGGTGCAAAGACACAAAATAAACACCCGCATTCTGCCGTGTCCGGTGAGAATCCCTCTGCCGCCGCCTGAATGGGTCCTCCCGGTGACCTGAACCTCTAGTCTGTTTGCTAGCACGCGTACAGCACTTGCTCCTATGCCTGACTGAGACACATTAGACTATGGAATTCAACATCAAGTGCCGGCCCATTAACCATTTGCCATTTCCTCAAATATTTTCCACTGCGCCTCTTTTTCACTACAAGCAGCCGCGCGGGCGAGGACGCAGCACACAACTAGCTCAGTTTGTTGTGTTTGTGACCTTTTTTTTTTTTTTTTTTTTTTTTTTAACACATTTTGGACTGAATGCCACGTTATTACAGCCCTGCTCCCACAGAAAATACAGCAGTGAAGGGAATATCTGGAAGATCTGACATGTTCTGGATGTGGCATTTCTCTCAGTTGGAGAGCACCATTATTAAACTTTTCATGGTTTTGTATTTTGCAGTTTAATTCTGCAGTGCTCTTCCCATAACTTTGACCTTTTGTGGCTTAAACCAAAGCACAGACCAGGTTAACATCTGAAAGAAAAGTAACAAATAAGAGTAAAGTTAGATTTCAGATTTTCCAGGATAGCAAACAAATGTAAAAAAGCAACAAAAAAAGAAATAGGGATAAGTGATATTTGAAAACATAGAGGTGAAATGAAATATATATTCATGTTGATTAACCAGTAATTTAACACACATATATATATATATATATATATATATATATATATATATATATATATATATATATGTGTGTGTGTGTGTGTGTGGAGACAGGGAGACAGAGAGTAATTGTATGTTTGTTTCTGTCAGATAAAAAGGGTTAATGGTTTGTATAGATGGACTTTCTGATAGCAGACCCAGAACATGTCAGCCACACTTACCAAACCCTCCAGGTTCCCTTATTTTATTTCCCTATAGAAAAACAATAGAGAGGTTTAATACTTTCCATCTTTTAAAAAAGATTTCATTTCTTCTGGCTCTGTCTCAAATGTAATCAAAAAGCTGTAAAATCTGTGCTCACTGAGGTGTCCGAAGCTCTAGTTTTGACACGTCACGTGCGTCACGTCGCCTGTTGGGGCGAAGATGCCCCCCAAAAGCAGCCAACATGAATTATAGTGTATGTGAGTATCTGAGGTCCCTGTGCCTAGAATAGATTGCTTGAGCGGGTTGTGTTTTCTCGATTTTCTTTTTCATTATGATAGATGCGGCAGTAGTGTGCATATGTTTAAACGCCGCGTGCAGATGCATCTCGCAGACATTTCTAAATGAAGCAAAGTGAATCAGCAGGCTTCCAAGTTCATACACTAAGAAGACGTTACTCATTTGTAGCCGTCCTGGTGATTAAGCAAAGGTTGTCGTTTCATTGTTCACAAAAACCTTTTCTCCTCTCTTTCATTATGTCTTCTGCTCTTGCTCCCTTCCTGCCCTTACTGAAGATCCACCTCTTCTGTTGCTTCTCCACAGTTCTTCTGCTTGCTTTTTGCTCTCGTAGTCTTGCTCTCCTCTCTTTCGGCCCATGTTGTCAGGCAATCACAATTTAAAATAAGGTTTAAATTACAGGACTGGCTGTGGCTTTCCGTTGTTCCCTCAGAGTTTTTGCCAACTCGCAATTTGGCTTTTAATGGAATCCTGCCATGCTGCTGAACCTAAAGATTCTTTGCAGATGTCGACAGACTCTGACTCTATGAAATGTAAGAAACTGTCGCCAGCACCGTGAGCTCCAAAGGCAACCCTGAGCTAAGACACACGTTAATTAATATTTGTAGGTATTTTCAGGACTTGTAGCTGCCTGTTCACCCAGCTTTGGAAATCACTTTTGACAGCATTTGTCATCATTTGATTTTGATGACCGAATGACGAGAAATAGTAAATGCGCTCTTGCACGCGTCGCCCTCCGCTAAACGACTGCAGGCCCTCGTGTCACCTCGCTTTCAGTCCACACTCCTGCGTGCATGTCTGAGCTGGAGTTTCACATTCTGATAATTCTCCCAAATTACATTTTAGTGGAATTCCATAACTCCTTCTTCATAGTGGAGCAAATGGATCTATTCCACCAATAAACGCGTGTAATTATGTTGTGAGGAGTGAAGGCCATATAGTCAGACCACGTGAGGCTCAATGAGAGACTTGTCAACTTGACCCCTGTGACTGGCTGAGGGGAGGGTGGGTGGGGGGGAGGAAGTGTTGAGGAAGAGGGCCTGTCCAGGAATGTGTTGGGAGGGGAGAGTTGTCAACTACCGAGCTCCAAAGCAGCCCTGCGTCTGCTTTTCGTGCCTCCGTTCAGACGTTAATCATCTTTCTTTAAGTCATTTGTGCACTTTAAACTATGCATTGTCTTAAGCAAGCCAGATTTAAGACTCTAAGTCTTTAGTGGTGATGATACCTGCGTATGTATCTCTGGTGGCTCTGTAGGTGCACGCACAGTTGCATGTATAGGAGAAGCACAATGGGAATAAAAAGCTAAAAACTGACCACAGATGAGATCATCTTGCAAAGCCAACTGCAGTGCAAGCATTTACTTTCACAAATTATATCAATCTATCTAAAGTTTTTGCTGACATAAAGCCTTTCAGTCCCTTCAAGAATCACAAACAAGAGCCATTTATTGTAGGATTTACAGCCTGAGAATTTGGAGGATCGTGTTAAATAAATATTGCCAGAATCTGGGTTTCCTTTTTTTTTTTTTATGGCCAAGGTGATGGCATAAACACGACAGTGGAGTTGTCCAGGATGCGAGTTGTATGCAAAACCTGAGACATTCCTTGGCTCGAGTTGTTTGGCACTTTGAAGTAGCAGCAGAAATGCAGGAAGCTCGTTACTTTCGCTCTTCCTTTCTAAACCGCCTCCGAGCACTTCTCCCTAGGAATTTTACAGGGACACACTGTAACTTTACTTCAGCTCAGTCGGGCCGGTCCAAAGGACGTCTCCAGGTGGCGAGGCCAGGTTTGTGTCTCTTGTGCCGTTAAACACGAGACATCTTTAGCCACACACCGCTCCATCACACAGATCCACTTCACAATGGAAAAAAAAGAGGGAGAAGGAATGAGTGTGTGTGTGTGCAGGAATGCGTGTTTGTGCGTGTGTGTGAGCAAGAGCCCCACTGTGTTCGACTGTAAAGGCCACGTCTGGCGATAAGGCAGCCCGCTGATGGTAGAGATAGTCGAGACGCCAGCTTAAATGTGGCTTGCTGGATTGAAGTTTTTTCCCTGTAATGATAGTTGTCTCAAACAACATAGAATCTACCATTTGTAGGCAGGGAGGGGTGTCTCTCTCTCTCTCTCTCTCTCTCACTTTTTCTCTGTTTTTTTGCCCACCTTATTTGATTTTATTTCTACTCTTTTAGGATCTTTTCACAGGAAGTTGAATCAAAACAAAGCATTTTAAAGGCGACCGACGATGGTCAGTAGCTAAATTCTATCCTCCCTTCTCGTCCCTCTGTCCCCCTCACACTCCCTCCTCATCCCCGCCCGCCCCCTTCCCAACCCACCCACTTCTTTCAGCACAGTGGAAGAGTCTAATAACTGGAGGGGAATCTAATCCTTGGCACTGGATGAAAGACGAGGGTCTCCCTCCCTCCATCTCTTTCTCACAGTCTCTTTCTCTCTCTTCATTTTTTCCTTGGATGCTGGTTATGCTTGGCAGGTTCTCGCTCCCTCTCATTCCCCCGCTCCCTCTTTCAGTCTACCCAGTCTCTCTTTTCCTCTGTCTCTCTCTTTTTTACTCCTCTGCTTCCCGTCTTTTCCTGCACAGCTTTATTCCTCTCTTCTCTCCAGGTTACAGTTTGGAGGAGGAAGCCTCCACTGTTCAGACTGGAGTAAGAGAAAACAAAGCAGGAAGTTTGGAGGAAGTTAAAGTAGCTTTACAGCTATAGACATGTAAACAGCCAGCTTATTAGCTTATTAGCATGTTTGCTTCACATATGCAAGACCCAAGATATGTTCATAACCAGTTAAGCTTTTATGCATCATTTTGTCTGCTGAGGGAGCCTCACATCATATTCCCAACATTGTTACAGGAGGGAAAACAGAGAGATGCGGAAATGTAAGATAAAAGATGAGTGTTGGCGTCCTCGTTTGAAGTCCAGGTTTAACAATCTGTGAGCATCCGGCAGGAAACTGACTGTCTGACCTCTGAACTTTGATTGCCACTGCCTTTTACTTTGTTTGTGCAGTAAAGTCTCAGCTTGTTGTCGTGTATATTCCCACCTTTGTTCAACCCCTAAAGTTCAGTGGGCGTCTCGGTGAGATTGGCACTAAGAGACAGCGATTTTGAAATGAAATAACAAAGGCTACTTATCTAATTGGTAAACAGGGCTGTTAAATAGAGGTTGGCTTAAATGCTTGCAGGACTTTGTAATTGCTGCCAGCCCACGTACAGATGCGGGCATGCATGCACACCAACAAAGTCCCACAGACACACACACACACACAGCTTTTTGACTTCCTCCAGTTGAATATAAACATGCTGATAACCTCCAGCTTCAACCCCTCTTTAAAAATTCCATTGAAGAAGTCGGTTGCCCTCCTCCTCCTCCCTCCCTCCTACATCGTTCTCACACAAGCTGGTTACACCTTTACTTGGATGATAGCCAGGCCGAGCGTGATGACACCGAGGACTCTGCGAGAAACATTAAACATGCCTCGCTGTCAAAATGCTGGTGGAAATTTTGATTTAGTGTTTTGAACTTTACAGCAGGTCAGTCATTCTTAAATTTAATAAAGTCTGCACAAGCACACTTCAGGCGTGCATGAGACCATAAATAAAGAGAGCAGGAGGAGATCTAAATTCTTATGAGTGCTCATGTCTTCTAGCTGCTGCCTCTTATGTTTCTATTTCCAATATACTATCCAGCTATGAATACTGAGGGTGTCTGAAACGTAAAAGGCCAGCCTTTAAAACCATATTATTTGCCCCATCATTCATCATATGATTGAAATTAAAGTGTGCCGTGCCTTTTGAAAGAAAACCTTAAAAGTTCCAGTTTGTTTTAAGTCTTCTTTGGGAATTAAGTTGATCGTGAGCTCATAAAGTCTCCCTGTGTTTCCCCAGACATGTTTGCGTTGCCTTATTACAGGGAAGAGCATGGCTTGTAAAAGTGTGTGTTTGTTTGTGTGTGCGTGAGCGAGCCACGAAGAGATAGAGTGGGAGAAAGAGAGCGATCCTAGCTAGCCGTGCAGCCCGCTCTCTTATTGGAGAGCTGTAAAACTGCAGTCCGCAGGAGTTGCCAGCCTGGAATTCACTAATGACACACGTGGGCCTCAGATGAGAAGTGCAATTTTGTGTGTGTGTGTGTGTGTGTGTGTGTGTGTGTGTGTGTGTGTGTGTGTGTGTGTGTTACAGTCATACTGTTTGGATCAGAGGGCTCAATTTGTGTGCGTACGTGGGCATGTGTGAGGCCCTGTCTCATCATTTTCTGTGTGTGTTTGTGCTCGTGTACAACCACTCACATCTCTTCCTACATTTACCAACCCTTCTTCTCTGAAACCCCTGAAATGAAAATGGCTGGGGCATAAACACAAAAAAATTCGTCAGATCTCGGCCCTCGTTACACTTTCTTCTTTTAAAGCAACCCACTATTGGGAGAAAGGCTGCCGCCATTTTGGCCCCTGGTAAATGAAGTCGAGGGGGTTTTCGCTGGAATATGAAAGGAATGGGGCCACAGGCACATGGGTCTTTAAATCTTCTGTGTCAATAGAGTCTCTGGAGCAAAATAATGGCATCACTCTGTGTGGGAGTTAATGTGAGCTGATAGCATGAGGGCTGTGGGGTCAAGGATTCATGGGCTTGCGCTAGGTTGACAGAGAGCTGAATGCTTTCCACCCCAGACACCCCGCTCTAAAACCTCCTCTTTAACTCCGGACCTGAAGGAGGCTTGCAGAGGCTGACGGTCAGGAGATGTCAGTGGAGTTTACAGTTTTAACCCCCTTTTCAAAATACTGCAGACAGTGACTAACTAAAGGGAGCATGCGTCCGTGCAGCTGAATGGGTATAAAAATGTCAATCATTTACAGCATCGAGTATTGGGACATTTTTTTTAATTGTTTTTAGATATTGTTACAAAAGAGGAAACAATCCGAGAGATGCATTTAGGACATCTAGATAATGCTAATTTTACATGAAAGACAAACTAGAAACAAAATAACAGCATTCATCTGTCTTTGATCTTTCAATCGTATAAAAAACCTTGAAGCACCAGGAATTTCAGATGGTCCCCTCTATCATCACGGTCCTTCCTCTAGAGCTCAGTCAAAGCAAATAAATGTTCTATAGTACTGAGATGTGGTAACGTAGGTAATCCCCTTTTAACCGTATGCTGTAACCGTTCACGCCATTCAGCCATTGCGGGCTGCATTGACCCGAAGTGTGGTAACATTTCTCGGGAAGTTGCATCGTAAGTTACGATGTAGATTTCCCGAAGAAGTCCAATCTAATGAACTGTGGGTGCATTTTAGCACATCAAGCTGTGCTAAAATAAAGTCTTTCTCCACTTCCTAGAAAATGATTTCCTTCTTTCAAAACAGGCATGTTTTCCGTGGCTGTGTGAAACCTGCTGTAGTTGTATTAGTCTGACATATTTTGAGTAAAAAGGTTGTACTTAAACAAGATTTTAACACATAAGGTTCACACAAATTGATGACCATCAACTTAAAAAGTGAAGTAGATCGACTGATAGCTACTTCCCATTATTCCTTTTATTGATGAGTCAGAACAGATCTCAGGGATAGCAATATAAAGATCCATTTATGATGTTCTGATGTTGTGTACTTGTGCTCAGCAGTTAAAATGTCTTTTATATCATGTCACAGTGATATAAAAATTAAATACACTTTACTGCTACGATCATTACCTCATCCACTTCCTTTCCTTTTCTCTTCAGACACTGGTACCTCCCTCGGCTCGGTGACCTCTGGCGGACATCGCTCTCACTGGTGCAGTGTTGCTTACTGGGAGCAGCGCACACGCGTGGGTCGCCTTTATCCAGCCTACGAGCCCTCACTCAGCATCTTCTATGACCTACCTCAGGGCACTGGCCTCTGTCTTAGCCAACTCCAAGCCAACGCCTACCATAGCCGGCGTGATGACCCAGGCAGCCACAGCTTGTTAGGTCTTCACGGACATCACAGGCACAGAGGGAGCAGCAGCAGCAGTGTGCAGCAGATACGCAGTAAAATTGGTTTCGGCATCGTTCTGAGTCACGAGCCGGACGGAGTTTGGGTGTACAATCGCAGCCAGCACCCGGTGTTTGTTCACTCGCCCACTCTGGACCCGCCCAGTGCTCGAGGGCTAAACGTGAAGAGGGTGATGCCGGGCTTTTCTCTCAAGGTGTTCGACTATGAGTGCTCCAGCTGGATGGCAGAGCACAGCGTAAAGCCCGAGAGCCAGGAGGGGCCCTGGGACCCCCACAGTGTTCGCATCAGTTTTGCAAAAGGATGGGGGCCCTGCTACTCCAGACAGTTCATCACTTCCTGTCCCTGCTGGCTGGAGGTGCTGCTCAATAACCACAGATAGCACGCGCACACACGCTCATAGACTCACAGGAAGCGTCCTGATCCAGTATCCTAATTGTAATCTACCTAGATTTAATATAAAATTTATATATTATATAAAATATATTATACTTGTAAATACTTGAGTCATTTTTACAATGCAATTATTTATGTATAGTGTAATGTGTACATGAACAAAATAAAAAGGAACAAGAGTATGCACTTTTGCCTCTATATATGCATTACAGATTCTCAGCGTCGTTTCGCAAACATAAATATGAAACTCTCATGATTTAGCAATTCCATTGAAACGTATGCCACACACACATTGTCAATAAAGTCTTTGTATGAAGTGAATGTTTCCGTCATGTTCTTGAGTGCTTGTACCTGAGCTTTGGCTTGCTTGACTTGTATGCACATGCAGGTTTATAACATTGTCATTAATAGGATCCATTAAAGGTGAGTAACTCATTCCTGAGAAAGGTTGTTAATGTTTGAACTCAACAACCAAACAAGCACACCTGTTCCTTCAGTGCAATAGACTTTACATAAAAGATGCACAGAGCCACTGAAACACCATCGAGTGGTAAGTAAAATTCTGTCTTGAAGCCTCTGAGCTTGTTAGTCATTGTCATTTCCATCTTGGTGTTTTGAATTGAGGTCTGATGAATGAGCTGTGGACCTGACCTTCATACTGAGGACACGCCACACTCATACGGTGTGAACTGTTAACTACAAGGTAGCCCAACCTAATGCACACCCTGCTTTGGCATGAGGTCATTATCCCATAGACTTACAATCAGACTTCTCTGTGGAGCCATGGAAGTCCTCCACCCCCTGTTGAATATTAGAAAAAATCGACATTTAAGAGACTTCCACATCAGCTTCTGTCTTCAACACCCAATGGTAAGTAACTCATTAAAAGGTCTTGCCCTCAAAACCACAGGTCTGCTTTCCGCATACATTTCAAGTGATGCTAAAAACTCAGCAAGCTAACAATGGAGAAACATTCCAGGTTTGTAGTTTCTTGTTTTCATGGAGGAAGCTGAACGATAACATAAAATGTAATCATACTAATAATGTAAATATGCACAAACACAATAGAGAAGTCAGCTGTGAAGAAAAAGGGGACTATTAATAAGTTTATAAGCTTACCAGGTAAAGCTCATATAAGTTTTACTTAGTTTTTTGGAGGCAACGATTTTGCATAGTTTTTTAAGTTCTGGGAACGAATTAGATTTTACAGCGGCAGATATTTTGTCTGGTTTTTTTGTTTGTTTTTAACCAGAGCAGAACAGATAGTTCACACTCCCAAAAAGTTGATTCTGGACCACTGATCAATTCAATGATCTTTGATCAGTGTTCTTGATCAATGGTCAATAAAATTTGCATATTAATGATCAAGAAACTGATCTCACAGTACATTGTTCGCCAGTGGGCTAGTTTCAGTCATTATGCAAATGTACTGTTTATAAGATTGGGGAAACCTGCAGTCAGCTGAGACTGAAGAAGTCACTTGGATGAGTGACGAAACGTTTCTGCCACTGAAAGCGCTACATCCAGATCAACTTTTGGGATTTCCTTACCTGGATGATTGAGCATGCATCAAGACAGATACATACCCACTCCAATGATTAGTGATTTGTACTGTATGTCTGATCTTTTAGCTGCAGTGGTTTAAAACTCCATTCATTTGTCAGCAGATATTATATTTTGTCCAGATTATAAAATAAATGTCTTGAAAACTTGACTTATCTTAGCATGGTGTGCAGTGTGTCCTTAAAAACTTACAGAAACTGGACAAGTGGAGGACAAAAGAAGAAGTGGCCTAAAAAACAGCAGATGAACAGTAACTGTCGTGTCCAACCAGGGAAAAATCCAGCAAAGACTTGACACAGGACCTCAGAGATACAAATGAATACAAATCTGAAATGATTGGTTCATTTCATCATCAATATGTACAAAGGAGGTCAGGAGAGAGGTACAACAGTGAGCGTCTACAACCATCTGAAAAACACTGTGGAGGCTCTGTCATTTCAGCCAGTGGTATTGGGGATCTTTTGAAAGTTGCTGGAATTATGAAGGGACCCCAAACGCACCACCAATGCAGTAAAAGCAAACCTGGATAGAAAGACACACAGAGGAACACTATCAGTCATGGACTGGCTTCCCCAGAGCTGGGCCTCAACATTATTGAAGCAGTGTGGGATCATCTTGACAGAGAACAAAAGGCAGAAACATCCAAAGAAGAGCTTTGAATGTCCTTCAAGAAACACGGAGAACTGTTCCTGAATAAATGTTACTTATACACTGTATTTCCAGTTATGTTGGCAAATGTTTCAATAAATTGCCCATTTTCCTTTAAAAATTTAAAGAAATGAGCGGTGGCTCAAGACTTTGGCAGAGCAATGTAAATACACTTGCTTTGTGGTAGTATGGAAAATCCACCATACCTTTACTCAAGTAACTCTAGGCTCTAGTTGCTGTAGATCATGCAGAGACATGTGAACCAACTCCATTTGCTAAAGAGATGGTAAATGATGTAAAAAGCTGGTGGATCAATGTACCTCGGCTCATTGTAACCATACTGAAATGCTTGTTTTGTTATGTCTCCATGCATGCATACAGTCGCAACATGTTCTTTAAAAATGCGTTCAGACTGTGTAATTCATATCCAAGTTTCAGCTATCTTCTCGCTTTGAAAACACCAGCAGCAATGGAAAACAGTGAAAGGCGTCACAGTGCCAGTGGTAAGAAAATAAAGTGCATAACTGAGAGATTACACAACAAACCACAGCAGGGCACTCAGGCCCCAACCGACTCTGGTAGGCGAAAGTTTTGTGTTTATAGTGTAACGGCATCCTGTTTGAGACTTCCAACAACACAATTATTTATGGAAACTCATATCTGAGAAAAGGTCAAAGAGCTGGAGAAGTGAGATGAAAAAGTAACGTATACGTCAGAAGGGTGTTAAAAAACGATAACCTTTCCCGAGTTTCGGTCGAAGAAGCAGAAGCAGCAGCGGGACATCGCTCGGCTCAGGCAGTCAGGCATTTTTGTTTTGACCCTGAACCTCTTCAGGCTGCTTGCTGAAACCTGTAATTAACTTTAGCCTGAAAAGTAAAGAGGGGTTGATTACAAAGTTGCAACACTCCTGAGGAAAAAAAAAAGAAGAAGCACCGCACCACTTAAAAACTTCTCCAGTGTTGGAAGTTTGTAATAGATATCTTAGCACAAAAACACAGTAACAGTATCTTAGTTTTAAACTTTTATTTGTTTAACTGAATAAAGGCTTTTGTAAAAGTTTTGGGCATTCCCATACACCCCCTCCTAAAAAAAATTCCAATGTATATTTCAGTCAAGGCTCCTCTCTGCTTTTCCAGGCAAAGTGTGGGATTTGTGGTTTGGATACAATGGAAGGATTCAGTGCAGGGGTTGGGGTGGGAGAGTTGCTGCTGGCACGACTAGTCCAGAAACCTACCATGTTTCTCTTCCACCTCTTTTTTGGTTTTCCCATCTGAAAACAGCCAGGCACAGCCTCCTGTTCTAATTGTTTTCCTTCAGAGTCATGAAGACAATGAAAGGATCCCATGCACAGCGAGCAGCGGAGGACGGTATTTTTTTTTTTTTTTTTTTTTGGCCCCTGACTTCGGGGCTGCGGTGGCTGCTGACCTCACTGTGAACTGAAGGAAAATGGGCTAATTCTGCCCCTGGCTCTTGAGCTCCACCCCTTCACTGTATAATTATCCCTGTACGAACTGTCATGTTATAATTATGTTAATGAATACATCAGGGATGTGTAATTAATGGAAGGCATTCTCTGTTTTTGCTACAAACAAGATAAGTGACAAATGGATGCTTATAAGTTTGAGCTCTTTAACTGGAAACACCATCTACCTTTTAGTTTTGAGTCTCGTGTAGGTAATGCTTCATTTGTAAGGGATCCACAGTGGTCACCAGGACATAAAATATGCAGGTGCAGAATCATCAGAGAAATCTGATTAAAAAGACGCTCAAACATTTGTTGACTTTGTTCCAAAACCCATCCAGCCATCCTCTTCTGCTTATCCACTGGGCGAGAGGCAGGACACACAGTACCAGCCTATCACAGAGCAATAGATAGCTACTCAGCCTCCAATTCTCACCAATTGACCTAAGTGCGTGGCTTTGGGAGGAAGCCAGATTACCTATAGAAAAAACCCACGCAAACATGGGTAGAACATATAAACTCCAGACAGCCAGATTTGAATCCAGGGCTTTCCTGCTGTGAGGCAACAGTGCTAACGCCCATGCCACTATGCTGCCCTCATGCTGGACCTCTAAAAACATTTGTTTTTCCAGTCTATTATAGTTTGCTCATGTGCAGAGTGCAACTCCATTCATGTTGCATACATGATTAATGCTCTTGCTTACTTCACCAGAGCACCGAAAAAATGCCGTGCTAAATTCACTTAATGACACAGTGGATGCAATTAATCCAAGAAAAATGATACCTACTCTCACCTACATCTCCAGTGCAGTAATGCTCACCATCAAAACTACTAACCTGTGCAGTGCCAGTGCAGCAGCATGACTGGGCTCACAGGCTTCCTGGCTCGATTATTGTAAAGGTGTTTTTTTCTTTTGGCACCAGGGTTGGGACTGCCGCGAATTGCTATCTTGCTCAAGTGTCATGTTTTTTTCTTCTAATATCACTGATATCGCTGTGAGTTATTCAATACTTGCAGCTTGTTAGAGCTCAGCAGTCAGTTGCTCTGAACTGTGAGCCACTATCAGTTTTGTTGGTGTAATGTTGAATGGTAACTATTTTAACAGCAGTTTAATCAAAAATGTTAACAACACGATCTGATAATCTATCGCAGCACACTTTGATCTTTTGTCAGCCGGGCAAAGACAAAGAAGAGCAACATCCACAGTTTGTCTTAGTTTCTCTACATGATAAAGAAATGCTGCTGTAGTAAATTTCTTTTCTTAAACTGTATGAAGTAAATGTATAAAATTACAGAAATGTGTAATTTAATTACTTTGGTATATTGTGGATGGCCTTGGGGGAGGTCCTTATCAGTAGGACAAGCTGTAAGACTTAAAAGTCCAAAATTTATGTCCTACTTCACATTTTCTAAATTCACATGGATTGTACTCGCATCAGGGCTTCCAGTTTATCCAGGACATCGGAATAGTAAATAATGGATATGGGCGTGGGTGGAAAACTTTGTTCTGTCTGTATCTAATCATTTAGGAATTGAGATACATTTTACGAGGCATTTTGCTCTATACACAGTTTACCTTCACACTGCTGAATCCCTCTCAAATACTGTTGCTAATATCAGTTAAAAGATGGAGTTGTACAATATACAACATCCATGTTGTATATTGTATGGAAAATACATACATATGCTGCTTTAAATGCAGTATTGTGCTGATTAAATTTCACAGACAAAAATCTGAAGAAATGTGCACAGAAAGTGTTGAAAGGGCTAAACAATTTCAGTGTGTGATGTTGTTTTTAAAGCGCTTCGGGTCCTATTAGGCTCCAATGATTGCAGACAACACTGTAAAATCGGATCTTTTCACCTTCTGACCCTTAAAGAAAAGCAACATATCAGATGTCTGTGGGTTGCTACACCCAACAGACTTTTCTTTTCCTCCCAGCTTTTCAGGTTTTATGTAGGTCACTGTTTGAAATCCAATGATGCAAAAGAATCCAGCATTTCACTGAAAATGAAACACATATTCCAGAAAACAAATAGCAGACATTAACACAATTGTGTGTTGTTTGTAGGGTTTTTTCTATCTTTGTTATCAAATTATTCATCTCACCCACAGATTTATCATGTGATGCTTTGAAAGGAGTCTGATCCTGAGGCTGGGAACTACCAGCTTACACAGGAAGCTACTATATCGCCTTGACCAGTGCAGCAGGAAAATGTTATTCAGCAATGCAATGGAATTAAAGCTGATTTCACATACAGTATCAGCTACTGGTAGAAGATAAATCAGTCACAGGGCCCAGTCTAATTCAACACTTTACCCAAAGAAAATTGGGATTTTCAAATCATATGTGTACTAGAAATGTATCTAATTACATATTTGATTACACGCAAACATATTTAAAAATTATATTAAGTACTAAAATTGAGAAATATCACTGTTTTTCCTGCTTTGTTAGAATTTGATACCAGATATATATAAAAAAATACAAAGTTGGGTCAGGAAGCCAAAAATTAAACTAGTTCTTAGACTTTTTGACATTTTCAACAAATTCAGCTAATGATCGCTTCATTCAATCGCTTCATTTGCAACAATGATGGGCATAAAAAGAGCATCACAGTAAGGCTGAGTTTCACTGTTGAGGGTTGAACCACTCTGTGACAGACTACCATGGACTGAGGAAAATGGAAAACTGAAAGAGAACATTTGGTACTAGCACCACTGAAAATATCAGTATTGTTAAATCTACATAAGTATGTCATATACTTTTAAAAGCAACGGCTCCAAATGATCTGAGTACAAAAATCTAAAAAAATAACCGGAGCAAAAAGCTCAAACCTCAGAATCCATAATCTTCGCTCTCCATCGCGTCATCATCATCTTGACAGTGTTTTGTCACTTTGCTATTGAGTGGGCCCTTGGATCAATACCTCAGCTGTTCGAGAGCCCTCTTGTGTGTGAAACCGCAGACAGCTCAGACATCCCCTTGCTGTTTTGTAGCTGATTTAACGTCCAACTTTATTACTCTCACCCTCACAGCCACAAGAATGACGACATACAGGCCCTAGCCTCTCACTAACTTTACACCAGGAAATAAACAGCTGTTCTGACAGATTTCTCGTGTTTGTTTGCCACGTATAATCCAGCGTTGTTGGTGCGGCAACTAGAGAATGCTCAGATTCAGACACATCTCAGCTTCAGGTAAACATCCGCTGACATCAAGGTCAGGCCTGCGTAAAGACGCTTCAACCACTCGGCAGCTCAAAGGCACTGAGTCGCCTTTATGGCCATCCAGCAATTTAATGTGAAAAGATGCAAATATAAATGTCGTATATATAAATACCACTGTTTTGCACATACCAACCTCTGTATATTTTATATATCTTATTTTATTGTTTACTTTATTTCATTTGTAAAACATGTATATACATACTATATACACACTCAAACACACACACGTAGAAAAACATATTTAGTATACACATTCAGTAATGTATATACCTTTACATATTGTACATATATTTATTACTTTTTAGATTAGCCATTTTTATATTTTGCTTGTTTTACATTATTGTATTTTGCACAACTCTGTTGCTTGTGAAGCTCGCACACAAGAATTTCACTCACATGTACTGTACCAGTGTACCTGCACATGTGATGTGACAATAAAAGTGATTTGATTTGATTTGATTTGATTTGAGTGACATGTGTACAAACAGATCTTACACTGAGATCAGTTACTCATTCTTCACATTGTTATTTACTTCACCCAAAAAGAAGCCTCTGCTATAAAAATCAATATCACATTGCTGTGAAACAAATGTGTCTGTGTGGTCTTTGTCCATATGATGTTACTATGAATTTTTAGAAGGAATTAAAAACACCTAAAAAACATACAAAGACGGTGTGCTGTAGATAGATAGACAGATAGATAGATAGATATGAGAATAGTATATTGGTTGGGCAAAAGCATTATTAAGTGGTTCAAATTGTCTTTGAATTATTATTGGCTAACTGCGGTGCTCAGACTTCCGCCCACAGTCCAACAACAAGCATGTTAATTGGTGATAGTAGGTGGAGCCTCCCTCTCACCCTACTACAGCTGAATAGACTCCACCCCCCGCAATCTTAAATTAGCTTGCTTGTTAGGAACATGGATGGATGACTGAACAAAGGCTAATGAAAAAGATCAGTTTAGTTAGAGCACAGGTGTTACTGGAATTCAGGCTCCATTAGTTTTATTAGACCTGCAGCCATAGTCCATCCATATGCACCACTGCTTTCTTTTTTAATTGTTTCTGATCACCAGCCAAAATGCTGGAGGTTTATATTAGAGAGTGAATAATATACTGGTCAAATTTACTCTCCAACCATGCTGCCCATATTGCACTTCCCTGATGGACTGTTGGGCTGCTTTTTACACCTTTAATTAAACTGTCTCAGAGTTTAATTGAAGTCTATTAGGGAATTATTGTTTCCTTTTTTTTTTATCTTAAGTACAATTTACACTAAAGACACATTTCTTAGTTTTTTTCCTGATACTTTGTATCATACACTCCTTGTATTTGTGACAAATGAACAAAACCAGTCTCAAAGTCAAACACTCACATGCACTTATGTCACTTAAATTTATTGTGTGACGTCTCTGTCAGCAAATTACAAACTGAAGGGAAGATGACTCATTTTTGCTATTAGAAATAAAACAACAGTTGTGTTGGAGCTTTGTTTTACATCAGTAATAAATGAAAATGAGTAATAACTGTCACTTTTAGGGGTTATAAGGAAACGTCTTTGTTTTCACTGTAAACCACATCCAGGTCGCAGTAAAACTATTGTCTATACAAAACTCCGCAGCGCACTCATCTCTGGCTCACCCTTTCAATGAATGACTGAGGTGCTGTTTATTTTCCAGTTCGTCTTTGTTTTGTTACCTTAAGCACCGTGTCTGTCAGCCATAGTGTAATTATATGGAGACTGGGGGGAGTGGAGACAGCCTTCTCTTTCAGCTGCTGTGAGCCGCGACCAGTTCGGCCTGAAGCTGCTCGCCTTTTGAACAACAGCCAAGAGATACTCCAACTCGGGTTTAACCCCTTAGATCACCCAAACAGGTTTTTGGTTTTTATCAGTTCACCTGTGCCTCAGAAAATAGTTCTGACCAATCGGAAAACGTAGGAAGTGACGTTTCTTACCCTCCAAAATGGTTTTGATCCACAGGTTGGTATATTAACCACTGTCAGGTACTGAAAAACACAGGGAGGGGAGATTCTCGTTTATTTTTACAAGACTCATTTATCATTCATTAGGTCTAATCCAGACTGAGGCAGTACCTGTAAGTGTAGACGTAAAGAAGTTAAGGATTTTCTTCACCAACACAGCCACTGAGTGTGATGTGAAAATTTATGTTAAGCATCTGAACTCAAACTTTAAAAAAATCTAGCCTTCTCAGTGATCTCAATTGGTGACATTAACCTTTGCTGCCCATTTAGTACTATGGTGTTTGCCCTACCGGCATCAAGGGGCAGCCCACCTCCTCTTCCTGTTGAAAATGACTAGTTAGTCCTCATTTTATCTACATTGTTTTGTTTATTTACTTTTTTATTTGACCTAATCTATATGCAGCATTTCCACCTCACTGTTCAATGCACTTTGCTGTCATTCACAGATGTACATCTCCTGTGCTCTATCTCCGTGTGTGTGTGTGTTTTACAGGTGGCTAGAAGCAGAGCAGAGCAGCCGGGAGAAGATGACATTACCTGAGCTGGCTGCAAGTCGTTATGTTACTCTAAGTGCCACAAAATGCGCTGATAGCAGGGAGGTTAGTCTTGGCCAGATGTTACATCTGCATCCCCCTGACGAGCACCTGAGACCCTGGAACTCCTCCTGGCTGTACAAGTGGAAGCAAATGTTAATAAAAAAGCCATCCACACTCAATATGGAACGACATAAAAAAAAATGCATATAGGGAAAAAACCGCCATCATTCTCACCTGTTCACCTGACTAGAGGCCTGTTAGCCAACTGTATGTCATCCCCCACTTTCTTCATGTTTAAGTGTTTCTCTTCAGCTGTTTCTTAAAACAACGTACTGTGGACATAAATGCAAACAACCAATATTGGATTTTTCCACTTTACAAGCTATGCACAACCCAATTATAGACCTATTTGTCAAATGCCAAAGTGGCAATAAAGCTAAGTGGCCTCTAAAGCAGGACCCAATAAAGACAAGTTCAAAATTCAAAAGGTTTATTGAGTTGAGGCAAGCAGACACTGCCACGGAAATTATTGGGGACAATTTGGGTTACAGGGACTGGAGCCACTAGTGGAGAGGAGAGGTTGGTCACCCTTGGTTAATTCATGAGAGTTGCACACAGTATATGTGACTGCTTACTTGCTCGGTCTGGGAAGGACACTTGGGGGGCACTGGTCTGTTTTATGCTGGTTGTACAGTTGTAGCAAGGTGAGCAGCTCGGTGGGGACACTCTTCAGCCACACGGGGAACACTAGGAAACAACATGTGCTTAACCCAGCCTAGACCTGGAGAGAATGAGGGGAAAAAAACCCAAATCCATGACACTATTAGTGTTCATAAAAGCTGAATGCATGTGATATCTTACTCTTACACGTTGCATGAATCTGTCAGACATTAAATAACAAATAGTTCCGGGCTAGCTTGCTTCTTTCCTCCATCTTTTTGAAAGGCATGTATCTGAAAACAATGAAAAAGCACACAACATATGGTGGTTAAATAGTGGTTCATATAGTGGTTAGTGAAAATATCATGCCTGGTTATGCTGGAGTAGAGCCACACCACCCGGACGATAGCTACAGCACATTTCCAGAGAGACAGAGGATGTTTGACTACTTTTACAGAAATTTCAGAGCAATTCATTTTACAAAGACCAATTCTGCCTCGAGACCACACCATCAAATATCAAAACCAGTCCTGTTTTCAATTTGTTATTGTTCACAGATGAAAGATTCCACTTACAAAACTTGCATTTATCCAAAATACCAGTGCCCCCCCACATACACACACACACACACATACAAAAATAAATAAAAAAACAATCACTGCGCAACCACTGTACGACTTGACTTTTCTTCTTTAAGAGGTTTAAATGTTTTCCATATTGCGGTATTCTAAATGGATGCAGGAAATGCTGTCACTCCACTCTGCTTTCCAAACTTCCACAGTGAGGTTTTGGCTCTGGTAGATGCCAGTGTGGTAGATTTCAGAACCGACCGACCCTGCTCAGGTTTCGTCTCGCTGGGGGAAGTCTCATTTCTCTGTTGTGCACACTGTGTTTTGCCTTTGTTAGGGATTGAGCTGATTTTAAATCCTGTACAAATGTGTTCGCGTGACTTCAGTGCAGTTTCGGCATTTCTAAACGGACCCAAAAGGCATCATTTAAGCACAGCTGACCGTGCCCGTTTTTTCTCCTCCTGTACCATAAAACATCATGAGTGTCTAGATCATAGCAGATGACCTGATGTGCTGTGCAAGCACAACGAAAAGCACATATAAATGCTGTGACATAGTGAGAAGCGAGTGAGAATGTAGATGCAGATAGATTTCAGTATGCATAGCAGCATGTTTAACGCTGACCTAGTCTTGTCAGGAGTTGTTGGGGGAGTTTTTGAATTTGCATAAACAGCATTTAAAACTGACAGCAATTAGCTTGAAGAATGAGCCTGTTGCTACACGCTTGTAAGTGTTACGTTCATAAGGCCGCAGTTTATCTACTCCTCAGAAGTTTGTGCATTTCTGAAAAACTAATAAATGTAACAAAATGTGAATAAAATTTATTAAATATAAAATTCTTCTAATACACATTGAGAAATTGAGCTGTTACTATTCAATGGCTCTGCAGCCATGCTAGCAGCTCTGCTGTTCTCGTCGTTGTTGTTGCATCTAATGCAATACATTAAAGTCTCGCCCATAGTGCTGGACCAAACAGCACACTGTTATTCCCATCCTACAGCTACACCCAAGATGTGAAAAAGAACGTTGGTGCCCTGCCCTCGGCTCGTACTCCGACGCCCGGCCTCTGGCAGAGTCGGCTGCCTGTTGCTTCTGGTCTTTTGGGGCTCTGGGCATGCGATGGTAGACCGTGGTAGATCGGGACATGTGTCCTCGGGTCTTCAGCTCTTTTGGGGGGTCGTGAACTGGCCGGGCCTCCTGGACTTTGCTCTGTCAGCCTTTGGGCCCCAGGGGCCGTTATTGCAGTTTCCCACCCTCATTGTTTGTCTCACGCTCACCTACACACACACACACACACACGATTGTGTATCTATTTTTTTCCCCTTTCAGGTGCTGTTTGTCTTTAGAGTTTTGTTACAGATGCAGCAGTTGATGACCCGTTCCACTTTATTTGTGCTTTGACCTTTTATTCTTATCTATTCACCTATTTTTTTCTCCTTTTTTCCTTCTCGTTTCTCTGCCTCTCAGCTTTGGCATTGTTACATGATACATATATAAAAATAAAAATGAAAACAAATTATGATGATCAGTTAATCAAGTGCATTCGATTAGCAGGATCTAGCTGCTTACTGACCCTCTTTATTCCTATAAGAGTGGACTTAGTTATTATACACATTTAATGACGTCCCCTTTAAAGTCCTGTCCAGAGCTTTTCAGATTTCTATACTTTGTGCAGTTTAAAAATGGAAGTAAATCCCAATATAGAGATTTTCTCTTTACATTTTCTTCCCTTTGTCTTCCCATTCACCTTTTAAATAAAAGCATTTAAAGAACTCATTAATTATACACTGAAAATAATAATATAATGGACCTGCCCATAGGCCTTTCATCCTTCTCAGTATAATTATTATGTTTAATGCTCTAACTGGCTGCATTCGTGACATCTGCAATCTGTGGTAACGGCTTCATTTGTGAGCAAGACTAAACTGAACCTGAACACAAGAAAGTGCAGGGCTGCATCAGACAGCCCCAAACTGCTGGAGACATTAAACGTGACTCTTTCATCTCTTTTCCTTTCTTCTTTTCTTTCACAGACATTATCCCTCATATCAAAGCATGTTACTGAACTGCAGCAGCCATCTAAAGCCACAAAGCCTCATTGTCCGACCTCCATTTGAGCCAGTCAGAGGTATAACATCCATTTTTCTTCTCTCACCCTTTGTCTCAAGGAAGGTGTTAAAAACAAAAATAAAAGGGTGGAATTGAGAGAGCCCCTGCAGCTCTAAGGGTAACATGTTGGAAACTGAAGAAATCATTTTCAACCCGTCAGACTGACAGGAGAAGATAACTCCTCTACTGTCAATCAAACCGAGGTGGAGGTGAGAAAACTATGTTGGCCTGTCAGGGTGCTAGTGTTACAAGTACTAGCCTGAGCCCTAAAGGCAACATAACCATGACTACTGATGTTCTTGAGATAACTGAAGGAGTTGTCAACACATGCCTTGCAGTGCTGCGTTAAAATCTGATTTCGCCCTCTCTGTCTGTGTTTCTTTGTGGTATTACATTTTCATCTATAATGTGCTGGAAAGTCCTGAAAATCAAGACATCTTCAAAACCTAAGGAGAACTTTTTTTTTCTTTTTAACTAAAACCCAAACCACAGAAATGTTGGCACCAGGGTTTACATTGCATTGCACCTAAAAAAACAATGGAATACTGTGCATATTGCAGATATTACATGCCACTTATCCTTGCATCTACAGTGCAATTCTGACTTTACTAGAAGAATTATTTTTCAGAGGCATCCTGTCCTTTAAAATCACGCCGAAAATTCAAGCATGACCCATTTCACCCTTTTAAACACCCTGACACAGGCACACTGTAATCAGTTTAGTCATTTGGTTTCCTGTCTCTGAGGCAGATCTTTAGAGCAGTGAGGAAATCCATCGTATTCAGGACATCCAGTAGAGCACGGACATTTGACAAGAGTTTGAAAAGTAATTTTAAAACATCTGTGATTTTAATTAAAAGTAAAATGTGAAAATCACCCGCAGCTATGGGATGTGGCTGTGGCTCAGCAGCATGGTGAGAGTTGAAGCTGGAGGGTTGAGGGTGGAGGGCAATACCAGAAGAAGCTGGGCTGGTAAAGCTGGGGAGTATTTTATAATTCTCCCTCTCTTGCAGTACTGCGCCGGGACCAGGAGGAGGCAGTATAAGGAGCAGCTGGCAACGCTGCAGGGGCTATGCTGGGCAACCACTGAGAAGTTACAGCATATACTGAAAATGACAAAAGAAACATGCAAACATCGCTGCTACAGCCCACAGAAGGCATTTATACACACAAACACCTGGTGTATCCACTGGAAATTGATTTTTTTAAAAGGAGCAGAAGAAATGTATTTTTCAAAAATTGAATTCTTGTTAAACTTTATAATGTCTCTATTTAGAAATAGTTTCACTTGTTGTATAAACTAAACACAAACCAACCTTTAGTAGTGTTGTTAGTAATACCTATGTTTAACGCTACTGTTTCATATCAAAATGCTGTCTAAGAAATGTTGATTCATGTAAATAGACGCTGTTAGTGAGTTTTTATCTTTGCTCAGCAGGCACTTGCTGCTCACTATGCAACTGGTGAGTTTTTGCTGCCATCATGTGGCACGAGTGTAATAAGGCATGTAATGTTTCAGTCTCAACAGCAGACCTGTGTGGTACACAAAAACAAAACAAAACATTGTTTAAGTGTATATCCATTTTCAACCTCTTACAGATTTTCCCAGATAAACATTAACCCACAGCTGAGATTATAATTAAATTAACAGCTAAAACCTTGATATGAACATAACAATTAATAATATGTCACCACCTTCCCCATTAGGCATACAGCAGCCCTGCACACTGTGCTTATATCATATTTTAATCAAGATATCATTATTATTTAATCACATTCACTCAACAGTGTCACAAAAATATGACACATACTTGAAGTGACCTGCTTAGCATTTCATAAATAATATTTTAAACAAAACGAATCAAAATATAACACAACATAATAAACATGAATATGTACCAGTAAGCATAACTCGTATTTGGTTTTAATGAGAGTTAGGTATGCTCAATTGCTCAATACTGGCATGTTGAATAAACAAAATAAAGAAAAATAAATATGTTTTAGTTAACCAGTATAATGAATCAGAAACGGAACAGTGATTCTGATAACAGGCCTCACTCAGAGCTTGTTCACAGTCTGAACTTGCTGTGTTTGGTTGGTCAGAGCAACATACTGGAGCCACTAATCTCAGAGAATGTCTGAATTATGAAATGTATGATTTAATAAAAGGAATTGCAAAAAAATATATATAAATAATTAAATGGTGCTTGACAAACACAGAGTGCTAAGAGTGCACTCACACTGAGGCATGTCAGCAGCCACAGATCTGAGTATTCCAACCAAATCGACAGCCTTTGAGAATAAAGAGAAAAGGGTACAATTGCACTACCAGCAGCTATTTTCCTTTATTACAATCATATAGACCTAACAATTTATCTTTCTGTCAATGTAGGTTGCTTACTCAACCAAATAGAATATTATATATCTCATGAAATAATTAAAGCTCATTTTTCCTGAAAAGGCTTAATCTTTTTTTCTCCTAAAGACGAACAGCATACTTTATGTCTAAAGTCCTCCTACTCTGTGGGATTTTATGAACATGTCTGCTGCACATCATACGCTGCAAACAGTAAAGTGGATGAGACTGAGTAAAATCCCAATGTGACTCATAATTGCACATTATCTCAAATATACCAGCCTGCTATTTGCATTTACATGGCAACTAAAACCCTCAATCTCAGAGAACATATGCATAGAGGAGCAAGCATTTCTTTTTCGCCTAAACTCCATTCACACACAAAATGACAATATGCAAACCACTGTATTGCTGCAGTTGAGTAATGCGAGAAGAATGAGCACTCTGGTTGTTGGAGTTGTTATCAGACTCCACGAGCCTTTAAAAATGTGTAACGTATAAGTCATGGACACAAACAAAAGAGGTCTGCCTCATAAGGGTTCTGCATTACCGACAAACATGGAAAAAAGAAGAAACTAAACTGATTTCACAGATCATCGCAATTTATTCCAACTTTTTTCCTCTGTCCTGCTCGTAAACAAATGGTCACCTAGGCAACCGGAGCCTCGGACATCCGCATGGGACCGGCTGGCAGCTGCATAGCGATGCGCGAGGACCAAATAGCTTCCAGTGTGTACGCAGCTTAATGGTAGAAAGTGTCGAATCACGTCAACATAAGAGAGATTAAAGCTGAAACATTTGAAGAGCATTTCAACCCAACCCAGATACTGCACCTTCAGTTGTTTACCTTCTGTGCGCATGCGCATGGAATACGTGTACGTCATAAGGTGGAAAGAGCAAAGCATTTCGTATGACGTCAAAAATTCGAATCTGCAAGATTAACTTAGCAGCAAGAGGTCTCGATAGGACAGCATTAACTGCAACGAATCCCGTTTATCTGAGTTTATTTACTGATTATTCTGATTATTTGGTGAAAGTAAGTACCAAATCTTTAAAATATGATTTCCCAAAGAAGGCAACAAGGTCTGTAAGATTTTATTTCACAATATATGTTTTATATTTGTATTTAAAAAAACAATTCTTCCCATATTTGTCTTTCACAGCTATGCTGAGAAGAAGCAGTCGGTTACAGTCTAATGGCTATTATAATAGCACCGGCGAACCAGTCATCTCCTATAAGGAGAGACTGTATCGGTAAGTGTTTGTATGCATATTTTTTTTTGCTGTTAAAGGTGTGTATACACCCATGCCATGCATGCTTTCATAAAACAGTCAGCAGTTCTCAAACATACTTTTGTTCTCATTTGGTTTTATTTCATTCAGAGTTTTCAAAAGGCGTCGATTTCATTTCCGAAATGGTGAGGAACGTCACTTTGAACATGACTTGGAACATAACATTTGCACAAGTGACGCGGAGCCTGGATTTGGCTCAACAAAAAGAAAAACATTTCTCCTCATCCTTCTGGTCTTCTCTTTTGGTAAATGATCCCTTTCCACAACCCATTGCATGCTCTCCAGTAGCAATATGTGATTTTCTTTTGAATTAACGTCTTATCACATGATTTCTCTTCATCCACCAGGTCTACTCTTCAGTCTGGCAATTTTCACCGGCATCCCCTCTGTCATCATGACAAAGGTATGGCATACTTATGCAGTTTAGAAGAACAAAAAAAAGAAAACAATCCTGAACAGAAAGTAACATTGTAAAGGTGTTTACATTAAACATAAACAAATTCTTTTTGCAATTATAGATATTCACTACAAGCTCCAAACAGGTTTGGAAACAACTCGAGGATCTTCAAAGTGAACTGGCCAGTCTGAAAGAGAAAATCGACTTTCTAGTTCCGGTGGCAGACAGGATGCCAAATTTTGCCCTGGAGTCACTCGGTAAGTCAGAAACTCAAACTGCCAGTTAGGTCCAAAAAAAATATGTTGTTGTGTTGGAATTTCTTTCTCACTGTTTTTTATCTATAGGAGCTAGAATCATTTACGATAAGACGTCAGAAAGCTATCTCCCTGGTAAACCGGTGCTACGAATCTTTGGTTTCACGTTGATTTGTCCCAACCAGTGACCATGCATAAGCCCAAGAATCCTTCTTGAGGTAAAAAAACGTATTCCACAAAGCAAATATGTCATGATATTATAGTCCGACCGCTTTATCCTTTACTCAACTCTATTCTCCTTTTGTTTCCCCTCTTTAGGGCCGGGCACCAATGCTTCCGGGTCAGTGCTGGGCGTTTGGTGGTAGCCAGGGACAGGTTTCAATTGAACTGGCCCAATACATCACCATCAGCCACGTGTCACTGGGGCACATACCACAGATGCTATCTCCAGATCTGACCGTGTCAAGTGCACCCAGGAAGTTTTCAGTATTTGTAAGTCACAGATTCCTCAGACACGCACGATTGAACTTTGGCATATATACAGTATGTTATAGAAAAACTTGATATGCATCTCTTTGTGTCTCAGGGAAACCAACATGCTGAGGATCCAGTCATCTATCTGGGTACCTTTCAATATGACCCAAAGGGAGGGCCGCTTCAAACATTTAAAATAGCCGTGAGTCCACTGTGTCATTGCTCACATGCACATCCACTTTTTTTTACCAACTTTTTAGAAAATAATAATTGTAGATTATCCCCTATATCCTCTTGTAGCAGTGATAATATCTCTAAATTTACCATCTTGTCACCCTTTTAACAGTCACAGAGGTTTTATTCAACTACCTCTTATTTATCTTTCTTGTCTCACAGGAATCTAACATCAGTGTGGTGAAGTACGTGACACTACGGATTCATGACAACTGGGGCAACTCCCAGTACTCATGTATCTACAGTTTTAGAGTTCATGGCAAACTAGCATGGCATGAACACTAAAACTGTGGAGACATGTAGGACTGTGGTGGAGGTAAGTATAAATGGAAAATGAGAGAAAACATGTGAAGACAAATCAGGCTGCAAACATCTTTAAAAAGTTATAATATTTTTATAGCGTTTTTATAGAGGAGGATAATAGCTGGGTGGAGTCTAATGAACCATAGTCTCACATCCAGTGAACATCCATCCTCCACGTAACTCTAGTTAACACTTTGTAGTCTGATGCGCCTCACACCCAGCCGGTCTCGGCAGATGGCCGTCCCCCTTTGAGCCTGGTTCTGCTGGAGGTTTCTTCCTGTTAAAAGGGAGTTTTTCCTCTCCATTGTCGCCAAGTGCTTGCTCATTGGGGGTCATATTGTTGGGGTTTTCTCTCTTTCCTTTTTCTTTTTTAATAAAAGATTTATAATTTAATTTAATTTAATTTAATTTATTAAAACATTGCTTTAAAAAAATCATGTGTGTCCTTTGAAAGTTCTTAAATGACTGTGTATATTATGATACAAAATTACTAATTACAAAACACCTCGAACAATCTATTTAGATTTCACGTACTGAACAGTAAGACAGATGAAAAGCTCTATATCCACACGATTTTCCCCTTAATAAAATTCAAGTCTATGTTGAATGTGCTCTGATATGACAGACGTATACTGTGAAATAGGATTTAAGGATTAATGAGGAGACTTGAGGTTTGAATGGGTTTTCAGGTGTACAAAGGTGGCTTACTACTTACCCTGGGTACCACTGTTACCATCATGGTAACTTTTGCTGCAGATTTATTCTAAACAATAAGATTGTGTACATGTATATTTCACTAAAAACTGATATTTGATATGTATATCCACATAATTATGGATTATTATGCGAAAAGACACAGACTGTATTTTAAAAGAAAATACGTGAAGAAACACATTATATTAGATTTTTATTTCAAATATGACAAAATGCTGATTTTACAGCAGTAAAATTATTCTATCTCTGCACTTTAAACATTTAATAGCCTTTCTTCCTTGCACAGAGTGGATAGTCAAACAAACTGACTAATCATAAATACATTTTATACAAAGTTATGTTTATGTTACGAAGCTGCCAGCTTTAAATAATCTGAGGCCACGCCTTCTCAATTCAGACTGGCCTATAAAAGAGCTGCAACCGAGGCAGGGAAAACAAGATGGCCACCACAGAGGCAACCTGCGAACACTTTGCTGCATTAGTGCGTCTCAAGAATTTATTACTTTATTTTTTTGTTTTTATTACTTTATTATTATAGCACTAGGAATAAACAATAAGATAAGGATTCTGGATCAGCACCATGATGCCAACCTGTGGTCAGAGTATAGACTGTGTTCTGGAGAAGGCATAAAATGTCACTGTGCATGTGTGTGTGCATCTCCACCACCACCATAAGAAAGGTATGGCAAACAGACCCACTTTCTATTAAAATATATATATGTTCATAAAAATAATGCCAATATAAGCATTTAAGCACAACTGGATCTAAAAAAGCACTTATCCCAGTGTTCCAAGTTGATGAAAATCACCCTACAGGAAAGCAGCTGGGCATTCAGAAATATGATGTTAATCAGATCTTTCTGAATTAACCATCTAACACGGCAAAAATGAGCAGATGAAAAGCCAAAAATTCCCAAATCTATTCACAGGTTCACAGTTTGGGCTGCGGTTCCCCCTGATTGTGCAACTGTGTTAACCATCAGCAAAACCACATATAAACCGCTCTGTGTTTAAGAATTGCAACGCTTATGCTATTCTTCTGATTTAGGATTATTTGTATGATGAGTTGGCGACACAGTTCTTATCTTCCTGCATTTCTCCAGAAAAGGCTGAAGCTGGCACATGTGCTCATACACACACACACACACACACCCTCAAACACTCAGACATTAGAACAGTTATGTCTACTATTCAAACTGCATTTCTCATTTATATACTGATCAAACATATTTTGATTTATATCCTTATGAATAAAAAATTTTCACTATTTGGAAATAGAGAAAAGCTCTGTTTTAGCACTCTGATCATTTTTACTCACATAAGGCTGGATATTGAGACCTTTTATTGTCTCCTAGCTGTGATGTGGATGGGCAGGGACTTCAATCTCTTTCTACGCCAGGTCGCATGACAAGATTAAACAGCTTGTGATGGACAGAGTTACCATAACAGACAAGACATAGAAAAACGTAATTTGTGCCAGTATAATTTTATTTTATGAGAAGCAAATTAAAAATGTGACCAAGATACTAACATTAAACTACAAAAAATTATCAGAACAGCTTTGGCTGAACTCTTTACATTTATGTATGGGCTTTTTTGCTGTCATCATGTGGCTGAAGTGAAATAAGGCATGTAATGTTTCAGCCTCAACAGCAGACCTGTGTGGTATAAACAAACAATTATTAAACATATTTTAAGAGTTGATTTTCCCAGATAGACATTAACCCCTAGCTGGGATGTGAGATCCTACATCAGTGCCCGTTGATGGACCTGAGCAAGAAAACCAGATCTCGATAGAACAATGATACAGGATCCAAAAGAGGCTCCGAGCCTAAACGGCTACAAAAAAGTGTAATTACTGTGAAACATGGGATAGAACCGCCTCTAAAGGGTATCAGTTAGAAGTGGGTGATTTCATTTTCTACCATGTAAATAGGGCCAACATTAAATATATTACAGTTTTTTAAGAATTAATAAGTCCAGATCACTTTTTTTGTCTGTGACACAGCATTTTGAGTTATTTTGTAATTTTGATTTCTTACGATGTACAATGATTCTCTCAGCCTAACCGGTCGCTGTAGATGGCTACCAATCTCTGAGCCTGGTTCTGCCAGAGGTTTCTTCCTGTTAAAAGGGAGTTTTTCCTTCTCACTGTCGCCAAAGTGCTTGCTCATAGGGGGTCATATGATTATTGGGTTTTCTCTGTATGTATTATTGTAGGGTCTACCTTACAATATAAAGTACCTTGAGATGACTGTTGTTGTGATTAGGCGCTGTATAAATAAATTGAATTGAATTGAAAAATGATGTACGTACAACAGGCTGCTCCGAAACTGTTTCGCCTGAGAGACGTGAAACACATTGAGAATTTGAATATTGCAAGAGAGGGTCAAACAAACAGTGACAGGGTTGAGAACAGCTTGAATGGGAAAACGACCGATGAACTTGGAGCGAGCTTTTTAGATTCTGTCCTCAGTGGAATGTGTTTAGACGAGAGCCATACCTGTTGGCCGACTCGGTAGACAGGGGCCGGAGCACGATGACGGTCAGCCAGTCTTTTATTTTGCATCCTGGGCAAGGCTGCCCTAGTAGCCTGCCATGCTCGCCGGCAGTGACGAATGTGATGTTGCACTTACGTGACCGCCAACTCACACTCTGTGATGGAAAGGAGTGGGGATTGGTATCCCAGCAATGCCTCAAAGGGGGTCACTCCTGCTGTTGAGGTGCTAGCGTTGTGGGCATCCTCCACCCAGGCTAACTGCTCACTCCAAGAGGACTGGTTGGAGGAGGCAACGCATCGCAGCATGGCTTTCCAGGTCCTGGTTAGTTCTCTCTGCTTGGCCATTAGTCTGAGGGTGAAAACCAGACGACAAACTGACTCAGGCCCCCAGCTCAGAACAAAACTCCCTCCATAACTGGGAGGTGAACTGGGGGCCCCGATCCAAGACAATATTTTGTGGTATGTCATGCAAGTGGAAGACATGTTGTGTGAGGAGTTGAGCAGTCTCGAAGGCAGACGGGAGTTTAGCCAACGCCACAAAATGAGCTGCCTTGGAGAAGCGGTCAATGATGGTGAGGATGGTGGTATTACCTGAGGGTGACGGAGGTTCAGTAACGAAATCCACGGCACGAAGGTGGAGAGCTCAGACCCTTGTTTTGAGCACAAATAGGGCAGTCAGCCACGTACTCCTGGACATCCTTGGCAAGGGAGGCCACCAAAACAGATGTTGTAGGAATTTTATAGTGGGATTCTTACCTGGATGGCAGGAAAACTGTGCAGTGTATGCCCAGTGGATGACCTTACCCTTACCATGTACCGCAGTAGGTACATATTGCCAGCCCTCCGGGCCCAAACCAGGGTAAGATTCCTGCTGCTGGGCTTCTCTGATTAATTTCTCAGTCTTCCAGGTCACTGCACCTACTACACCAGAGGCGGGAAGGATGGTTTTGTCCTTTTCCTCTGCATCCTCCACTGGTGAGAATTGCCGTGAGAGGGCGTCTGGTTTAGTGTTGCGTGAGCCCGGCCTGTAGGTGATAGTGAGGTTGAAACAAGTGAAAAATAAAGCCCACCTAGCTTGCAGGGCATTGAGGCATTTGGCCACTTGAAGGTATGCTAAGTTCTTGTGGTCCATCCAGATCAGTACCGGGTGCTCGCTCCCCTCCAACCAGTGACGCCACTCCTCTAAGGCCAGCTTGATAGCTAGTAGCTCTCGATCCCCCACGTCATAATTCGCCTGGGAAAGACGACAGGAGAAAAAGGCACATGGATCCAGTTTACTTTCCACCTGCTGCGAGAGGACTCTCCCACACCAGAGTCCGAAGCATCCACCTCCAACACCAAGGGTTGATTTAGGTCCACCTGGATTAGAACAGGTGCAGAGGAAAACAGTTGCTTCAAAAGCCCAAAGGCTTGCTGCGCTGCTGACGACCAAAGGAACTTCTCTTTGGGAGAAGTAAGTTGAGTTAGAGGTGACACAACTTTACTGAAGTTGTGGATAAACCGTTGGTAAAAGTTGGGATATTCCAGGAACCTCTGGACCTCTTCCCGGGTCTTGGGTTCCAGCCACTCTACGACTGCCTTAATTTTAGCAGTGACGGCCCTCAGTTGTCCCTGCTCCACAATAAAGCCCAAAAATGAGACTGTTTGAACATGAAACTCACACTTCTCTCCCTTTACAGTCGATTCTCCAGTAGCCGCTGCAGAATCAAATGCACTTATTTCACATGTTCACATGTTCGGGTCTTAGAGAAGATGAGGATGTCGTCTAAGTAGACAATGAAATCCCGAGGAGCGTCATCTACCATGGCCTGAAACACAGCTGGGGTGTTGGTGAGGCCAAACGTCATAACGAGGTACTTAAAGTGCCCCAGGTGAGTGTTGAAAGCAGTTTTCCACTCATCCCCTTCTCGAATGCAGACCAGATGATAGGCATTGTGGAGGTCAAGTTTAGAAAAGGTTGTGGCACCTGCTGTAGCTCAAAGGCGTATGCTATCAGCTAGCACTTATTCTTAACAGTTTTTAATTTAACCCCCAAAAATCAATGCAGGAGCGCAGGGTTTTATCCTTCTTATCAACAAAGAAGAATCCCGCCCCGAGGGGAGATATGGATTGCCGAATAATGCCTGCTGCAAGCGAATCCGTTATATAGTGCTCCATAGCCCCGTGCTCAGGCTTTGAGAGACTGTACAAGCAACTGTTGGGAAAGGAAGCGCTAGGGAGAAGATCTATACGAAAGTCATAGGGACGGTGAGACGGGAGCGACAAGGCCCGATCCTTACTAAACACTTGGGCGAGAACATGGTATTCAGTGTGAACCGCAGAGAGGTCAGGCGCAGTGATAACCTCTGCTGGGTTAGTGGCTACAATGTTAGGTACACAGCCGACCTTAAACACTGCTTGTAGCACCTAACACTCCACCCTTGCTGCTTTAGGGGCATTTAGTACTTGCTTTCGCCAAATAATAAAAAATAATCAATCAAATAAATACAGAAAAACATGGCTTTGTCGTAGTCAATGCTATGCTATCGAGACCTCCTGCTGCTACTTACAGCTGACAGAACTTTGCACTGACATCATAGCCCAGAAGTCTTTGATACATCAAAGGCAAACATATGATGTACATGTATTTCAAGCGCATGTGCGCAGGAGGTAAACAAATGCATCAGGTGTGAACAGATGACTCAGTTCGCTAACTGAAGGTACAGTATCTGGGTTGGGTTGAAATGCTCTTCAGATGTTCCAGCTTTAATCTCTTTGACGTGATTCGATACTAGTTACCATTAAGCTTCATACACACTGGAAGCTATTTGCTCATCACACATCCTTATGTAGCTGCCAGCTGGTCCCTTGCAGATTCCCAAGGCTCCAGTTCACTAGCTGACCCTCTCTTTACAAACAGGTCACATGTCAATATTCTTCCCTGTTCTTGGCAGACTCTTCAGTCAGTCTGTTGAATGTTTTTGCCTGCTCAGTGTAGTGGGGAATGCAACTGCTTGACACTGAAATGTTCCTGCTTCGATTCTTGCTGGAGGCACAAAAGTATCAAGCACGTAGACTGAGTCCAGTGTTACAAGTAAGCACCCCAAAAAAGCTGCTACTATTAACCGCATTTATCTTAAATTGGTTAAACCAACTCCATCTCGAGGAAAATATTTGGAATAAATTGCGATGAGCTGTGAAATCATTTTAATGTCTTCTTTTTTGCATGTTTGTCGGTAATGCAGAACCCTTATTAAGCAGACCTCTTTTATTTGTGTCCATGACTTATACGTTACACATTTTTAAAGGCTTGTGGAGTCTGATAACAACTCCAACAACCAGAGTGCTCCTTCCTCTCGCATTGCTCAACTGCAGCAATACAGTGGTAGCCCAGGGACATTCTTTGCATATTGTCATGGGGTGTGTGAATGGGGCTTAGGCGATTGAGAAATGATATCAGCCACAAAGAAAAGCAATGGTCTGTGACCAAATGCTTGCTCTTCTATGCATATGTTCTCTGAGATTGAGGGCTTTAGTTGCCATATAAATGCAAATAGCAGGCTGGTATATTTGACATAATGTGCAATTATGAGTCAAATTGGGATTTTACTCAGTCTCATCCACTTTACTGTTTGCAAAGTATGATGTGCATACTAGAGCATACTAAAATCCCACTGAGTAGTAGGACTTTAGACATAAAGATGGCTGTTCGTCTTTAGGAGGAGAAAGAAAGATCAAGACTCTGATGTCCAGGATTAATGAGCTTTAATTATTTTATGAGATAAAATATTGACGATGTGTGCTGCTGGTAAAGTTTCTGGGCTGCCTTTCCTCATAAAAGCCATCCCTCAAGATTCTCTCCATATAAAGCAATGCAATATCAGGGACTATAACACCTAGTCCTTTTACTGAATCACGAGATTTATAATATTCTGTTTGGTTGAGTAAGCAACCTACATTGTCAGAAAGATTATTTATTAGGTATATATGATTGTAATAAAGGAAAAAAACCTCTGGGTGGTGCAATTTCACCTTTTTCACCCTCTGGTTAGAATACTCAGATCCCACTCTGTGTCAGGGATGAGTTGCTGCCTGAAGTGGGGAACTTTAAGTAAGAGGGGAGCGGGAGATCAACAGACCGATTGGTGCTATGGCTGCAGTGACGCGAATCCTGTACCAGTCCGTCATGGTAAAGAGAGCGCGAAGCTCTTAATTTAGCGTTTGGTCTGTGTCCCGACCATCACAAATGGCCTTGAGCTTTGGGTAGTGACGGGATCAACGAGATCAGGGATACAAGCGGCGGAAATGAGCTTTCTGCGAAGGATGACTGGCCACTTTCTTAGAGATAGGGTGAGGTGTTCCGGGCATGTCCCACTGGGAGGAGGCCCCTAGGCAGACCCAGGACACGCTGCAGAGATTATATCTCTCGGCTGGCCTGGGAACACCTTGGTGTTGCCCCGGACAAGCTCGAGAAGGGAACTAGGGAGAGAAATGGTCTGGCCTTCTCTGCTTAGGCTATTGCCCCCTGCAACCTGGCCCTGTATAAGCTGAGGAAAATGGTTGGATGGAATTTGATGGTTTGATTTTGTCAGATCCTTAAAAGGCCAACCCTGGGTTTAAATCCAAGAGCAGTGGTGCTGACTGAAGGATTCATGGTTACTGAAATTAATTCTTGGGTCTTTCTTTGTGCCCCCATTAATTTACACAGACTCACCAACATTGGACAGCAGCAGATGCTGTCAATATGAAGCAAAAAGTCTGAGGAAATGTTGTTGAGTCTGTGCCACTAGCGTTCAAATGGTCGTTGAATGTAAGTCCCGAAGTCTGTAAAAACAGAATTTTTTCCTGGCAAAGCCAGTTAGTTTGATCATTTACCGCATTGTATTTTCCCATTTCGGCGCTACACTCTTGGTCTCCTGGTACCTTATTTCTGGTTTGTGGTGTCCACATATGATGTCCACATATACCTCACTGAGGTGTCACTGTTGAGTAAAGTTGAAAAAAGAGACTTGGTTGAAGCAACAGCTGTTCAAGTGTTAATTATTAAGATTGCTGTGCTAAGGGCTCAACAGTTGCTTTACACTGGAGTAAATTTAGAGTCATTAGTGAAAGGAACTGATGATAGGAGGACGGGAATCATGCTGTTATACTATATGCAGCAGTTATTTTAGACACATAGATCATTTAAAGCTGTTTAAACAATGTGAATTCGCTGACTGAGTCACTTCAAATCACCTCATGAGTCACAGAGTTAAGTTCATTTAATGTGAATAAACAAGTTCAATAAAGTGAAGGATGACTGAAAAATTGTTCGCTTTACTCTAAGAAACATAAAATGCCATTTACTTCCTGTTATTATATCAGTTTAATGACCTCCTTTTACATTTGCTACAAAGTACTTACTGCCTATTCTTTTTTAAACTACTTTATAGTAAGTAATACCTATTTACTACTACTTGTAGGTGAAAAGTTCCTGCAAGAAACTGACTAAATGGAGAATATCATGTTCCCTTCATCCCTTTTGAAGTTTTCTGGAGAGTCTGAACCCTCAAAATACACATATGTTAATATAATCATCATGTTTCTTTTGAAACAGTATAGTTATCTGAGAAAAATGAGTTTAAGGATAACTGAGCTTTATACGTTGTAAAGGAGTATGAAAATAAGTCAGAATTCTAGATTAATCTGATTTTGCTCAAAGTAATACTTTTACACTTAATTAAGAGAAATGATTAGTTCCTTCATTGAATATCAAGTATATGTGTTACACTGTGGGTATGTCAATATGATGAGAAATCGGTTGTAAAGCTTATTTTATCTGACTTTCTGTCATCAAATATGTGTACGTTCAGTGGATTATTCTTCCAATTATATTCGGCCACATACTCTGCTACTTATCAGGTTTAGCACACCCCAAATTACAAGTGAAAGTACTCTAATAAGGCTGTTAGAGGATACCTAATGACTCCGTGTGTCATATGGCACAGTATTCAGTACTCTTTGCCTCCAAACAGTGTCTCAAACTGAGTGACCTTAACTCAATATCCTGTCTGCTATCAATGAGATTATGCAGGCATGCTAACAAAAGGAAATTTGCTCTCACAGGGATTGACCAACAGCCATTTATAGTGACTCATGACTCAGAGGTAAGTCATGGCAGTGCTGCCTCAGACCACACTGTACAAGCTTGCATTTTATAATAAGTCATAGTAGGAACAACGGGTTATCACCAGGGCTATCGTTTTATACGGTGAGTCATAGCTCAAGTGGAGATAAACTTTTCACTGCAGTTACAAAGACTAGGTTTACCACAGCTATATAAGGAAAGAGAAAAGACCCACCTGGACTGTGAGTCATGTGTGTTCATGTAGTACCAGGGAGAAGTCGTATGAGCAGAGTCACACTGTGCTGATGAGCAACAAACATGAGTCTGTTGTACCAGTCAGGACACTCACACGGACCCATTTCTCTGCAGGGTCATGCTGTCAATCCTACTTGAAAAGCTAAAAGGAAATATTTATTACTGTGTTCCTATCCTTTGTTTTTCTGGGAATATCTAACAAATAGTTTAAAATTAAATATATATAATACTGAACTCAATTATTTTGAGAAAACTAACAGCAGCTGCTATTGGGCAGTAAGTTCATAATTCAGCGGGCATAGGGGGTAATACAAGCAGTTATTACCATTTTACATTTGCGCTGAGAGGAAATCTATCTCAGGAAGCTTGGCTTTGCTTCTGCTTTATTTTACTAGTTTGAGTCAGCGTGCCATCAGACAGTGAATTTTTATTCTTATTGCCCTTTTCAAACAAATAACATGCATTCAGAATGCTGTGACTGGCAAAAAGAGACATTACAATGACTTTAATTTAGTAATTTAATTTTTTTTAATTAACAGCAGCAACATTGGTTTATTTTGGAGTTTATTTGCCATCTAATGTAAGCATTCTGTATAATAAAAAACTGCTTCTCTGGCAATGCAAAAATAAAGAAAGGCAACACAATTTCATAAGTTTTGGATGTTATGTGGAGCATGTTGCCTCATTAGAAGGTCCTGGGTTTGAATCCACGATCTGGCCGTTACCTTTCTGTGTGGGGGTTGCATATTCTTTCCAGATACTCGAGCTTCCTCACACAGTCCATAGACATGCAGTTAATGTGAGCAAGTTAATTAGTGATTCTAAATCACCCGTAGGTGTGAATGGGAGCGTGAATGGTTGTCTCTCTCTATGTAAGCCCTGCGACAGACTGGCAACCTAGCCAGGGTGTACCCTGCCTCATGCCTTATGGTAGCTGGGATAGACTCCAGCCCTCCTGTGAGCCTAAATTGGATAAACAGAAAAGAATAGGCATGCAGTGTTGTTGAACATATTGAGAAGAACTTACAGTACAAGATGTTTAAAAAAAAGAAAAGAAAAGAAGAAGGCATTGTCGCAACAAATGCCCCTAGAGCCACTTGGCAGTTTTTCTAATTTAAGGAGATGAGATTAGACGTTAGGATTGCAGAAGTGTCGTTATAAAAAGTGTCACTACAAAGCGTGCTCACTAAAAAAGTACTAAGACCAAGTATAAAGTTTAACATGACTTTATTTGGAGGAAAAGTGGGTCTGCACACGGTGGACAGATCAGCATACATTCAAAAGTGTGTCCAGATTTTATTTAGGAGTATATGAGGAGAACCACACAGAAGTAAATGACCCCCCCCCCCCCCCCCCCCCCCCCACACACACACACACACCCAAAAAAACAAAACCCGCATGTTTTTGAATGATCAAGTCAAGACTAAATTCTGACCCCTTAGCCCAACTACAATACTATTGCTGGACCTGAAGACAGCTGGGATCCCAGAAATAGTGAATTGAAACAGCTCTGCGAAAATGAACCTTCCTAATTTAATCATCATCAATGTGCAATTCTCATAAGCAGCTACAGGAAATGGAGGTTGTTGCCGCTTTCTATGAGTTATATTGGCAAGAGTTCACTCGTGTGATTGTTTTTTTACCCGCATTGTGTGTTAGTTCAGTCAGATTGAACACTGCAAATATTTTAAAAAGAATGCACTCTTAAGTTTTTCTTGCAATTGTGTGATACATAATTCTAGTAACTGCAAACAACCAATCAGGGCATGCTTATGAAGACTGACTATGAAGATTTAGCCGAGTGACAGGCAATTAGACTGAGAAGAAAAATAGCTGTCTTCCTGTTATTCATAGCAGAGTGACTTGCGCAACAGCACAAAGTTTCAAAAGATCTGTCACAAGGGATTTGGACCGAACACCATTTCCTGTGTTTGAGTAGATGAGCTGGTAAAAAGAGTGGCGTCATACACAAAATAAGTGCCGGAACAAAACAATCTGTATACCAATGTGGAAACAGAGTCACTTTTGATGGGTCTGCATACAAAAGTGAAAGCACAAGAAGGCACAACGAACTGTCATTTATAGAGTATTGAAGTGAGAAAGGAACTGCATGTGGAAGGGTGTGTGTGTGTTTGCCTGTGTGTGCGTGACAGTTATGGTGTTGATTGGTACACCATGTGCTCGCTCTACCATCCCTGGAGGAGCTGTCATAAGCTGTTGAACGATTGATGGCTCTCTCAGAGGGAAAACACAGTGTCCTGTTATTGCCAAGAGGATCAGTGTTAACACTTTTATATGGCACCAAGCAGTTTTCCCTGAGCTCTGTTCACTCATGAACTGGTATATGTCAAACACGCACAAACAAACGCATGCAGGCAGTCACGCCAACTTTGTATATGTTAGTGGTTCTCAGGGGGAGAAGCTGGTGTGACGGATCAGGAGAAGGAATTAAAAAAAAAAAGAAGTCAAAGAATATTGCACCATTTTTTAAACTAAAATTAAACGTGTTCCTTTTACATTTTTAATGACAGAAAAAGGTTTTTGGAGGAATATGCTTTTTTTTTCTCTCTAGCAGGGCATGCCAGAAAAACTTTGAGAGTCTGTGGTGAAACATGATTGTTTCTCATGAAGAATGGTGAATGGTAGACTTTGCGCATTTAGTTTGAGAAAGATGTGTATAATCTTCATGGCCAGGTAAAATATTGTCTTTTAAAATCACTGAAGTTATTTATTTCGTTTTTAACACCTAAAAATGTGTAATCTTCTGACATAATAATTGTGGATTTTATTGTAAAATCATACACAGGGTTGTTAAAAGGTGATCCTCTTTGACAAACTATGAACAGTAAAATATGTAACATTTGGAGCAATCACTCTATTTCATGGTCTGGTTTTATTATTAGTTTTATTAGTAATCCATTGCGTTTGAGCTGCAACACTTCTGTGAGGGGTTTTTAAGCAGGATTTGTGACATTTACCTACATTTTTTTGTGTATTTTTATTGCTTTTCAAACATCTGTAGCAACTGTCAAATACAAAATTTTATATGTGATTATCCAAAACCAGGACCTTCTGAAAACTCTAAACAGTATATGTTACAAAAATTTGCATAAAATAACCAACAGAAAAAGATCTGTGTTTATTGTGTCCAATGTATAACTTTTAAATTGATTTTTTTAATTTACTGAAATAAAAGTGTGCGATAATTTTAGATGTAGTTGGGGTTGGTACACATGAGCGATGAATTAAACTTTCTAGGGGATGCTGACTGTATTTAAGCAGTTATTTACATCTAAGTTCAAATGATATAATCTTCAGCATCTGTCTTTTTTAAATTGGCTAATAACTGGTCATCTGCTTCCTTATCACATCCATCCAGAGTCCCACAGTTTGAATGCCTCTCCACTGGGACATTATGACGTCAAAGACTCACCCACACCCACACACACACACACTGGACCAAGTCCCCTGAGGTTGCTGCCAGCACAATGTCATTATCATCCATCGGACTGCAGTGGCCACTGCCCATTGAGTCTCGCTGACGTTCCTTTTGTGCTCAGTAATTCTTCTCACAGAAGCCCACAACTCCACCCCCAACCCCCACCCGTACACCCGTCCTCCCGCCTGTCTACTGTGGCCCATCTGTAATCCCATCCCCCCGCCCCGCACCCCCATATCCGCCCCGTCTCGGCCTGCACTTCTCCAAAACAAACCAGCTGTCTTGGCCGGTCGTGTCCCTGGGGGCGTAAACAGGTGTCGAGAGGGCCGCGGGGCCTCAGCGTGTGACACACGGCCACATGCTCCTCCAGCCTTCTCCTCCAACCTGCCAGCCCACCACAGAGCGAGAGAGTGGTGTGTTTTACACTTTTGTGGACTTGATTGTTACTACAGACAAGGAGCTGTTGATATCTGGGACTGCACATAAAACCTAATCTCTACAGGTCAAAGCAGCTGCTCACACTAAGTGCTTGTGATAGTTTCCTCACAGTCATTGATCTGAGAAGTCCTTTGTTTATTTTTTAGAAAATCTTTGCTCAAGGGTGAGAATTCATTTAACAAAGATGTCATGTATGAAGAAACCTTGACATGCCTGTAGCAGATATAAAAATACACACTGCTGTGCAACCAAAATAGATGAAAGGAGACGGGTATGTCCTGCTGAGCTTAAAGCCAGCTGTATTTTTAGCACAAACTTCACACTGTGCATAGGAGTGGAGGAGGGGGCTTGCTGGCTGAATGCAGGTCAGTGCGCCTGTACACACATACCAAAATGGTAACAGCAGGTCAATGCCACTATAGTTGTATAATTCTGAACAGTCAGTGGAGGCAGTGAGCAAATGTTGGCACCTCACTACCATCACAATCCTCATATATGCGTCCACTGTGGGCCATTTGAATTCCAGCTGTGTAAGTTCTTCTTCTGTGTGACTATAGAAAATTTGTAAACTGAATCCAAGCAAGTGCACCGGCTTCTTTGTGCAGAGCGTTCACATTTTACGACTCTTTCAAGTGCCTGCTAATAAGATACCCGACTTTGGAAACTATGCTTGAAAGCAGTAAAGTCTTTCTTTTGAAGCTGCAGGAACAAAGGCAGCTTCACACCCTAAACAGTCCCGCTATCACTCTCTCTGCGGTGAGCTCAGCGGCACTGCACGGCCTATTGTACATCTGCCACTTGACTTCTTGACACTGAAACAGGGAGTGTGTGTGAAAGGTGGGGCGGTGGGGGTGTTTAGGCCTACCTCCATGTGCATGTGTCAAGCTGTACTTGTGCTTTAGTGGAGCTGAGCCAAGGTGCAAAGCCAAACTGCCACCTCGTTGATTCCTGTGTTCACGTGTAAAACAAGCTGAGGCAAGTTAGTGGCTCATCTTTTGCGTTCATGTATGACTCCTATCACCTTCCATCTTTACAGCAGCTCCAGAGTTATTCACCCATCTGGAGACAAAACAAGCCACTAGCAATTACTGGAAACCCTTTGCGCTAGAGATGCTGAATGTCAAACCTCAAGCCTTTATTCAACAAAAACACAGGCACGGCTGTATTCTTATGCAACCTTGGTTATGTGGCTGACAGCCAGGCAATTAAGCATATGTGGATTTCTAAAAGTAAAATGGAAAAGAAGCATAGAGTATGTTTTCCAGCTGAAGTTGGAAACCTACACTTATTTTTAAAAAGACCACGTGGTTGGAGAAAAGAACAGCTCTTTTGATTATAATTATGTCTCACAGATAAACTGAAACACAACAGAGCCAACGTTTTTATTTTATTTAGACAGCTCCACTGTCCTATACAGCCTACTGAAACAAAAGAAAAACAGAAGGAAAACAAGGACCTAATTTCATCAGAAATTTTGAAGTGAAGTCACATGCAAAAGAACAAAAACTGCCCAGTGTTACATAACTAAATCAAGTGATCTGTTGTGACTGCTTATTTAGACACAGCCACATGGAGGTTTATCAGCAATAACTGGGAAAAGGATGGAGATTGCGCAATATCAGCCAAACACATTTGGCCAGCTGCTCAGACTGGCCTTTCATGGGTCTGCTGTACAGTCTAAAGTCTGAATGGAGACTCTCAGCAGCAGCTCATGCATTTGCATTTGATGCAGACTCTTAGCAGACTTCAGTCGGAGGATCCAGCACCCGCGGATGACTCTGAACTTAACCAAAAACTTTGCTCGTGGAAGGCTAGAGCATTCAGAGACGTAAAAAACCTATTACGACGCTTTCGTTTCTGCCTTAGAGCTAGCGACGCAGTTTTGGGTGTGAGTCAAGTGAGGTGTATTTAGACTAGCTCTGGCCTGAAAGAGTGCAGACGGAACTAGGTTTTCTGGCGGAGTAGCACTAAATCCACAGCGCAACAGACTACCGGTGCACAGTTCACCGCTGAGCTCGAGACAGACGGAGCGAGTCCGCTAAAAGTGCTCGGTGTGACTCCGAGATGTGTTTTGTGTGACTTTAAAAAAAACAACAACAGCAGTTTGTCTTTACTCCCGTCGTCTCCACTACTCGGAGCGCTTTAGGGACACTTGTTCCTCCGTGTTTTGTCCAAACTGACGGACTTCTCGACACTGGACGGACTTCAGCTGAACTCAAAAGATGTCAATTTTGCCTTTCACTCCCCCCATTGTCAAACGACTTTTGGGCTGGAAGAAGGGAGAGCAGAACGGCCAGGAGGAGAAGTGGTGTGAAAAAGCGGTGAAGAGCCTGGTGAAGAAGCTGAAGAAGACGGGACAACTGGACGAACTGGAGAAAGCCATCACCACCCAGAATATCAACACGAAATGCATCACTATACCGCGGTAAGGAGAGTTTGAGCGTTGATGTTGACCGTGAAATCAGCATCCTAGCTAGCTGTACACTTAGTAGCTCCCCCCGGGGGTTATTACTTCAGCTGATTTCATTACAGCTTTGTTACAGAAAACTCAAAAAGGTTTCCTCCCTGGTTTCTGTCATCCTCGGCGCCTTGCACATGTATGCCATCATTGCTCGACTTGAGAAGTTGACATTTCCACTTCCTTTCTGGCGTCAATATTTCAAACTGTTGATTTCCTTTACGTGTTTATTGTGCAGCAACATGGTGGCTAAGGTGCTGCTTAACGAGCTAGCGTTGGACCATGAGCAGAGCTAGCAGATCATGTCTGAAACATCTCGGCGGCGAGCTGCTGGGGCATCATGCTGTCATCGTGTGCACACTTCACTTTAAGCGAGCAGCCTTCAGCACTTTCTTATTATCACATCAGCATTCAGCTGAGGGTGTTTTGCTGAGAATAAAAAGGGTACAGTCCATGCATTAACTAGCCAGCAGAGCACATGCAGTGCAAAAGCATTAATGGAGTCCAAGTTATATAACTTGGCCTTAATCTGGGACGCTTTCTAGCGTTCTTAGTGCGTAGGCGAGCCCGTGGAGCTGGCTTCTTCTTGCTCTCAGCCTGCACAGCCATTTGTCCATCAACACATTATTTAGAACAAATAACCAACACTGGCATTTGTCAGCAAATCACAGCTGGTAGCTTCTGTGAGTCACTTCTCTCCTGAGCAGTCATTCTCCTCCCCCGATGAGAGGCTGTGCTTGTAAAAGCCTCTGAGGTGCACAATGTAAACACAAATCATGGATTTTACCCCTGCCACTCTTTAAAATGTATGTGTGGTATTACTGCAGTGTTGATTTTTCAAGTAACTCTCAGTTGCCGGTTGTTTTAGTACACCTTAATCCACCCAATGTGCAGAGATAAACTGATTAGTCAACTTGAAAGTTCTTGTCCGTTACATGGATAATCAATTTGAGTCATTTTGCATACTCACATGTGTCAGCTTTCATGATGTGGTTTTTAAGGGGCATCCCTTTTGAGATAAGATACTTGGCATATAATTAACACCTGTGTCAGTAATAAAAAGCTTTGTCAGTATCTACAGATGGAGAATGCCTCCAGTCTCTTGTGCAGAAGAAGCGAGTGGTCTGCAGCCTCCAAAATAGCTATAAAGAGCCTGTTACACGTCCCTGTAACAGTTCTAAAAACTGAACATGATACATTTTGCTCTGGAGATGTCATATCAAATTGAATTAGTTTTAACCAGGTCCAACTGCAGCGAAAGAAAATGGATGGATGGACAGGTGGAACTTGTATTAAAAGTACAGTGTGTGCTCACATGTATTTTACTTTTTCTGCTTTCTCCACTTTTACAAATAAACTCTCCAGACTTTTGCTTGCATCCGCAAAATCTCACTAGTGTTTGTGGGCTATTCAGATTTAATAGCATACTGTCAGATGAAAATTGAGCCTCAGTGGGACACTCCCACATTCTTCATTGCCACAAGTGTGCATATCACGGCTTGCACAGGCCTGGGCCAGCGTTCAGAATTAAGCCTACCCAGAAAGTTAAATAATGTTTGCCATGATCCAGGTTTCATATTTCCCACCACTAATGCAGAAGGGAAGAGGTGGAGTGGATTAAGATGACCCCAGATCAGAGCTGGCTGTCAGTGTTGGCTAACAGAGTCCCTGGAGAGCTGCTGTTTCTATTAATTCCCCCACGTTTTGGCATGCTGACAGCAGCTGCTTGCATGTTCAGGCCTGTCCACAGGGAGGTCAGCTTCTATCTCTCTGACACATGAACTCCCTGTTCAAGCTCATTGCTACCCGTCTTAATGGTGGTTTGCAGTGATGCTGAGTCGAAGGAAGGAAGCGGGCTCTGTGTATATTGATTGAATCAATAGTTGTATATGGTGGGGGAATAGCAGGAAAATTGTATCACATCTCAGTGGTGTACATTGAGATAGAGTTATGGGGAAAGAAAGGATCAGGTCTCAGCGGGCCAAGTGACAGAATATTATATTGAAATCTCAAGGCTATTTTTTTTTCCTGTCGTGTCAAGCACACTTATTTCTTTTTGTGTATGTGAGTTTGGTCTGTCAGATGAATCTTCGAATCAGCTGGGGAGCTTTGGGAAAGACTAGTTGTTTTTGAATGGCTGCGACCTGCTAGATAACACTTACAACAATTACAGGGCTATCTGTGGAAACTGTATAACAGCTTGGTGAGTTTGGTGGTTAAGTTATTTTTGGGTTGGAGGTCATTGACGTGGTCAGTGGGGCTGCATGTAGGTGTAGGTGTGCCTTTATCTTATGAAAAAACATTAGTCATGTTCCCAGTTGAGGTCAAAACAAAGTATTGCAGGCTTTGACTGTTACTCAGAGAGTGCCATTGCTCTACTTGCCTTTTAGTGGTTTTTGACAATGAGCAGTTTTACTCATTTAAGACGTAAGTAAAAGTTTAAACCTCTGTCCAAGTTCAAGCCTGACTCATTCAGCAACGAGCAGCTGTGGTACTGACCTACCCTCTTCTTTTCTCCATTGGCCCTATTAAAGTCCTGTCTTCCTGTGAGCTGTAAACGTGGGTTAGCCGAAAACACTAGTGTGTAAAGTGCGTCAAGCCACTATGAGTTTCTGATGCACGAGGGATGGATGTGTAGTGTGACAGCCTGCTGTGTGTTTGAGTGTGACAAGATGACTAACAGATGTGTGTCCTGTTGTTTACCAAGACCTGTATCTATAAACAGGAGCCAAGTTGTGTTTCCGTTATACCAGGGTAAACTGGGAGCAGAGTTAAATATAGTTACAAAGTCAGTATGGGGAGGAGGTCAGGTTGGTTGGATAGGTCAACAAAACCTCAAGCTTTGAGACCAAACATGTACATATGCTTCCTGTTTCCTAAGCATAGTAAATGTCGTTTTCTTTTTCTGAGCTATGGCCATGATTGTTTCCTAACGTCAACCAAGATTACGTAGGCTTTTTAGCCTTAAGGAAGTAGTTACTTTACCCAGACCACATTTTTAAAGCAAACTATTGCATTTCACATTTTAGCCTAAACCCCTGACCTTTTCCCAACCCTAACCAGGTCACGTTTTTTTTTCCTCTCAAACTCCAACCATAGTGGCGTCCATTCTTGAGTGGTTTTCTGTTCAGAGAAGTGACTTGTTTTGTTACTGTTTTGGGAGACATTACCACATTTCACCCCCCCCCCCCCCAAATGAAAAAAACGTTGTAAACTATTGCCACACAGTCAAACTTAATGTAAACATTTAATCTTAAAGTTTTTAAGGGTGAATTTTAGGTGCAAGTAATTGGGAGGCAGTGGTTGAGTAAGTCAAACAGTTGCAAACAGTGTAACAAAAAATGCCATATTGATTAAAAACAATATAATCTCTTCCTGTACCTCCTTTAGAAATATATCTATAGAAGGTATAAAAAAGGACATTGCTACCATAAGGTCACCTGTTGGTTGCTTTAAACCCTTTTTGAAGCCTTTTGAGTGTTTCCTTCATTGCTATCTTGGTTGCAAAAAAAAACAAAACAAAACAGATGTGATGAGGACAGGGGGTCTAACTATGGTACTACACGCTCACAGGCTAATGCTTTATGACTGACAAGTGGTGCTACTTTGCATAAATCATGGTAAAGTATAGAAAACTCTGTTCTTGTCATCTATGACTGGGAATCCATTCATAAACTAGAGAACACTCCAATGTATACAATTCCATACCCTAAACTAGCTGTTACTTTGAAATTTATTATTACTACAGCATCTTTTTTTATTTGTTTGTTTGTGTTTTTTATGGATTGCATAGATTAGTCTACAAGCAAACAGTTGACCTTCACCACACATAATTTTTGCTGTTGTGAATAGGAGGATCTCTGAGACAGACCTTGTAAAAGACCTCTTAGAGATGGACTGTCTTCTGTAAATACTAATTTGTGACTGTCAGTTAGGGCAGCCACTAATAACTGTTGCCGTGTTGATCAATCTCTTAATGTTTTGGTTACTCAAGTAATTAAGATGATTTATAAAATGATAGAAATAACAAAAATACACTTTGTTTGTGCAGTCCAAGTTGACACTTTCAGATAGGTTTTGTTTAGAAGCGTATAGCATACAGATTATAATAATATAAATGAAATTAAGACAAAAAGTGTTGGTTTTTGGGAAGCTGGAATCGGATATCGGCTTGAAGTTTTTTGAAATAACCAATTATGCAAGTTGTCATTGGAGAAATCAGTAGTTCCTGTACGTACAGTATAATGTGTGAACTAATCACAAACAAAACTTGTAGAAGATACAGTGCTGTTTTTGACCTGATTTTACTTTGTGTATGATAGTTGTTGTGACAATAGGTAGACAACATCACACTAACTCAATCTGTTGTCTAGTTGTTTATGCCAAATGTTTAATAATTATGACACAATCATGCACCTGTGCATAAAGGGTCTGTCATGTTTGAACAGAGGTAACTTTTCAATGACAAAACTCAATGAGAGTCAAATAATCCTTAGAAAGACACACTCATCAAAGTTGCGTCTTCTGTGTGTGTGCTTAAAATATATTTGGGGTTAATGAGTTCCAACAGTTGCACACTGGCATCAAAAAGACATTGAGACATTTTCCATTGTCTTAATATCATGTGTGATACATGTACTGTGGACAGTGTGAGTTTTATATTCACCTTTTATCTTAATTTTCTCTGACTTTGTGCAAGGGGTGGTGAGAGGGTTTGTCTTATGTACACACATCTCTCCTGGCACTAAGATTACAGTCTGATTCACACTGCATGTTGGGGCAGGAGGGAGTGTAGGATCTTCAAGTTCAGAAGTAAAAGATGGGATAAAATGAGAAAGACAGGAATAGAGACTGGACCAAGAGTGAGAAGGACTGCATCCACACTGTTGTTTCTTTATACATCACTGTTGAAAGTACTTCAACAATACAGTTCTTGATTAAGGAAATTCCTTTTGTTGACTTTTGTCAGACCATCATGTTTTCCACCTTATCAGTGTGCAGCAGTTATGTAAAGATGGCTTTGTGATCCACATCAGCGGAATTTAATCCTGAAATGTAGACCGAACAGATTTACTTTTGCTGTATACTTGGTGTCTTTTTATATTTGCTACTTTTGGTTAATAGTCCTTCTGGTTAGTCAGTAGAATTAAAGCAGTATTTATTTTTTTGCCTCATTGTAAAAGCTGTGGACACTTGCACTGAAAGAAAGATGTAGAGGGAAAAATGTGCAAAAGAGATAATGTGGGAATCCAGAGTGCAGAAGAGAAGTATGGAATTCCCAGTGTTGGAAGGAAGTTGTTGTTATAATGGGAAAATGTGCTTTAATGAGGGAAGATGAGACATTAATGGGTGACCAAAAACACAGTTGACAAATGAGAGAAGTATGAAAGTAGAAGGTAAAACAGAAAGCCAAGGGTTGAGATGAAAGAAACTGAGGAAGTAGTCTCTTTGGCAAGCTGCAGCATCTTGGATTCTCAGGCTTATCAGAGGGAGACAGTGGTTAGTGTGGTTCACACACACACAAAAAAATATACCCGCTAATAGATGAGATAGAACTGGTTTGTTTACCTTCTAGACAGCATTTGAACATCAAAAGAGATGTGTCTGCATGTGTCTGGATGACAGACTAGACTTGATTAAATGCACACTGACACACACTGCCAAACTCATACAGTGTGCACAGCGGCCCTGTCATGTCATTGTGCTGTTGTCATACTCAGAGTTAATTTTGTCTCATTCAAATCATCTGGTGATTTTGTAAGCGTAGGCCAGTCTCACTATAGAGGATCAAGATGTTGATGATCAGTCCGATGTGTCTGAGGTGGGAGCACGAAAGTGAAAACGTAATGCGCCTTCGTGGTTTGGGATCTTGTCTGTTAGAGAGAGATGTGGTGCAGTTTTAAAGTGGAACAACAACAGAGCTGGTATTTGCTCATTCTTGTGCTAATTATATGAGCAGAGCAAGTAAAACTACTCTAGAAGCGTGCTAAAAGCACTTTATGGAAGTGTCTTAAACAACTTTACTGCTGCACACTTTGCAAAGATGATATGGAGCTGCCAGACACCTGAGCAGAACCAGGGAGATCTTTTCATGAAATTAACAGTCAGTATGTTGCTTCATAATAAAAGTTTGAGTGCACAGCTACCCTCCAGAATACAAAGCACGCCAGGCTACAGAATTGTGCAGTACATTTTTCCCTCCTACAAACAACCTGTCCAGAGTTCTTTGGGACTGGATTAAATAAGACAGCTAAAATAACTAAAGCTGAATGGACTTGAGCCTCTTATGAAGGTTCTGGTTGTTCTATTCTGCACTTTAATGTGATTGCCTGCTCAGTGAAATCGCAGCACAGGGGAAACTAACTAAAGGGCATGAGTGTGAAAGCACCCGCAGAGGTTTGTGCCTGCTAAACTTTTTTTGTTTTGTTTTGGTAGTTCCGTTCTGATTCCTCCCCCCTCCCCCTCGCCCTCAGATAATAATTTTGTAATTTTCTGTTTATTTAGCTACTTATATTCTCACATAATCAAATCAACTGTGTGGTTTGTATAATTTCAGAACTGTAAGAAGTTCATCTTTTTTTATGCAATGAAAAATCCAACCTCGCCTCAAGGAAATCAAACTTTTTAGAAAGTTATGAGAATGAAGAACACCAAGTTTTCAAGGTAGGAAGCCAAAAGCTAAAATGACAAATGAATGTAAAACATTAGATTCATATTGTAGGCGTGGTTTAACAAAATGCATCATCACTTTGTTAAATGAGCGCACACACACTTTGTCATTCACTTTCATGTCAAGTATCACACCTGGGTCACCCGAGACAGTGTTGTTCAACAGGACTCTGTTCAAGACGGGTCACAGAGAGTTTATGTGTGTTGTCTGTCTGTGTGTGGTTGGCATCTCTAATGACAGTGACAAGTCTGCCTCTTCAGGATTGGGTTCAGGATTCCTGTCATTGTTTGATTTACTTGACTGAAAGGGAATACTGCTGTGAGTCATGACTGAAGTCTGTGTTTGTAGACAGTAGTAACTGTGTTGTTGTGCTTACTTTGTTTGGACCTTAAAAACAAAAGAGTTTAGTGTCCTCGCTACTGTTGGGCAGTAATTTCTTAGTTAAGTCACATGGTGATGTCATCCTAATATTGTTGCATTTTTGTTGAGGGTATCATTGGTTGTACAAACAATAACAGGATTTATTTAAGATCCTGATCAATTATAAGTCTAGTGTATATGCCATGCCTGAAGCTTGGTGTTCATCGTGCTTCTGTTTTCTGTTCCTTCAAAGGAAATAAACAGAATACTGACTGTAGAATTCAGGCTACTTAACCATACGTTAATAGATATAAATATATTTATGCCATTGTACATGACTCTGTGTGCGTGTGTGCATGTAGTTAGTCAGCTTAGAGGAATGCTCTTTCAGACTGCTGGGGCCTTGAGGAGGGTGTGGGCTGCTGTTTGGTTTGTGGCTTGCACCACGGGTGGAAGGGTTAGAGACACAGCTCTGCCTCGACTTGGCCCTAGCCTGTCTCACTATCTGCGGGGGAGTGCACATGCAGAAACACACACATACACACACAGAGACGTGTTCTCCAGACAACAAATGCGCCTTTGTGCTCCACTGGCCACTGCCACTGCCACCACCACTGCTGCCACTGCTGCTTCAGGTGCTAGGGTAAAGCTGGGTGTGTGGGGGAAGGCCACTTGATTGGAAGGAGTAGGGGTTTTTAAGCAGGGAGAGGAAGTACAGGTGAAAGTCATAAAATACAGAAATTACGCAATGACTTTTCAAGGAGGTTGTGTGATAAGTGTTTCTTACTGAAGTTGCCATAGTCGTTCAGGACTTGCTAAAAACACAAGAAACAGGAAAGAAACATGAGTCTTTCTTGGCCACTGGGCCACAATTTGTAAGGTTTGATAGGCTGAAACATTTTATCACGATGAGCGGTGACTGTGAGGTCTTCTTACACTTTACCGTCAATGACACCTGAAGTAGTGACACGAGAAACTTTGGGCAGAACGTGATAAGAAATGCTTTAGATATTGTATCGTGTGTCTAGATGGATATATTACACTATAATTGTACCAAGTGTTGGGAAATGATTATACCACAACTAAATAAAGTAAATTCAATATAGAAAAAATCAAAATACATCTAAAAGATACGTTTTACAAACAAAGATCAGTTACAAAGTTAATAGTAAAGAATGAAGAGCTCATTAAATCAATACCTAGACTGAATGTTCTAGGGAGATTGATAAGTAAAATCTACCAAATAAATGCAAGTGGCATGAGGTGGGTAGGATTTTGTCGGTCCTGTTGCCACTAGGACAAACAGATTTTGGAGAAAGTGATCAGGTGCAGATGTGGGCCAGGTTATTTATTTATTATCTGATTTTGATCTCAACCTGAAGTATCTATGAATGTATTTAATGTTTGGTGTTTTCTTAGCTGTCTTCTTTTGTGCGATAAATTAAGGTCATTACGGTGCATGTGTGTGCCGTGAACCCTGGATGCTTTCCTCGCCAAAGTTAGAAACCTGTGTGCTCGAATTCATACATGTCAGAATTGTTTAAAAGATGCTGGAGTGTTTGTCTGTTATCCTGACTGCTTATTCTTTATTAGGCTTTCGATTAGAATTCAAATTGTGTCATTTAAAAACAGTTTTCCTGTTCCTCAGCTCAGTTAACCAACACTAGAAAGCTTACATACACACTTAAATCCTTGCTCCAAGAGTAATAGCAACTGTTTAGTTTTTGGAAAAACGAGAAAGAATAAGCAGTCAGGATAACAGACAAACACTCCAGCATCTTTTAAACAATTCTGACATGTATGAATTCGAGCACACAGGTTTCTAACTTTGGCGAGGAAAGCATCCAGGGTTCACGGCACACACATGCACCGTAATGACCTTAATTTATCGCAGTTACCCAGTTCTGAGCTTTAATGATATCATCATTTGGATTTTTGCCACTGAAGAATCAACAAGTTAATGTCAGTTTTGAAATTTGTGAATTTTTTAATAGTGGAAATTTCTCTTTGTGGGATATCACCTCCAATCGGAGGCTGACACAGCATGGGGGTATGTTTTTAAGAATAAACATTAATTTTTCAAGAGAGATAAACCAGCCTACACTCTGCCCTTCCCTAGGAAAAAATGCAACTGGACTGTGGACTGTAGAGAGAAATTTATTGATGACTTGCATCTGGAATATTCTCTGTAATTCATCATCATGCTTCAGAAAGAGAGAGACGTACTGCTCCGCTCATTGACTGTTTGCAGTAAAACTAATGGCTCCCAGTCCTCCATTGTCTCCCCAGATTTTTGGAGTCCAGACTCTGTTATTTGTCGTCTAGCCCTGCCAGTCGTTTGTCTGCTGGTTTCGTATTTCACTTTAGGCCCTCCTTCACTGGTCCCAGCACACTTCAGCCCTATGATATCACCTATGGGCCAGACACCCCCTCCTTTCCTCCTTCCTCCACCTTTGTTAGAAATAGAGAAGTCTGATGGCTTTTCCAGAGAGAGTGGGAGGTTGGTGTGTGTCTTTGTGTGTGCGCAATATGTTTTTCCGCCTGAGCCTCATCACTGCTGGAATGCATTTGCAAGCCCATATATGTTTGGACATCAGGGATTAAATATATGTAAACTAAAACATCTGAATGAAGACAAACTTTTTCAGAAAGTTTAACTAAAAAGTTCATTTATGACAATTGCTGATTGTTTTCACTTAATTCATTGTTTAGGCAAAAAATGTCTTGTTTTGTAGCTCAAACCACTTTGCAAAACATGGAAGTTACCAGACTTTACATTAATGTTCAGAGATTTAGCTTGAAACTGAAATGAGTGGTCAGCTATGAAATTAGTTAGCTAACACATTTTCTATTTGTTGACTAAACAATTATTATTTCAGCTGTACTAAATGGACTATTTAGTCTTGTTTAAAAAAAAAAAAAAAAAAAAAAAAAATCTGTTTTTGTAGTTTTTTTGGGGTTTTTTTTCATTTGCAGCTGACAGTTGTTTTAGCAAACCAGAATAGATTACAACCACAGAAAGTATTATGTGGCAAGTGGGGTCAGATGATATCAGGATATGTAAAGTAAAATAAGGAAAACTTTTTGCAGAAGTGTTGCAATACCTCCAATGTCGACACAGTTCACATGGTTATTTGGATGATTAGAGCATATCCACTACTGGAGAGATTGGGACTTAATTATCCCAGTCCAAATGTGAAATATCTTCCATGTGAACACTGGAGGTTGGTGCATTATTGCTGATGTGGAGATGGTGGCAGAGAAACTGGGCATCTCAGTTATACATGAACTTCTCTTCAAAACTACAGTGATCCTGAATCGCTGCTTTTCTTACTTTATAATATTGCCTGCCCCGGTCATGTTGTGAGCTGTATTTTTAGCAGTTGGCATAAATTTTTCGGGACATTAGCAACCACACTCTCAAGGAATACCATTGTGCACATGCGGGCTTGTAGTTAAAACAACTATATTAGTGAACTAGCAACTTAGAAATTTGTTATTCTGGATGATCCTTCATGGATTATTTAATTTTCTTTCAGTCATCTAAAACATAATGCTGCATTCTCCCTCGTATCGGCTGGCAGTGGCCGAGGAAGACCAAGAGACTTTACAAAGAGGTTGGTTGCAGAGACAGTCCAGATTGTAACCAACTTTATTTTCCCAGTTGTGTTATGTTGTTGACTCTGTGTGATTCTGCAGTTTCAGATCCTTAAACTGTTGGGATAGCAAAGGATTAATCTGTGATGACGCTTGCACAGAAACAGCTGTGCAGGGAGAAGCAAATTAAACAATTTTTTCGCTTTATCACAGGGCTAACAAAAAATGATCTAAAGGTCACAGACTACTGAGTTAGTCGTGTCTAACCGAAGGTAGAATTGGTGAATGATTTGTCTCTTTATATGTTGTTGTTGTTGTTGGAAGGCACCAGCCTCTGCTAAATGTCACCAGATTGTAGCCCTGTTGGTCGGGGTTCAACAGACTGGCCACAGACTTTATGAAAGGCACAAAGGCCATATCAGCCCAATAGCCCCCTCACCCCCACTACCCTCATCCCGCACTCAGCACTGCAATGGAGGCTGTGAGATCAGGATAGTGGGACAGACGGAGGAGAGGGAAAGGGGGGGTTTAGGGGTTCAGTCACAGACACTCTGAGCTGCCCTGAGCTGTTGAGACGGTCTGGCAGACCTATTGTGCAGCTGCAGCCCTCCTTTCTTTATCCATCACCCACTTTGTCCTCTACCCTTGCATGCTTTTAAAGGACAGACTGTGACTGATCCTGATCTTTGTGATGTGTTTGTAGGCACCTTAAAATGGTGAAAATATTCTACTTTTAAAGTTAAACATGCAAGTTTAGTTACATAATTAATAACCAGCATTGGATGAGAACAAATTTTTCTCCAAGGCCTTCAGTTTCTAACTGTGTGTGCTGGCATCTTCTTAGCGAGGTTAGGCTTTCAGTAAGAGAATAAAAAAAGTCCATGTTAAGCCCACAAGGAAGGCGTCTGTGTGTTCAACACTTCTCGGACTATTGCCAGCCTGGACACACACACAGTGTATATGTTTGTGTCTCTGAGCGTAACTGGGTATGCTTCAGGGTGTTTGTTTTGCCCCCTCCCCCTTCCCCAGCTTAGTGAAGCTCAATCTGCTCTGTCTGAGTCTGTATAGTGAGTCAGCCAAAAGCGCACATATTCAAAATTTATGTATGTACTAACCTTCACAGCCACTAACATTTGCTTATATTTTTTTTATTTCACTACTTTTGCTACGCTGGCAAATGCTGAATTAATGCATACTTCAAATGTAAAGTTATCTTAATTATTTTATATTCCTTCTGTTCTTACATTTCTCTGTATGTGTGTCCATCTGTGGAGCTCTACCATTCACGCAAACATACATGCTGGATGGATGTAAAGCTCATGTTCAGTCTCAGCTTTGGGTCATGAGCCAAAATGATGTTGACACATTTACCCCTCTGGCAAAAATCTATACCAATTTACCGCTTTATTTTTAGACATCAGTTCCGGTCCATATTCTGAGAGCAACATCAGCTTGCATGAAAAAACACAAATATTACCCCAGATTTCATGGGGCAGATGAAGTGTAGGCAAAGGAAGAATACATATGGATCTGAATCACTTTATTTTAAATTTTGTGCTCCAGAATTGGCCTTGCTGAAGGAAATACTCCTCCTCTGAAGTTAACTTTCAGCTGAATTCAGTTTTTTTAGATAATTGAACACAGCCAATTTTTTTTTTTTTTTTTTTTTAAAGAACCGAAAATCCATTATAATTTTTTCATTGTACTTCCTTCAATAGAAACCTGATTTGAGGATTTGCTTGATTATGTTATGTAACAGCAAAATATACACCCACTGGTTTTATTTGATTTTTTTTAAAGAGTTATCTAATACTTAATAGACCAATGTAGTTGATAGATTTAAGAAATCTCAGCCATTTTTAACAAAATTTTATTTAAAATTTAAGGTCAAACTAACCTGTAGAGCTAGAGCTTGATAACCAGGCCAATCAATCATGGCTTATAGCATTATGGTATTGGATATACTGTAAAAATAGAATTATGTTGTGATATATTGTTAATGTGACTCCCCTAGCTTTGGATCTATTCACTGTCAATAATGCTATTCATTCATTTTAAGTGCCCATGTTAACTTTTTCAATTCACATTTTGGTTTTGTAGATAAAATCAGTCAGTGCTGATTTGATTAGTTTCTGATCCTGTAGAGAGAAGCTGAAGAGTGAAAAATGTCTTGTATAAAGTCTTGAAGGCCCTGCCCATGTACTTCAGATCTTTAGCCTGGAACACACACGCAGAGGCCAGCCCAGCTGGGAATTTGGGGTCATGGTTATTCTCCCCTCAGCTACCTCCTGCCTCATGTCTGGAGTATTTTAAGGTCCAGATCATTTTTTTTTCTTCATTTTTTTTCTTCAATATCTGAGGTTGGCTGTTTAAATAGAGCTACTACTGCCACTAAACAACAAACTGAGGCTTGATGGTTTCACAGGAGTGGTTTTTGCTGTCAGAGCAGGGTTTCTCATTTGTCTCATTCAGTGGGCCATCGTAAATCTCTGAAGTGAGTCACTCACATTGAGCAGGATATAATGTGTCTTGACTTGTCTCATACGCAATACTGTCTGTTGCTGATAGCGTTGGTTTACTTTTAAATCATACAAACACCTTTGTAGGAGAGTTAGTTGACCTTGCCTGTCAGCAGTGCAGAGTAATGATCTAATGCTTGTTTACCCTCAGTTGTTCATCTGCTAAAGAAGAGTTTGCTGATCCTATTTCGCTGACCTTTGTTCAAGTAAAATTCAACCTGGATCCCTTGTTTATTGTTAATAATTTATATAAAAACTGTGGAATGTGAGCTTTTTGTTCCGGGTTTAGAAGAAGCGAAAGGGTTGAGAACCACAGAGTTGAGCTCAGTAGCTATCGTGGACTAAATGATTCATCACAGTTTGAAGTACACTGACTGTGATTTGGTGCTCTCCCACATGTATAACCTATCTGACTTACTCTTCATGCAGAAACTGGGTAATAAACTCCCTGGTGTAGTAATAGAGATAGTGAGAGCTGTGCCCATATAAATAATTTACTGATTAATTTGGTAATTAAACAGCAGATCAGGTGACAAAGAAATGACTTTCTTTTATGTGGAAATTGATGTTAGACATAGATATAATCATTTATGATGTAATGGACTATAATGATGTGGTGAGTGTGGTGTTTGGCTGAGGTGCAGCTCTGCATAGACTGTTTGTGGCAAAGAGAAAAAACACTGGGGAGTTTATTTCTTAATTTACAGCCTGTAACAGCAAGAGGGCATCAAGTCTCAGTTAATGTTGTTGATGGGTAGCAAAGATTGATGCAAACTAATGTGATTAGTGGATATACACTATCAGTCAAAAGTTTGGACACGCCTTCTCATTTAATGTTTTTTATTTATTTTTATTAGTTTCTACATTGTAGATGCGTACTAAAGACACCAAATGTATGAAGCAAGATATATGGAATTATGTAGCAAAGAAAAAATTGATTAACTCTAAAAATGTCTTATATTTTATATCTTCAAAGTAGCAGCCCTTTGCTTTGTTGACAGTACTGCAAACCTTTGGCCTTCTCTCAATGACCTTCATGATGTAGTCACCTGAAATGGTTTTCACTTCACAGGTGTGCCTTGTCAGGGTTTATTTGTGGAATTTCTTGCCTTCTTAATGGAGTTGGGAACATCAGTTGTGTTGTGCAGAAGTCAGGTTGGTAAACAGCTGACAGCCCTATTTGACAAGTGTAAGAATCCCTGTTATGGCCAGAACCAATCAGCCATTTCAGGTGACTACCTCATGAAGCACATCGAGAGAATGCCAAGAGTGTGCAAAGCAGTAATGAAAGCTTTTGACTGGCAGTGTAGGTGGGCAGAAACTTGACAAGTGAAACAGCATCAACTCACAACTACTGCCAGATATGGTTTAGTATTACTCTTTTAAATCTCTTGCTTCATTTTTCTTTGAGGTGTATTTGTATGTGTAAAACAGCTGACAACAGTAGTAGGTTCATACATTTCAGTTACTAACTAAACAGTTGTAGCTTCTGTATTAGGAAAAAAAAAAATCCCCAGTGCTTGAGTATGCTTGAGTAGGAGGTCAACTTAGACCAGGATGGACTTGGCGCAAACTTTGATCTGCATCTGATTTCAGTTCTTAATTGGGAGGTGTTGAGGCTCCTGTCAACAAATCGTGCATTTTTAAATGAGAGGTCTCGGGCTTAGGTTGGAGATAATTGTCCTGGTTATCCAGGCTGATTTGCCCTGTGTCTTATTGAGCAGAGGAGAGTTCAATATGAATCTCTTTCTCCGGCCTCTGTGAATGTAAGTTGTGATTACACATTTCTAGTACATATGTGCCCACTCCAGGTCAGGGATGAGTTACTACTACAGATGGAGGAGTTGGGGTATCTTAGGGTCTTGTTCACAAAAGAGGGGAGAGTGGTGCTTGAGATTGACAGAAAGATTGGAGCGGTGCTGTATCAGTTTTGTTATGGTGAAGAGAGAGATGAGCATAAAAATGAACCTGTTGATTTACTAGTCAATCTACGCCACAACTGTGGTCACAAGCTCTTAGTAACTGAAAGAACAAGGTTGTGGATACAAGCTTCAGAAATGGGTGTCCTTTAAAGGTGGCAGGGCTCTCCCTTAGTGACCCATTGAAGAGCTCGGTCATTCGGCTCAGCGTAAAACAGCTGCTCCTCCACATTAAAAGAACCCAGTTGAGGTGGTATGGGCCTCTGGTAGGATGCCTCCTACTGGTGGTCAGTGCTGGGAGAAAAGTTATTTAGTGGCACATGTAACAACCACAAGATCATCATCTCAACACAAATCAGCAATTGCACTGTCTATAGCAATAGGAAAATCTATGTTACACGTCTAAATAAAACTGGTTAGTTTATACAACATTGTATCATCCAGCCTTTTAACTTCAGGGTGCTAAATCAGGATGACGTAGAGCCATAAAAAAGTGTTATTCCTACACCAAAAGCCATGCGCACTTTAAATATAGAGTAGAAGCCAGTGTTAAAAGTTATATTAAGGGTGTTTTCACAGCTATAGTTTGTTTACTCTGGTTTTAATCAGTTGATGAGTTTGTGAACTTGTAGCTTTTCCTTATGATTTGGTTTGTTTTCACACAAGAAAATTCCAAGTGGACTCCAAGCAAACCAAAATGTGTCACTACAGACCGAATGAAAATGTTCAGCATGCTTATTGGCCAGATGTGAGCACTAGTGTTTTTTCACAAAAGACATAGCATGCCAGCTCATAGTTTAATTTAAAAGTTTTTCATTATGTCTCTCAGTAATGACTAAAAGCCTGCCTGACGTTTTCTTCTTGTCCTGACTTTTATTACTCCACTCCTTTTTCTTTCTGGTTTATAAACTGTTGCTTTTGCAACTGTTTATAAACCATGTCCATGGACTCACAATGTCCATGTCACTGAGACATTGTTCAGCACATATATACTATAAATCAAATAACTTCAACTGACTATTAGTTAATGCCTGCCTATACATAGGTGATGTCAGTTGTAATTGCTGCAGTATAAAGTCATATTCCTTTTTCCTGGTTGAAGTTATTACTGTGGCTGATATATTATTATACATTATAACTATTTTCTTATTTTAAAAAAAAAAAAACAACTGAATGGAAACGGGGACAGTAAGTAGGGCACCAAATGACCAGTAGAGTTTGTATGTCTGTCTGAGCCCACACAGTCCCACCCACCCAGTAGCAGACATACCAGTGACATCACATCAGCCCTCTCTCACGATTCAACACATCCACAGTGAAAAATGTTTTGATCCAAAAACAAGTAAGGCAGCACATCAGTTATTATTTTAACTTCTGTTCTGACATTTTGTGCTGTTATGTTGTAAATGTGTTCTTTTTTTCCAAGGGGGGGGGGGGTCACATGCCTACATGTGAATGTGGTTTCCTTGTAGATGCACTTTCCATGCATTTCCTTCATGTCATCATCACTGTTGGTTAATTTACAGTGATTCACTATTTCAGCATCCGGTGCAGCTCTGTGTAACATTAAGATTTTCCTAAGTTGTTTGTTGAATGAGGGTGTGTGGTTAAGTTGTTTAATAGAGGTCTAACAGCAGTCTAAGTGACTTCTTGATGCGTGGCTTTATGCAGTGTGGTAAAAGGAAGCAGCCTCAATAAGTCATGACAATAGATGCCAACACAGGAAAACCGCAAAAGAAAAGAGGAACTGTGTTTGCAAGCAGACCCCCATAGAATCAAGATTATGCAAAATCTGGCTTAACATTACTATAGATTGCTATATAGCTTTGATAAACAGGTTCTTTCAGCTGCTCTCTTGTTCAGGGGTTGCTCCAGCAGATTTGAATTGGCAGATCTTTACACCGGATGCTCTTCTGGTCACAATCCTCCCGAGGATAGTTTCCTCCAAAAAGGGGATCTTTTACATGTTGGGCGGATGTGTTAAACAGTGCACTGTGGAGCCACCCACTATAGATCTTGTTGACTAAATGAACACTGGTATATTCAGAAAGAAATATTGAACAAATGGTTTTCTATTCAATTTGCATAGTAACCCAGAGATCTTTGTTTGCTGTTTAAATTGCCAGGTCTTTGTAATTTTCTCTGTTTAATTCACAACACTTTTTAAAAAGAAAGTTTTAAAAGTTATTTGATCAGACATTAGCTTCATTTCATGGCTCTCGACTTCTGCATGGGAAACAATAAAAGCTTCTGTCGTTGCTTTCCCAGTTCCAGTATGATACCAGTACCTTGGCTTTGGGTATCTACCAATACACACCACATCACACCATACACCATTCACTTGCTCGATATGCAGTGGTTGACCTAGATGAGGCACAACTGAGCTTTCCGCAGTTGGGCGTGGCCTTGTTTTTATTTAGAGAGTCATATTTGTCCTTCTAAAGGGCTTTATCTTAAGCCTTTGACCCTTACGCTGTGTGAGAGAGTGAGTGGGTGGGACACAGAAAATGAGGGGACATATGTGACTGCTGCCTCTTGCGTAAGATGTTGTGCAGGGTTTTTTGTTTTGTTTTGGAGGGTTTTTTTTGTTTTTGTTTTTTGTTTTTTTTTCCTCTGTCAAGGGTTATTGTGCTCCGAGATTACAGCCTATAACCCTATTATGTCAGTCCACAATGTCAAACTGTCGCTCATTACTATCTGCCAGCCTAAGTCATCATCCTGCCAGAAGCATGCCAGATGAGTGCAGATGTTATACAACACAATGAAATTCCTTTTAAACATACTGTAATGTCATTGCCGGTTGTTTATTATTAGACATGACCTCATATCGCCTCTGCACTAACAGCTGGGACCCTCATCATGGGGAAGTAGTTGCATAGCACAGTAGTGAACACCAAATCTAGCATTTGATAACATTTAGAGGACAGAGCTGTGTACAGTGAATTTTTGCTTGAAAACCAGTTTAAAAAAAATGAAGAAATATATTTTAGTTGTTCAGGACTGTCAAGACAAAGACTGTATACCCATAATTTGGATATCATCAAGTGCCAAAAATACTGTAACAATCAATCAAAAGGAGCGTGTCACACAATTACTACTTGATAACAACAATGGATGAGAATATTTAATTTTAGGTTCATGAATTTGTTTTTATAAACAAAAGGTCACAGTAGGGGAAGGGACAGGCGGATCAAACCGTAACCAGCCTCAGAGTGGTAGTACCAACATAGCCCTTTCAGAAAAATGACATCAGAGCCAGATACTATCAAGAAACAAATTCAGCAGTTCTTCTTTTTAGTAACTATTCTATTTTCTGTTTTCAGTTGCAGGTTTCAGATATTTTTCTGCTGGAGAGTATAAGGTCGTGCCCAGGCACACTTCCCTCTCATTTTAGTCACAACACACACTCACACACACAGCAGAAAAAAATATAAGCCTACACAAAAAGAAAAAAATGTGGTGGATAACTGGAAAGTCAAACCAAATGTCTCAAACTTATGCTTCTTCTTCCTCTTCGTGTATTTGCAGATCTTTGGATGGCCGTCTTCAAGTTTCCCACAGAAAAGGTCTGCCCCACGTCATCTACTGCCGTCTGTGGCGCTGGCCCGACCTGCAGTCCCACCACGAGCTGCGGGCGGTGGAGCTGTGCGAGTACGCCTTCCACACGAAGAAGGATGAAGTGTGTGTCAACCCATACCACTATCAGAGAGTAGAGACACCAGGTACGACAGCTCGGAGAAACAGAGTGCTTTCTTCGTTCACTGTTGTGTTGTTTGAAGAAAATAGTTACGTACATTTTGTCCAGTGTGCTCTAATGGCTCTTGGTTAGTGGAATAAGCTTTGTTATTATTATTATTATTATTTTTTTCCCCCACTGGATGTTTTTATAGGTTTATTTGTATCCACAGGGTTTGTGAAACACCTTTCCTCTTATCAGCTGATCAACAGTTTATTAATTTCTGTTCCAATAAATATTTATTTTACCCATACATGAAATCAGTCATTGCCTTATTACTATATTCTGAGAAAACTACTTTCTGTGTGTTTGTGTCTGTTACGCAGTACTCCCACCAGTGCTGGTCCCCAGACACACAGAAATCCCCACTGAGTTCCCACCTCTGGATGACTACAGCCATTCAATCCCTGAAAACACCAACTTCCCTGCTGGCATCGAGCCCCAGAGCAACTATATACCAGGTACCAGCGTGCCTCCTAGCATGACTCACACAAAGTACCTCCTTATGGTTTATGCTTCGTGAGAACAAGTTTGTAAGGTGGGCTGTTTATGCTGTACTGAAGAGTTTGGTGAAAACTGACTGTCACAGAGAAGGAGTAGTAGTAATGTAGTTAAAATATGAGGATGATGGTGCACACTTGTGGGTTGTTTGTCACAAAAAAGGCGGAAGTACAGCTCTTGGAAGAGACCTACCTAGTTTGTGATTGCAAAGATGTGTGATGACCAAGTGTGTAATTAAACCAGCTTTACTATAATTTTCCTTTTGAATCTTGAGTTGGATGAAAAGCTTTTTCAACATCGTCCCAGGACAGGAGCATCAAACATAGAGCCTGGGGTCAGAATTGGCCTGACAAAGACTCCAATCTGGTCCTATAAGCTTTGGAATATGTGAAGGAGGGCACAAACATTGGACTTCTTAACTGCATTTTCATACTTTTTACACTTTTTCATACTATTAAGGACCTCCCCATGACTATTTAATGAAGTTATAGAAAACCAATTAAATGACAGAAGTTTTTTTTTTTTTACATTTTTTAGCCATTTCTTTCGTACAATTTAAGCCCACAGAGTAGTGCAGTTTAATGCATAATTATACTCCTTTATATGGAGAGATCGGGCAGCTGCATGACTGGCCCACATAAGGTCAAAGTGTGCTTCATGTGGCCCACAATGTAAAATAAGTTTGGTGTTCCTGTTTCAAGATCAAGCTTTTAACTTTATAAAAGGTTATAAAAGGTTAAATGTGGCTGTATGTTTATTGTCAACCGGTAGCTGTTGAAGTGTTATTGATCCTTTGACTTACGTTTCTTTTGGCTTTTCTGTTCAAAAGTCGAGTTTTGATGTATTGTGAGAGAATTGAGAAAATGGCCTTTTGACTATGAATTTAGGAAGGGATTTACTTACATAAGCTGTTTTTCAACAGGTTAACAATTATTAAATTTTAAACACTCCTTTCACTCATTCACTCACTGACTAGAACCTTCTCGCTATTTAGGAAGTTCTGTGTAGGTGATTGTACAGTCACTCTTTGCGTCGTTAATTATGTTGTACTTCAAAATAATTAAAACACAGCAGGCCAACTGTAATAATAGTAGTAATACATACTGGATTTAATCAAATTATTAAATACAAGTACTTTTGGGCTGCTCTCATTCCTCATCTCAATCTGTTATTTTTCCCTCAGTGCAGCTACAATGCTTGGTTGATCAGGGACCACCAACAATGTCAGTATGAGTGAGTGTTTGTGTCTTTGTTTGTCTCAGAAACACCTCCACCAGGCTACCTCAGTGAGGATGGAGAAACCAGTGATCACCAGATGACTCATAGCATGGACACAAGCTCCCCAAATCTGTCACCTAACCCAGTTTCACCCACACACAATAACTTGGGTAAGAAATGCGTGTGTCTGTTTGTGTACTTTTCTGTTTGTCTGCCTTGATTTGCAAACAAATGTTTCAGCAGCGTATCTCCCCAGTGGGAATTCTCTGTTTGGTTTAACTCATTTCTGTGAGAGGAAACCAGATGATGAAAGAAGCCTTTGTGTTCCCCGCTCACCATGTGAACTTTTGAACAGGTCAAGACACCACGCAGCCCACACTAACATCAATAACAATATCCTAGGTTTATTATATCAAGACGGAAAAGCGCCAGGAGGCTTGGCTGGAACGCAGTTGGTGAAATAATAAAGCAACACCAGTTTCATTTGGCAGTGCTGTCCGTTTGTGTTCTGGACTTCAAAGCAAAGGACAGAATGTTTCTCAGCTGGTAGAGGGGCTGTGCTGAGGGGAAAAAAAGGAGCAAATTACCAGAAACAGTTGAATTTACTGAAGAGTACCATGGACAAGTCAGTACTCTGACCAATTGGGCTGCAGAATCCTGCAAGTGAGGGTTGAGTTTCCACATTTTGTCTGGTTAAAGCTTCTGGGAAACAGTGTATGGGTTTGAGATTTGTGACGCAAGCTCTCTCCGTGTTTTTGTTGGTTTTCTCTTTTTTTCTCTGTCTGCAGCCTCTCAGCCCTTTACCATCTGTATGTTTTTCTGTCTATTAATTCTGTGATTTCTGTCTTACTATTCTACTACTATGACTTTGAGGATACGCTCAAACATTGCATTAGTTTAATTGTTCTGCACTGTATTAGCAACAGTATTGAACTCAGTTCTTTCGTTTTTTGTGGTCCTCCTCTGTCTCAGACCTCCAGCCAGTGACGTACTGTGAGCCGGCCTTCTGGTGCTCCATTTCTTACTACGAGCTGAATCAGCGAGTCGGGGAGACCTTCCACGCCTCGCAGCCCTCGCTGACAGTGGACGGCTTTACGGACCCGTCCAACTCAGAGAGATTCTGCCTGGGTCTTCTGTCCAATGTCAACCGCAACGCAGCTGTGGAGCTGACGCGCAGACACATTGGTAGGCCAGGCCTTATGACTCCATTCGGATAATAACTCCTTTGCCTTCTCAGAACACCTTTATTCACGTGATTTCTTGAAAGACTATTGGCTCATTAACAAACATGATTACGTGTTGCTTTAGACCTTCTATACAACATTGTACTTTTAATTATTGTTGTTGCTGACTTGTTTTGGCTCTCTGCCTCTCACTCTTTACCTCAAGGTCGTGGTGTAAGACTGTATTACATTGGTGGAGAAGTGTTTGCAGAGTGTCTCAGTGACAGTGCAATCTTTGTCCAGAGCCCCAACTGTAATCAACGTTATGGTTGGCATCCTGCTACAGTCTGCAAGATCCCTCCAGGTATGTGTCCAGCTAACACTGGGAGCAACGAGAGACATACAGGACAGGGAAAGGGAGTAAGACAAATGAGTAGGACGGAAGACAGTGCAATAGAGAAAGACGAAAGTCCACTTTTCACAGAATTGGCAGTTCGATCTCCAAAACTTGTGTTTGCTGTGTGTGTTTGTGTGTGTAAATGGTTGAATGTAAAGTAATTTGGGATTGAAGTGCTATATGATTCCATTCAGTTTTCCAAAGAGAGGCAGAGGCCAATGTACACAAAAACAAATTGATTGATGATTCAGAAATGATTCCCTGAGGCTCAATCATCAAATGAGGCCGCAACACATCGCATACCTCATCACCAGCCCGTCAATGTCTCCTTTGGCTAAACTGTGGTCGGGTTAAAAATAAGGGTTTTTTCCTTTCCACACTGGTCTCTTTACTTTTACCACGTAATCGGTTTGGAGCGTTAAAAGCTTTCCCCAAGCACATCTGTAAATGTTAACAGTTTGTTGTCTGAAACAAGATGTTTATACAATCATTGCAGCATTTAGTTGAGTCAGTGACGCATTCAAGCACGCATTCTTTTAATTTGGCTGTTTTCATCCAAGTCACTGCAATCTGATTCGGTAGGACCACGAAAGATATTCCTCCACTTTTGACACAAGTCTGTGTCGAAAGCCATCAGATTAATAATGTTAGTTTGACTCCTCTTATGTCAGATAAATTTAAATTGTGTTTTGTAGAAGCTAGAGATCAGCTTCATCTTGATTTTTTTTTCTAGCACCTCTAATTGATCTGTCCTGGTTTGTTGTTCTCATCAGGATGTAACCTAAAGATCTTCAACAACCAGGAGTTTGCTGCGCTGCTCGCACAGTCAGTAAACCAGGGCTTCGAGGCTGTGTACCAGCTCACCAGGATGTGCACCATCCGCATGAGCTTTGTGAAGGGCTGGGGAGCCGAGTACAGGTAAGCTGCAGCTCTGAGTTAATGCTAGCCACTCTCTCGTCTCCTGTTTCTGCAACAGTGTAGCAGTGTAAAATCCATACGAGGTCTGCATGTAAACGCAGACAATAGACACAAACAGACTGTGAATTACATCCCACAATCCACCCGCCCCCGCTCGCTGGCATGTGCACACACTGGTGAATCCGGTCAATGATGTCACAGAGCCTTCGTCTATAGAAACGGGCCCCAGTTGGCAAACCAGACTATTTCTAAGCAAACACACATGTGGTGTGTCAAAAAGAGATGTCAGACTTTCCCTCTTCCATTCCCTCCCCTTTTTCCACACAGTCTGACTCACTGATAGTAAGAAAGGAAGAGATGGAATTGAAGGCAAGCAGATGATTGGCTGAAAGTTGGCCGTGCTCAGGCGGTTTCCACAAGGGAGAAACCTTTGAGCTGGGAGTGACTGCTCAGCAGTCCTGTCCAGACCAAATGCTCACATGTGGAGACACTTAAACACAGGATTCAGGTTACTGGAGCAGCCAGGCCCTCCTTCTCTACCTCCACCTTCACCTCACTCTCACTGCCTGTTTCCATTGTTGACTGTGCCTGTTTAACTCTTTAGTCCCGCGTGTCTGTTCACTTCTCTCTGCTGTGAGAAAAGCAGTAAAGGAAAAATTTTTATGGCCCCTTTTTTGTCTTTATCAAGAAAAAAAAAACTAAAGAAAGAAAGCTTAAGAAACTGCATCATTTTGTAGTTATTGTTTTTTTGCAGTTGCTGCAAGTCTTCCAAATGATTTCTTTATTTGAACTGTACAGATTCAAGAAGTATGTGTCATTGATTAGAACTACAAATACATATCTTAAGAGGTGAAAATCAATAGTTGCTGTTGTTGGTTTTTCAGTCACTAGAATTTTTGCATTCTATCTTCAGTGGTACAGTGTGTTAAACTGTAGCTCAGAGAAGCTGTGAAAGCTGTCTGTCTTACATCAACGCTGTAATGAAAGCAGAGCAATGTGACTTTGTAAGTTTGCTCACACTCTTAACAGCTGTGTCTGTTTACCTCACATCCCTTTGTGCCTCTTTGGTCTCTCCCAGGCGACAGACGGTGACCAGCACCCCCTGCTGGATCGAGCTGCACTTGAACGGGCCCCTGCAGTGGCTGGACAAGGTGCTCACACAAATGGGCTCCCCGAGTCTTCGCTGCTCCAGCGTCTCTTAGGGAGACCATTCACCTACTCATTTCCTGTCAATGACTAGAAACACACAAACTGCACACGGACGAGAACGGCTACACAAGTACTGAAAGATGACGAACCCCCTCATTCAGCCACTGTTACTTTGTTCTTCCTCCCCACCAGCTGTCAGTAGCACTTTTTATTTACTTGTCTGTTTTGAAAGGGGACGAGTGCATTATAACAGTTAAATGTTAGAAGGATCTCTAAATTTGACGACAGCAATTATCTTTTGTTACCTAAAGGACCGAAGTTATTGCTACGCGAGCTTCTTCCTGTCTGGTCGTGTTTGTTTAAACCTTAGTCTCATGGTTTTTACCTGTTTTGTACAGATGTTAAAGCAAACGGCTGATCCCCAAAAAATAAAAAAAAAGGTTTATTTTTTAACCATTACTTTTGAATTTGTAATGCATGTGTATGCGCATGTTAAATGCATTTTACATGATTTTGTTTCTGTTTTTGGGCATTTAATACTTTTTGAAAATGTGACCCAGTCAGATGGCTTGAAAAAGAATTGTATAGTGGGAATAGTCAACCAACATTTATAAAAATACAGCGTGAAGGAATAGGAATATATTTCTGACTGGGTGAATAACAGGATGTTTTAGCTGCACAGTCAAACTTCAAACAGAAACAAAGGAAAGCAAAGCTTCAGTCAGACTTGCTGCCGTTCAGGTGGTTCTTAATCAAGTGCTGATTTGAACTACTACCTGAATCACAGTTACATATCTCACATGTGGGATCATTCAGGATGATGCACTTTTATAAAATGTTGATTCTCTGGTAAAGTGGTGTTGCAGCTGCTGTGGTGGTGCTTGTCAGTGAAATATATCCTGCATTCATTTCTGGAAGCTTTGCCAATTTATATTGTAGTGTGTCACACATGCAGACTTGAAAACATCTCACATACTGTACATTTCTGCATCGTTAAAGGGGACCCGTTATGCTTATTTCTGCCTTCAGGTTTTTGTTGTTGAGCTCACTGGTCAAAATAATCCTCATTTTTGTTGCTCTGATCCTGCATCCAGCAGCTCTGCTTGTGCTTTGTCAGGAGCAGACTGTTACCTCCTCTACTCTTGAGGCCACCTTTCTTCTGATTGGCTGACCTTTGCAAACTGAAGGTTTGAATAGGAGGTGGAAGGCGCTTAAGAGCTTTCTGCTTGAGATTACCTATTCTGTGCTCTTACAGGATCTGAAGTAATGGCCATGTTTAATAACAGCATGCAGCACTGTAAAGGTACGTGTGTATAACAAAAATATAAAAGGTCCCCTTTGAACTGCAGATTGAACAGACTTGTGTGTTTTATGTATGTATCTGCAGAACGCTTTGAAGTGCAAGGGGAGCAAAGGATGCCTTTGCTTTTGCTAATATTCTCAGCCATACATAATATTGGTCTTAAAATTAGCCATGCTGACTTTGTGCACTCAGGACTGTAAAAGAACAAAAAACAAAACAAAAAAAACAGAATAACATACAGAAACCAATGAAAAGAAGAGATGTATGACCTTTGAGACTTTTTAGTCTATTTTGCTATCAATTAGGTTTGTAACATGATACAGTGGAAAATAACTGCTGGCAGGTCTGGGGGGGGGGGGGGGGTAGTAGCCCTATATATATATTTTTTTTTTTTTCTTAATAATCTGTGAGGATAAGACAGTTTAAGTACAAAGCACAGCTTTTAACAAAGGGACATGTTGAGATAAATAAGAGGCATGTAAATACCAATAGCTTCTCAAAAGTCCCTTTTTTTTCTTTTTTTTTAGGCTTGTACATATAGTATATACATGTGTTTTAATAATGTGGCCATTAGCCTTTATAATGTTGATCGTTTTGGAAACAGAAGAAGAAGAAAAAGATCAAAAACTGAAGAAAAACAAATGTTGGGAAAAGCGATGGCAGAAATAGAAAGACAGTCAAAGCTTTAGTCCCGTTTCCTTTCAGCCACCCACTGTGATGGAAGTGGAACCATTTCCTTCTTGTTCTCTAACACTAGACAAAGACTCAGTGGGTGAGCATGAAAAATATTTTAAATCTTTTTACTGTGCTTATTTACATTGTCCAGGCTCTTGATGTTAACGGCAGCCCAGTGGTGCTAGTCTTTAACATTTTAGGGACTGAAGAGTAAACAACAAAGGCCCGAGAGTTTACCATCAACGCTGGTAGATTTTGATCTCTTTGGAATGATGATGACTTTTAAACCTGCAAACTTTAGTGGGATGGTTTCAGAAACAGTAGCATCTACCAATCTGAGACGAGCCAGCTCTTTGTAGAGCTTCTAGTGTCCTCGAATGCAGTAGTCCTGATTCTGATGGGCTCATAGTCATTGTATTTACCCGGTAGGGATTATTTTTAAAGCAAATTTGTCATTTTTATACATTCTGCAAGTGGTAGTGCTTGTGTTTTGTTTTGTTTTTTTATCCCCTTTGTTTAAATCCCACCCTGTAATCGCTATTATTAGTTGTGATTTCTGCTTCTGTGCTCTGAATTGGTCTTTTTAGATGTCTTGTACAAAACCCTTTATTTTTCTCTGCTTATAAAGAGTTGATGTGATGCTTTATATTTCTGTGTATTATTGTTGTTTCGAAAATAAAATATATATATCTTGTGGTGATACGCGAGCCTACGTGCTAAGTACGAAAGAAACTGAGGCTGGGTGGAACTAATCTTACATGACAAACTGCACCTTTATTTCTTGGCTGTGCATAATTATTCAAACATCGGAACAAATCAACATTATGAATCACAGTTAGCTGAGTTTTGTAGTTAAACGAGATTTGCTCGCATGAAATGTACTTAAAGCCCTTTATTAACATTTCCTTCAGTGTGGGGAATTCCTCGTCTGCGGTGGATAATTTCATACCGTCTTCAGAAGCAGACAGAGACGGTAATTACAGGCCCACAGCAGCCCTCTCTTGTTTCTTTACTTACTGCTACGTTACGAGCTAATTCAAACCATAAACATTTGTGCCGTCACAGAGGCGCGGCGTGGCTTTGAACATGAAGGCAGGCTTTGTTGTTGATGCCCTCAAGGGGAAAAGGGCCGGAACAAGCTGCTTGTCGCTGCAGAGACCTCGCCGCTGTGGTGACGAATAGTTTGTGTGGAAGGACCAAAGCTGGCTCACAAAAGTGCTGTATGTGCATGCATTTGAAAGGCAGTCAGCGCAGCAGTGAGGCTTCATTATTAATTGTTTCTTCGCGATTGTATAAGAGGAGACAGACGAAGAGCTGAGTGGATGTCTGTCTCCACCATAACCTTCTACCTGAGCAGGAGAGGAAAGTATGTGACACAAAATGAATTTGTGCAGACAATTAAGCCCTCTGTTAAACATCCTGTTTCACATTTATCTGAACTATACCTGAAGGCAGATAATTATAAACTAGTTTCAGGTCAAACCACATGAAAAACTGAATGGATTAATATAGAAACTAGAGAGTGCTGCTTGTGTCTGAGCACTGATAATCACTTTTTGTCATGATCTGATTCCGGAACAAGTCATTTAAAAAGAAATGAAGATGTGTGAGCATAACTTAGAAAGCTTTTTTGTTTGTTTTTAATAGTAAATTTGCTGAATGTACAGAACATACAGTTGAATGGAAAGACATTCAAAGGACATTCAAGAGAAGATATAAAAATCAAAGGTATGTACAATAGAAGCAGTATTGCAAATATAGTAAGACATGGGCATATAATATAGATGTACATCTCACAAACTGCTCTATTTATATGGAGAGTGGTGCGAATGCTTGTAGCAAAATGCCAAAAACAGTTGGCAGCATTAAAAGATTTGAATGTACTGGGTCCTTGTGTGGAACCAGCTAACACAGAGTTGTGGTAGTGTGTTATAGGTTAGTGGGCAGAGAGGAGCAAGCCATCAACACAAGATCCATGGAGGCTGGGGTTTTCCACACCAGGCAAGACCCCAGGTGCAGGCTGTGTAAAGATGCCCCTGAGACAATCCAGCACGTAACAGCAGGGTGTAAGATGCTAGCAGACAGGACATAGAATGAACATCATGACCAAGTATACTTGAACATCTGTGCAGAGTATGGCCCGGAAGGTGAAAATGTGACTACCAAGCTGGGCGGGTGGCTCCAGCAGATCCCAGGAACAACATCCGAGATCTCTGTCCAGAGGAGCGCAGTCCTAGGAATAGCAAAGATACTGCGCAGGACCCTCAAGCTCCCAGGCCTCTGGTAGAGGACCTGACAGGGAAATTTACATTTTTTTTAATGTGTAAAAAAATAAACTAAAGGTTTCACAGGAATTAAGGGGGTAAGTAGCAACCAGGGGTTCCTAACCAATCACCTCAATAGAAAAACTGAAGATCTGGCAGTCTGCTGGTGTAAACATTCAGATGTGTTACCACAATTATCCCAGGAGTGAAGAGTGAATATCCAAACAAATTCGCCCCAAGGTCAGACCATGTTCAGCGAAACTACAATACAAAACTCCAAGAGCTGCATCTCAGACTCTACAGGGCTGTGTTAAAAGGTTAAAGTTAATGGAATTAAAACTATGGCTTCTTTGAGTCTCGTGGTCGCACGGTTTCAGTTTACAAAAGAGCATCTGAACAAACCACAAAGAAATGTTACCTGTAGCCACCAATGTTGTGGTGGGACCTTAAGAGAGCTGTGCCCACAAACCTGAATGAGCGACGCTGCAAAGAAGAGCGGGCCAAAATAAGTTTATATGATTTCACCACACACACAGAAGAAGTGCACCCACAATGAAATGAGTACCCTAACACATATAATAAGCGCTCACAGACTGGAATATTTTAAGACGTACTCTCGGGTCGGTAATAATAAACAGTTTTAGCTCAACACTGCCATCTATTGCTCGCACAGAATAATAGCAGGCCAGATACGTTGAAATAAATCAATAGAACAATCTTTTCGCCTTTATTTGCCATCAAAGAGGTGGAGTGTGCACAAAAACATCACACGCAATGTAGAAAGAATATTTTTTGTCTCGATTTATATAAAACTGATCAGGAGATTTTGCACTTAACTATTAAACCTTTGAACTTAAAACAGCTGGACGCAGTCTGCTCGCGGGGCACGGCAAACTACGTGACTTTATCAGGCGGGAAAACAAAGGGCACTTACTTTGCATGTGATAAAATTAAGACTTATGTTGTGAGACAGTACACACAGCATAATGGTGATAATATTCAGGTGTAGATTAGTGCCACATTGAGGTCATTTCATTCAGATGTTGTTAGGGAAATGGATCGTTTGGGGCTGCCTGCTTACAGCTAACAATGATTAAATGAAGATGAATACGTTCAGCAGAGAGAAAGGGCTCGGTACATCGACCAGCACAGCAGAAATGAGGTGTCCCAGTGATTTAGGAAGACTTCGAGTTGACGAGTGGGCGCAAAGATGGGAACAGATGAGTGGCATCAGCTCCGTCTCAGTGTGAAGGTCACCGTGACGCAGGTTTCGACAGTGTGAATGTTTGTTGGTAAACAAATCCATCTTGACAAAGGTCACCATTTGTTTCTCACTCTCCTTTTTTATTACTATTATTATTTTTAATCTTTCATCCCCTTCACTGTCATGTACTCACTCTCTCCCATCTCTGGCTCCTGCCCGACTTCTTTCCACAGGCTGCCTCTCTCTGTAAAGAAAAGCGCAGACCGCGCTATTATCAGCGCTCAGACGCCTCCAACCTGATTGCACGGCCACGGGTGGCTACGCTACAGCTGTCTCTGGACAGCAGCAGGTACCCAGAACTGCATGCCAGCAGAGATGGGCACCCATTTCTCCAACTGGCTGCTGTTGGCCCTCTGCCTGCTCGTCACCCTGCGTGCAAAGCTAGCCAGCACTCATCCCCCGCTCCCCCGTCAGCTGTGCCACCCTATGCAGGAGAGGAAACTGTCACACTCCCTCAACTGAGTAGACGCTTCATTCAAAAGCACCTGGCCAACACTTATGTTCAGTGAAGAAAAAAACATGCATATAAAATGCTCAGATGCAAGCTGGCTGTGAGAGAATGTTTGGTGTAGAAAGAAACGAGCGAAAAAAGTTTAATTTTGTGCCTCGAAGCAATTTTCTGCTCCTTGGCGCTATTTGCTTTTTCTGCCAATATGCTTCAGTTTGTCTCCCAAAGCCAAACTTTGCACTTAAGAGCACAAATATCTGTTTTTCTGTCTCGTGCGGGGAAGTTTCTTTGTTAAACCCTTTGTTATAATTAATAAAAAGTCAATGTTACACAGCGAAAAAGAAGCGCAGGGGAGAGAGTGGGGAAGAAAAGTGGCGGGAAAAAGGAGGCGGTGAGGGAAACATATTTACTGACATCCATGGGCTGTCACCGCTCTGATTAATGGTGGCTGGAATCCCTGCCTGGTGAAAAGGTGTTGTTGGGGTGTAGAGAAAGCCCGGGCTCTGACCCAGAACTAATAGCATTCGACTTGAACAAGCTGTCCAACCTGAGAGAGTGAGTTTCTGCTGCTGCCAGTGTGGGCTGCAAAGAAGCTGAAATAACAAAAGTCAGAAATGTGGAGGGGGGTAGATACTGCATCTAAGTTTACACTGCAGCCTTTGAACTTGGAACAGCTGGCCTCAATGGCACGTGCCTGGCCTCACTTTGGTCCTAACTTAATACATGAGGAATAGTTCCTCAAGTTTTGAGCAACAAATAAAAATTTTGGATACTTGGGAATTAATCATTAGACACCATCTGAGGCTGAAAGAAAAGGTGGTGTAAAGGCAATAACATGTAAACGTGTAAAGCCTGATTCTGAGAACCAGTATACGAGATTAGTTGAGAACTATACTTTTTATTGCACGGCAAAAATATATTAAGTGCACAGTTTCACAGATAGGCTGTATTGAGACATGGTGCTTAAATGTTGATTCACGTTGATTCACATCAAGTCAATTCTTTTATTATTTATTTAGCCCCAAATCACAACAACAATGGCCTTAATGAGCTTTATACACTAAGATAAAGACCATACAATAATACAGAGAAAGTCCCACGCAATCAGAGGGCCCCTATGAGCAAGCAATTGGTGACTGTGGGAAGGAAAAACTCTCTTTTGAAAAGAAGAAACCTTCAGCAGGACTAGGCTCAGGGAGGGGGAGTCATCAGCCACGACTGCTTGGGGGTGAGGGGATAGGACAAAAGAAAATGAAAAACGTGAATTTTAACTTTTCCAGTTATGTGATTAGACATCCAATTTTGGTTAAGTTAAACCTTTTGACTTTGGCCACGAGGGCTCTTTTGTATGCTGTTGACATGAAAGTAGAATGTGGGTTGTCTTGCTTAAATAAGTAAGTGTTTATTTAAGCAAGATTACATCATCTGCATACATGGTTCAGACCTGTGCCATCCATCCTAAATGGATCATACTAATATCTGGGCTTTTTTGTTTGTTTGTTTTGCATTGTCGATTTTTAACTTATATTTTGGATGCGTTTTTCAGCATTACAGTAACTCCCACTACAGAATTGTATCTGATTTTAATGCAGTGCTCCCTGAAGGGTCACAGCCATTCATTAGTCGTGGTTTTTTGGCCTTGAAATCTCTCTTCTTTTGATTCTTTTAATGCTGTTATGTACCGTATATAATGAAATCCTCTAACTCTCAGCTCTTTCATGTTGAGACATATTATTCTTAATTTGCTAAACAATTTGCCCTCACAATCTTCAGACTGACAAACCCCCTCCCCGTGACAGTCTTTTTGCTTCAGAAGATTCCCTACCAATTGAAATAACGTGAAAGTAGCAGCTGTGGTTGAATTCTCTAAATGCTGAGAAAATGTGCTTCATTGCTTCCTTTCTTATGGCCTTAAGATCCTGATGAATGGGCCATCCTTTAAGAAAGAAAAGGAGATAATTAAGTTTGCCAGACTAGCAAATACTGTACTTGTATTCTCTTAGTTACAAGGCTACAACGTATTTTCCTGCAGTCCTGAATTCTCCTTTCATCTTTCCTTGACCTCAGTGAGTAACATACAATGTGGAGTGTTTAGGAAAAGACAAAGAATGCAATCATTGTTGTTTTGGGGGTTTTTTTTTGTTTGTTTTTTTTTGGGGGGGGGGGGGGGGGGGGTATTTAAATTCAATCTCAGCCTTGCAGGGATATTCTTTTACAGTTAGATCTCTATGTTTTTGAACAATGACAGCACCACAGAGTATTTTAAGTCAAGCAATCTGCATGGGATTGAAGTACCTTCAGCTTTTATTCAAGGATCTTCAGTTCTTTTTCATCCTTAGATTTACTATGTTGAATCACTGCCATGTTTGCATTTATACTTGTGTGCTGTGTGAAATTGAGCTGTTCATGTTGGTCTTGGAGTTTCTTTTACTGAGAAGCAGGAACAGAAGACTTGAGAACCTAATTAGAGTCTGTGCACGGGCTCTAAGAGCTGCGGAAATGAGAAAAACGGCAGAAGCTGAGCTATTATATAAGGGAAAATAAGTGAGCTGGTTACAGTTACAAAGTCCTATACTACTATCAAACTGATCCATCGCCATTGTTGAAGTCTGATTTGCACGTTAGATTACAGTGTAAGGTAACGCAGTACTCTATGAGGCATGACTGTGGCCAGATCTTTGACCCCAAACCCAGAACCAGTGCAGACCGCTCCTGATTTTTTCCACAAAGAACTATTTCACACAAAGGTAACTTAACAAAGGGCATTAACAGAGCTCTGGGAAAATGCACGGGTCATGGAGGTGAGTCTTCTTCGAAACAGGTTAATTAATCCCAAAACTATCCACAGAGAATTGTCCACAAAGATGAAAAGTGACTGATCCAGATTGCTTGATTTTACAGAAGCAGATGTCCAGGAGCGGTTTGGGTCCACAGGGTTATGACTGGAGTGGTGAGTATTCAGTGAGGGTCCAGATTATGAGGTTGTGGGAACAGGTGAGCATTCGGCAGAGGGTCCACTTCCACAGCCAACGAGGAGATGGAAGTGGAAGAAGAAGGAATGTTAAAATACATAGTACACAAATCCTAAACAATTAATGCGATATTTTTGTCACATCCCTTTAATTAAAACCAAAATCTGCACTTCGGTCACATGTTGATTGTTTGACCTGTCATTAAACCTGTTGCCTGTTAATCTAACCAGCTGTTGTGAGGTGTCTCACCATGATTAGGGTTTCAGGACTTGATATGTGTTAGTGTCATGAAATTCAAAATGAGCTTATAGTATTAAAGATACTATAAGATAGATATTAAATATATTTTTGAAATTTTCACAGTAATATGAGGTAATGGGGTTGCATTTACTGTAGTTTTTATTTACATTGCATCCGTTTTTAGGAAATAGGGGTGTATTTCAGTCAGTACTATCATGTGGGGTATGATGTCACTGGCACTGCCACCCTTACAGTGTAATGTTTTTGAACAAAGCACTGGGACTGTTACATTTCTGCATTTTGTCTGGCGGCATTAAGTGAGAATTAGGACTTGGGAAGTGAAAGCAGCCGTAGCTACCTCCCTGTTCTCCTCTTAAAAAATGCCACATAAAAAGGGTCTTCGCTTCAAACAGTCTGCAGCATACTTGCCAGGAACATCATCCTGCCGAGGCTGTTTTTTCTTTGCTGAGGGTAACAGCAAGCCCAACAGCTGGGACATAATGAAGCTTTCAGGCACTTGTTCTCCCATCGTGTAGCACCAGCCCCTGTCTGCTTCCACCAGATGTTCCCTGCTTTCCTTCCAAAAGGCTCTGCTGCCAAAATGGGCACGAAAACCAGCTAACTCCACAGTCAGTTCATGATTGTAGGGTGATAGTTGGGTTAATTGCTTGTTTCGTGTCTACTGGGCGGTGCCCTGCCACTTTGTTGTCATCTTGTATGTAGCTGGGAAAATTAGTTTGATGGTAACCCGAGCTGCTGTTGTCAGGCTCTTTGGTCCGGAGTCAGCTGGGAGCAGATAAACCCGATGCTATTGACTTACTTTCGGGGGAGCTGCCATTATGAATGACTCTATTGTCTGAGTTTTGATGGAGGACGTGTCACTGTGTGTCCTAAAAAGCACACAGTCCTCTTTACCACCAAATCAAATGAAGATGTTAGGGGGACATGGGTGTGACTGAGCACTGATCAGATGCTGCTCACCTCCTCGGAAAACTCGGGAATATCTCTTCACCAACTGCACAGTTGTATGCTCAAGAATCTCTACCTGCAATGAAAAAGAGGCCTCTGAAACCTTATTAGAGGTTCAAACAAGTTTATATCTGCATGTGTTTGGACATTAGCAAGCTCCTATATGCAAGCAACCAAATTTCAGGTTGAAGAATTGGCCTAAATGTATGGCTAGTTTCAACTTAATGCCTTCTGAAGTAACGAAAACACAATTCTGTTCCCTTTTGTGCCTGGGTGTGCCGTTCTGCAGTGCATTTCCTGTTAATTGCTTCCTCTGATGTAACCCTTGCCAGTGGAATCATGTTGCAGACTCACAGAATTAATTGAGACTAGATGTTACATATGTAATTAAATGAACTCGTATCATTTATGCTTCGCTCGGTTCCTGTTAAACTGGTAGCACTCGAAACCTTGCTTTTCTTTGGGGCAAATGGAGAAATCTCTATGGGCCATCCTGTCACTGATCAATGCACATTTAGATGTTTAACATCTGGCAAGTCACTGGAAAGTGGCTTCTATGGCAACACTGCGTTGCCATCATCCTCCCATCATTAGCTTTCACCATTGCCCCAGGGTTCATAATGTCGTTAGAGATGCAGAAAAGTGGCGTTACATGGCGTTTCCCAGCTCCTTTTATTGAAGAAGCCTGCTATGCAGCCTGCTTGTCCTATTCCACGGACACCACAGGGAAATAAGACATGACGAGAGCACACAGACGCGAGGTTTAAAATTTCCTGCATCAAATCTATTTTTTGGGGTGGGGGTGGTGGATTTGGCAAACAAACGGGGTCACACAAGCTCGTGGAAAAAGCTTTTACTGCACTGCTGTAATTTCTGAGGGTGCTTATGGAAAGTGGACTATAAAGGATTTGATGTTGTTGACCCTGTTGGCGCGTGCAAAGATCAGTACTGTAGATTTTCGGTCCCTCTTTTACACCCAGAGCCTCGGCCCTCTACATTTCCTACTATCTGCCCAGGAACTGGGGCCATTGCTGCACTAGTTTTAATCGAATGTGCAGTCAAAATGATCAGCCACAACGACTGAAATTATGTAGTTGTAATTACAAACAGATGGGAGGCTTTATTTGCACTTAAGGCGGTGGTGTGCATGGGAAATGCAGTGTGAACAAGAATAATTAAGAAGTTAAAGTCCTGTTTTTGTTTTTTTGTGGGGTTTTTTCCTCAAGTTGTGTTTAAATATCAACACTACGATGTACATTTGTTTTAAATTAACAGTATATTAATGCTTGGCCTGGAGCAGCCCTCACCTTCAAGCCTTTACTGAGAAGATATAGATTTTATTCTATTTATATATTTATTTTCTGAGACTTCAGTGTGTTTATTTGTTTTGGAGAAAAGCAGTGTGTTAAAGTTGTGGTGCCCCATGCAGGAGATGCTTCCTGATACCTGAGGACTCACTGGGGAGGAGACAGCAACTCATCAACCGAGTCACATATCACTTTCTGCTTTGTGGCCTCTTTGTGGCGCATATAGGAAAACACTGTCACACAATGGGCACTCCTAACATTTAATATAATGACAAGTTAGACAAATGTATGCACATTTTGCTCCTTTATGTGGAACTCTCAGGGTTGGCCTTATCTTATGCGGTGTAACACTGCAAACTCTAGAGGCTGCTAGTGGACTTCAGACTGCATTCAACCTATTAATGAGAGCAATTATCAATTAACTTAAAACGGGCCATTTTTAATCGTTAATTTGGATTATGTGCACACATGTTTTGTGGAGCCATATGGAGCACTTCGTATTTTCTAAACATTCGGATATCTTAATTATGCAGCTTTGTTTCGGAGTGCTTTAGAGTAGCTGCTTCATTGCTCAGGACTCCAACTGTTTGCAGTTCACTTGCTGTCTGTGTACAACAGAGGTCACCAGAGGCTGCTCCTGCACGTGAAACCGGCACATCTGCTACGTCCTGAGCTGTGAACCGAAGTTCCCAAAATGTGCCGCAGTTGTGTTTGTTTGTTGTGTAGCGTGTGGGGGTTTTTTTTCCTTCAGCTACCATTCTGATTCAGCAAACCTGCAAGCGCAAGATTGCTTTATTTACGATGCTTGATTTTTATGTATGACAGTTTTGCTGAGAAGAAGAAGAGGAAGAAGAAGGAAAAAAGTTCCTCCTCCCCGTCACCCCCGTGTTTCCCCTATTGATTTTGGAGCTTGGTTGATGTGAATCTGCGCCAGAAGTGTCACTTAGATGAATCACTGTTAGCCCAAGCTGGCACAGCTCAGCACTGGTGACAGAAGGAAGAATTCCACGTGGATCAAATAAATACAGATGTGAAGTAATTAGATGTATTCCCAAGAAGACCATCGCGGGCATGTTAAAGATGGTAGGGATCAGCATTCCCACCATAGCAGCTTTTATCAGTTTAAACAGGAGCAGAGACTAAATGGGTCACAGCCCAGGAGCTGACTTTTATTTTGGAGGGTTGAGCAATAGAAGTGGGCGGATCCATCCTATTATCGATACTAATGCTGCTATTGGTACTGAATCGATAATAATAACACGATAGGATCAATACTGTTTTTATCCTCCAATTTCAATCTTTAGCCCAATGAACTGTGTTAAATTAATTATTGAAAATGACAAAATATACCCCAAGATCATAATTTAGAGTAGCACAGCACTGGTTAGCAACGAACGGGCTTTCAGATTTTTCATATCAAGCAAACATTATGTTAACAAATCAAAAAGTTTGTTAAGGTAAAAGTATAAAAGCATAACTACAGCTCACGAATTAGTATTGTATTGCTAAACCTGGCTTTATATTGAGTTTTTGTCACTGATGGCTACATTTAACCTTGATTCAAATAATATGAGACAGATTCTTATATTTAATTTTTTTTTTACAGAGTCATCCTGCAGGGCCTGACAGAAAGGAACAAAACACATTAAAACGCGTCAAACTCCAGGAAATGTCATTGCACAGAGAAAGATATGGACCTGTACCCAGCCTACGTATGGCATTTCTATAAAATCAAACAAAGGCCGTTATCAATTCGATTCCAAGAATGAAGCAAAGTACAGTATCCTGATGTCCCTGAACAGATTGGATTTAGAGGAAAAATGCTATTGCTTTGGTGCGCTGTGATATTGTGAACGGGGCACCGCATCTGGGGTCGGGTGGGGGCCCTCCACCAATTTATGTAAAACACACTTTGATCTTCAACCTAAAAACACATTTGAGAAAATCGCTGCTTTAAGTGCAGCATCTTATAACAAAGGCGGTGTACATTTGCCACATAATACTGCCATTACAATTAATGCCACATCCCTGTGAAATTGAACCCCACTTTTTTTCTTTTTTTTCCCCCTCCTCTCGCAATTATAGGCCCCTTCAGGAGGGGACGTATTTATGTCCGGCAGTTAGCAATGCATTGATTTAATACGTTTCTAATCAGGACATGCAGCTCCGGGGCCTAAAATGTTAATTTTTCCTGCTGCTTACAAAGTAGCCTTTGATTTTCTGTCATGCCAGTAATTACAGCATTTTGCCACTAGACAGGGGGAGAGCTTTGTCTCGTCTAATTATGAGGTAATCATTGCTGTAGTGCCAGCATGTCATTCTCACCTTTTTTTCTTTTTTTTTGGTTAATACTATTTTGATTTTATTTTTACAGCTTCCAGCTATTACCTTCCCTTCACTGTGACACAGTTAAGACTGTGTGTGTGTGTGTGAGAGAGTGTATATCTGGAGTGTAGTAGCCTAGTGACTGTAATTGTTGTGGTATGGGTGCTGTTAATTACTGGAGTAAACGGTTGAATCACGGCCAGGGCCCTTTGTGGCTGCAGAGTGGCGGGCAGCAGAGGAGAGAGACAGAGGGCTGGAAAATTGTTTTTACCATCTGGGGACCGAGGGATAGAGAAGGGGAAGCAGAAAGGAGAAAAAGGGGAACAGCAGCAGACAGAAAGGCCCAATTGGTGGCCAGAGCCTAAGGGTCCGGGGGTCCATATGGAAGGCAACACTTTGCCTTGCGCTTTATTGCACACCTTGCTGTTTTAATCAATGGCAAGCCTGTTCACAGAGCCTAAAGCTGCAGTGGTTGTTTCTCATTGTCATAGCACTGCTTCCACTTTTCCTGCTCCACTACGCCCCAGCACGCCTTACCAAATCTCCGAGGAGCTGTGCGGCAGCACTTTCCAGGTTTCTCTCTCTCTCCGGAAGTGAGAAATGTTTGCACTTTGTGTGAGGTTAAAGCTCCTCTTTGGTAATGATGATTTGATACGCTTTAGGCTCCTGCCTGTGCAGCTCTAATTTCCCAGCAAAGCGGGATAAGAACGCAGACGCCTGCTGCGCTTGGAGTCGTTTCTTAAAATGGACGACACCATTCCATCTGAATTCCATTTGAGTGCTGAACATAATGGGATTAGGCTACAAAAGGCGGCGAGACAGTGGGATATGTGCTAATAACGCCATAAAAGTGCCAGTCAGCAGTGGGCTGACTCCCTTGAAACCCCACACTGGTTGGAGGCAGTTTAAGCACGTGGTGAGGGATAAAGGCCTGCGTGGGGGGTTGAGTGTTTTATTTTATCACAGAACTCTTGCAGGAACATCAATATTGTATTAAATTAGTTCACTTTTGTGAAAAAAAAAAAAACCAGCACACACAGAAAACAGGTGAAAGGTGTTTCTCTAAAGTAGACCTAGTGTTTTACCAGGAGCATCTGATATTGTATAATTACTGTAAAGGACATTCAAATGCAGATTCCCTCTGTTTGATTTGAGCAACTCCACACTTCAGCATATATCCCTGCATAATACTGGAGTCTAGAAAACCTCAGCTGGTCAGTAAACTGGTCGGGTTAGATTTCTTTTCAAATATAATGTCGCCTTACTGTAATATAATCACTTTTTTCAGGTAATGAGTAAAGTAACAGATTACTATTAAAAAAAGAAATTAGATAACTGACTGGACTTAGTGCTGCTGAATCTTTGATTTTATTTATTTTTTGCTGTGTTTTACTTGCATCTATTTGAAAGAGTGAGTGTAATAAAAAAAAAACATTATTTTATTTTATATGCTGGAATATGCAGAAAATAGGTTTGAATGTTTAACTATTTCTTCAAGTCAAAGACTGTTGCATATAATTTAATTTTTGCTTGATGTAATGTGCAGAAAGTTAAAAGATTAAAACTAATAAAACAATTTTTTAAAAAAGAGACTTTTTCATTTGATTATTTGATTTTATATGATGGATTATACAGAAAAAATAGAATATTGATTTGTAACTATTCAGCTTGTGTATCATGTTGTTAAAAGTAACTATGTAATAAAGTAACTAATTACCTTTGAAAATAAGTAATCAGTAAAGTAACTGGAGAAGTAATCATTAATTAGTAATTAAACCTAATTACTATTTTCAAGTAACTCAACCAACACTGGTTGTCAGTTTATTTTGTTTTAATGTTGTGAACTCATGAAAGGGAATCGCAATAATGACTCCAAACTTTTGAAAATGGCAGCAATAACATGTAGAGCCTGGATCCTGTTCAGCTGTCAACACGTTTCCTCTGCAGCAACAAAAGAGACTGCAACAAGGGGAAGTGATTGTGGCAAAAACAACCTATTCAACTTTCCAAAACTGTGTTGGTGGGTGATGCTGCATTAATAACATTTTAGCTTAAAACTGATTCCATTGGTGTGGGTAACTGAGACCCTGTTTACATGGAGATGATGAGGTCACAAGTTGAAAGTTAAGTCACATCAGCGTTCACGCCTGTGTCTTTCATATTTTTTATCTGCCTCTTATCTTCAGATTTGGCTACTCTCCATCACTCACTCTACAAAAGGCACCGTTGCAGTTGCATGTGTTGAGAGTCAAGCTCTACGTTTGCTTTGTTATGGCTGGCCATGCAAGGAAAACAAAATATTTCAGGAATTAACATACATGTTCAGGTCGATCTGACTGTGGAAACTGGCAGCCTTTTACTTTAAGACAGGGATGCCAAACTCATGGCCTGGGGGCCAGAATCGGCCCGGCAAAGACTCCAATCCAACCCAGTGCACCACTTTGGAAAATGTGAAGGAGGGCAAGGAGGACTTTTGACTTTTAACTCTAACGCTACTCTTTTCTGTTAAATGTAAATGTCTTCATGCAGACAGAAAAGGAGAGTTTCACTGTTCTGGCTCACCTCAGAGCGGTGTGCTGTATGTGGCCCCATATAATTTCAATAACAGGATAAACTAACAGAGTTTACGTAGAGGTAAAAAAAAACCAACATTTTTTGTAACCAGGCTGTAAACATGCTTGCAATATTAACATGGGAGTGTGAGGAGACCGACTGTCTTTTGAGAGCTCGAATCACGCTGGATCTTTCACACTTGTAAAGGGCTCTCACTTTTGATCATATTGCCTGGGAGGCATCTTAAAATTAAACATCAGAGATAGAAGTTTTATTGAGGCTTAGCGTTTAAAAATGTTTGAAATAACCTACATTTTATCTACCCTGTGGAGAGTCTCTGCCTTTTTTGCGCACAACAAACCAAATCATCCCTAAGAATGCTGACTGGCGTGTGCTGACACAGCTGCATGATATCATCCAGATGTCTGCATTGTGCAATTAACAGCATGTTCAATGGAAACAGTCCCGCATTATGTTTTTCCTACAGAAGTCAGACTGCAACAGGCTGCACTGACTCTGCTGCACTGACACCATTGCTGCTGTTTGGCTCTTTCTATTACACCCTCTGTCGTTACTTGGATTTGTGATTAAATTTAGCAAAGTGCTGCCGATAGCCGAATTGTCCAGCCACTCTCAATTACTGTCTGGGGAAGGTACCTGAGAAAGCTTAACACAGCAATTAACAACTTAATTAAGTGCCACAGCCATTGTGGCATTTCTGGAGCCATGCAACAAGGGGCATATTGATTGCAGGGGATTGCCAGTTGGTCCCCAATTGATCGCCCAATCGATTGGCTTGGATAGGCACTCCTCAGTGACTCAGGGAAAGGAGTTGGTGTGTGTTGTGTGTTTTGTCTCAGAGGAAGTAGCCGTCATGCCACTGCATGACACACTGATAATGACCTGCCAGACTGGCTGCGTGGCCCCTACCGATCCCCCTGGGTGCGACACACGTGTCTGGTGTCAATCATTCACTCGCTCACTCACTGTCTCTCTCTCTCTTTCACATAAACACACACAAACCGAGGCCTCAGGACTCTGCCTGAATCCTAAGTAACATCTGCAGTCTATTCATTCTAAATACACCTGACAGGGATGCAGTGACACAAGCGCAGGCATAGCAGAATGGATTGAAAACACTAGATACAGGTATGATACCTGAAATCACAGATACGTGTTAATACTAATTTCTATTGGGATGTTCAGATTATGATTAAAATTAGGTCAGAATATCAGAGGCTTTTCAGTAAAAAAAACAAGATCCAATGGATTCTGTTGGAAGAGTAAAAACAAGCAAAAAATGACTGAACAAGGATGCACCAGCCAGCCTGCACACATTCACACAGATCCAGTGCTCCCCGGGGAGCAGTTAGGATGCAGGATGGGGGCTGGATGTTAGTGAGGGGTGGGGGGTGAGAGGGGGGAGGGGGGGGTGAAGCGGTGGTAAGATGTCAAATAAAATGTCATCTCTTATTGTGTCAATGAAGTAATTCCCTTTTAAAGGCTTGACCCTTCGACCCTGGAGGAGCTCGGCCAATTGCCCAGTGCAGCCATGAGGTGATAACAAATGACTCAAGCGAAGGGGGATGGAGGGGGGTGCATGGTGCGCAATGCTGGACTCACCCCGGGCCGGTCTCGCCAAAGAGAGGATGTGTCTGAATCAATTACAAACCACTTACTCTTTCAGAATCACTCATCCTACAATTTGGTAAATCTACAGAATGTAAAATGCATTTTAAAATTTTTTTTAAAATGAATATTGAACCATTTTATTTTCTTGGGTAACTCTTGGGTAAGGTCCTACTAATTAGCAAGCCCCCTTTCAGTTGAACCTCATAACACTCTGTGCTTTAGTAGTTTCTCATTTTGCCACTGGGGGGCAGTATTATATGGATGAACTTGAAGGCTGCACCCATTGAAAAACTCTAATTCCTGCTTTGGGACTATGCAGCCATGCTCTGTGGATGGTCGTACAACACGCGCTGTAATGTTACTGGATTTTGAGTGAAAAATATGTGTGTGCGTGTGTGTGTGTGTGTGTGTGTGTGTGTGTGTGTGTGTGTGTGTGTGTGTATTTGTGCATGTCAGAGTGGTTGACAGGCTCAGCTCTGCCCGCACCCGCTGCGGTTCTGAGGTGCTCAACTTATGACCTGTAATTACATTGCTACTTTGCTCTCAAATCTCAATAGAGCAGGTTGGTCTCAGACACTTCAATTACCACCCCTCAATACCTTGCTCTCACATTCCCAGCAAAGTCATAATGATAATCCAGGGAATGGACTGATCCAAAGTTTATTGCACATAACAAGGAGAGAAAGAGACAAAAGATATGTTGCAATTAAACAGCAAAGAAAAAAAAGAATATCATAGGTGTTATTCTTATTGTACGGTTTTCCTAGTTATTATTAAGCATGATTTTCAGGGGGAAAAAAAGACCTGTAACCCCTCTTCACAGATTTGTAAATTCTAGTATCCATTTAAACAGGAAGACTTTTCAATACTTAAAGAAGCGCTTGTGAAAACAGCACGACAAGGCCAACAACAATACCCCCCACATGTCCCACAGATTCTTTGGAAGCGGTCTGCATCAATTTGCATTCAAACTTGTTGTAAAATAGAGAAGAGCAAAAGATCTATCTATTGGGGCACATTTGAAGGTTGGGTCCAGGTCGCATATGTTTGCCCTTGCATAGTTCTGGCACATTGTGGTGTAACGGAGCCTCAGCTGCAGGATTGCAATTTTTAATGAAAAAGTGGGGGGCCCCACATCCAGGTAAGACCCCTGGAGGTTGTATTTCCAGGGCTTTGTTGTAACCCACAATGAGGCTGTGTGGACGAGCGCACGCATGTACACACACAGACACACGCGTTCGCGCTCACGCACGCAGATTTAACCCAACAATGATGATGGCTACAGCAGTGGCTGATAAACACTCATGTATTTCCCTGAAAAAAAGCAAATTTTGGATGTATCCTTGATCATCTGAAAGACTCTATCAGACATTAAATATTAAATGTCTCCAAACTTTCATTAAGTATATGAGGAAACAGCTGAGGTTATTAAATGCCCACCAAATACAACTTTGGAAATGAAAGAATCGCTGTATTTTTTATTTTTTGGTGAAAACGCGAAACAGGCAGTCAGATATTTTAGGGTTCTTTGTGGGTATTCTTTGCAGATCAAGGACAGTCTTATCGCTATTACCCATAAAATATTTAAATATTTTCTCAGCGGCATAATTATAGTCATTTTTTGTACTCATTTAGGCTTAGTTCAAACATCTTCAGTGGATTTCATCAGTTATGGTGAATGGTACAAAATGAATCTGTGTTACTGAGAACTGATTTAAGCTTACAGATAGACTTACTTTACTGTGTGTATGCGATCACATGTATCCAAGAAGCATCTCTGAGTTTCACCTGCAAAAGAAAAAAAATGTAAGGAAGCTCATCAGTCAATGAGCCATTGAAAGTGTTTGCTCAGCTGTTCAACTGGACGGCTGATCCTAACGGCCTGAAATAGTCTGCCTGGAAAAAAAGTGCAAATTACTGGCAAGTGTAGCAGTGGTATAATCTGTCTTGCGTTTTATAAGAAACTGAGCTCAAATCTGTGCTCTTGTTTCCAGCCAGCTGTTTATTACCATGCAGGACTTACGCACAGACACACACACACACACACAAACACAGATCTTATCTCGACAGAAAGATTATATTCCTTTCATGAGCCACCCCCCACCCCCCCCAAACAAACAAACACAAATCTGCTGTTAGCAGTAGTACCACATGGCGTACTGTACCTGGTGTTATACCTATCAAACTATAAATATAATTAAAAAAAATATTGCAAATCAGTTTACAGTAAGGATAGCAGGCAGCAGGCTAACAGTCATCAGGGACCTATTACAAAATGTACTAGCGGGATATAGTTAAAAAAAAAAAAAAAAGATGTAAGTGATAAATAATTAAGAGTGTGAATGCTGTCCTCTTTTGTTCACTTCATTTCATTTCAATGCAATTTTACTTATACAATGCCAAATCACAACACAACAACAATCACCCAAAGCACTTTACATTGTAAGATAAAGACTCTACTATAATAGAGAGAAACCCCCAACTATCAAACAACCCCGTATGAGCAAGTTTGGTGACAGTGTAAAGAAAAAACGTCCTTTTAACAGGAAGAAACCTCTGGCAGAACCAGGCTCAGGGACGAGAAGCTCTCTAGTTATTGAGGACCTTTTACATGAGGAGAAAGATCTTTCTAGTCCCTGTCAGGACTCTTGCTGCAGCATTTTGGATCAATTGAATGTTTTTCAGGGAATCTTTTGGACATCCTGATACTAAGGAATTACAGTAATCCAGAAGCAATAAATGCATAACTAGTATATGTACGATTGTGCAAGACAGCAATCGTACATATTTATTTTTACACATGAATCTCCCCTTTGCACATCGGAAGCCACGATGGGCCAGAAAACACACAGAAATGTTTTTAAGGATGGTAACACTGAACACTTTCACTCACAATAACAGAGCAGACGTCCCTCTTTATGTGGGACTGCACAGCATTTGTATTGCTTGTCCCACTTCTAGAGACTATGTCCCACATTTTTGCTGGCTCTCAAGGACGTGCACTTTTCTAAAGTCTGGATTGCATCAAATGCATGCAAAGGGACGGCTTTTTATTAGCCTTTGTAATGTTATGACCATTTGCGAAATTTACGAGTTACCAAAGAATCACAAGCTTTGCAGATTTTGGCAAATATGATGAAAATTACCACAAAGAAAATAACTCAGCAGTATATGTACATAGTAATAATGTTTTTCTCTTTTTTGCTAGTTATTTTTATTTGTTATTTTTCAGTTTTGCACAGGAAAAAAATGTGTGGCACACAGTGCATGTGTGGCACAACTATAACCTAATATTTATAGTCATAGTTGCATAGAATTAGTAGAACAATAGAATTCATAAAATAATCAGATATGGTTCAGAAAAGTTCTACCAATCTCTGGATGAAACACAAAGACTGTCAATTAAAACGATAGTAAAATGAGAAAATATGAAGACTAATAAAACCATGAGAACAAACTTCAGCTACATTCAGATATAATATATTTGGCAACCTCCAGCACAGTTAATGCATCCTACTTTGTCCCCAGTCAAATAATGTTAAAGATGTTTATTAATTTTTATGTTACAGGCAGTAATGCATTAGTATTCGAGAGGCTGTCACCTGGCAGGAAGGGCCAGCACACACAGCAACGTCACTACAGCTCTCCACTGATTCACCACAGTGTTGGGTTTGTCATCTGCTGTGAACGACTACTATATGTGAGTGACGATGGCCCACTTGACATGTTGCCACTACGCATACTGTTAGCACAATAACATGTTAATATGAATTTGATTTGATTCTACTAAGAAATGTTTTCCAATCGTGGCAGGTCATAAGTCAGGTTAGAGACTATTTTTGAAAATTAAATTAATTACTGAGCTTTCAATCGCTCATACACAGACAATAAAGGCACTTAGAGATATTATTCAGTGTGAGCACAAAACCAAACCAATGAATTTATCAATTTCATTGTAGCATTTATTTCCTTTGTTACTTTCATTGCTTAGTTCAATGCATCGGTCTTTATATGACACATGCTTGCTCGCCGTGATGAGTTCTTTCACACAACAAAGGTCAGAGGCATCACTTACAGAAAGAGAAGGACCCCCACAAACACTCAGTTGCTCCTCTATCAATTATTGAGCCGCAGTTGTCAGTTGAAAAGCCAGCCAGACTTTCCGTTGATCTGTTTGATGAATATTTCAGCTGACAAACCGGCCACCTGACACTCCTCACCAGAGCAATGTGTGGTTAGAGAGAGGTCACGCATTCTGGCCACAGTCATGCACATGTGCATGCACATGTGTATACAGTTACAGTGTAGCTGTTGTTGCTATTCTATTGTGAATGCTTTTAGTTACTGTTTGTTTACATTACTTTCCCCCCAGAACTCTCTGTGGTGTTGTCTGTGTTGACTACAAACAAACAAAAATAACATGTTTCCTTTATATATGTGGACACTACACGTTGGAGGAAAATGCTACTATAGCCTGAACGATATAGGATTTTTTGGCCCGATACCAACATTTGCAAATATTTATTTACTTTTTCACACTCTCCTCGACTCTGCTTGAATCAGCTAGTTATTTTTTAGCATTCCCAAAGGGAAAGTTGCAATGTACAATGTACTCCGGTGGACTAACTATGCAAAGTAAACTTTATGCAATGTCAACACTTAACATGATGAAGGGTGTCATCTAGACTGGCACACAGCTAATATCGGCCAATATTATCATCATTATCAGATGATATATATATATATATATATATATGTATATATATATATATATATATATATATATATATATATATATATATATATATATATATATATATATATATGTGTATATATATATATATATATATATATATATATATATATATATATATATATACATATATATATATATACATATATATATATATATATATATATATATATATATATATATATATATATATATGTGTATATATATATATATATATATATATATATATATATATATATATATACACATATATATATATACATATATATATATATATATATATATATATATATACATATATATATATATATATATATATATCACTGACGCCAATGTTGCTTTCACCCTCCATATCGTCCATAAGTTCCTCTTTCAGCTCTTGGTATTTTTCCAACTTTTCTTGTTTCTTCTTGCTGATTTTGCTATCACTTGGTATAGTTGCGTCTGATATGGCCGTCTGCCTCCGCTTGTCTACCACTACCACGTCAGGTTGTTCTTCCAGGCCATACTTGGCACAAATGTTCCTATGCCGGCCACTTGGTTATGGCATTCCATGTATGTCCTTCCTGCTAGCATCTTGCACCCTGCTGTTATGTACTGGATTGACTCAGGGGCATCTTTACACAGCCTGCCAGGTGTGATAGACTCTATGGATCTTGTGCTGAGAGCTTGTTCCTGTGCTGCCATGATTTGTGCCTCTGTGTTGTCTTTCAGTCCAGCTTTGTCCAGCCACTGGTAGGACTTCTGGATGTCAGCCACATCTTCTATCTGCCGATTACACTGTACACACTGTGCAGGAGCCTGTCCTTCCATGATGCTTCTTCTCTTGCTCCTCTTCTGCTGGCTCTGACACTCACTAGTCCCCGGCCACCTTTCTGCTTAGGGTACGGTCTCAGGGTGCTGGATTTTGGGTGAAACCGTCCATGCACGGTAAGGAGCTTCCTTGTCTTGACATTAGTGGCTTCTATCTCTTCCTTTGGCCAGCTTCTTATCCCATCGGGGTATCTGTGTTCATTGATCAGGTCTTGTTGTTTACATTCTGCTGATTTCTCAGGACTTGCCTTAATCTCTGCAGGTACTTGGTAGTTGCAGCTTTCCTAGTGGCCTCCTCGTAATTCCCAGATATTCGTAGCTGTCCTCAGTGTCCCCTCAGTTCTGACTACCTTCCCTCTTTTTGTTACTTTCCGATAGAGCAGGACAATATGGCCAAAAATATTTATCACGATATATATTTGAAAATTTGCAATAACGATATAACTGACGATATAATTGACGCGAGACAAAATACTTTACAACTTCACAAATTTATTAGTGCGGAAAACCCCATCAATATATTTTCAATTAAACAAGCAGCTGTTTTTTATGTGCATTAAAGCTGTATAAAATTTTAACAGTGCAAATGCAAATTCCTTGCTGACAGTTTAACCAAAAAGCATTTCCAGTGGAAATTTGCCGACATATCCTGAGCATAACCATGTATAATATCCACAAAACTTAAAAAGAGGTTATACACACACAGTACGGTAATATTATGTTGAAGCACAGTAGTATTACTCCACAAGGCTCCTGAAACGGTAGCCATAATGCTCCGACAATGCATCAAACGATGCAGCTTCGTAGCTTACCAAAGTCGTATTAAAACTAGTGCTGTCAGAGTTAATCTTGTTAAAATGACATTAACGCCATAACCGCGTTAACGCTGCAAATCTCATGTTAGTGAGTTAACGCGGATCGCCCCGTGTGTGGGGCTGGACGGCGCTATTGCGTTGACGCTGTGCAGCCCCAGGTTTTTTGGCCGCTTAGATGTTCTACCAAAAATTGTGCTTTGGTGGGTATCTGACGGACAAAAACCAAACCAGTTCCACACCACTGAAGTTGGCACCATTTTTACAAACCAATTCAGGTTTATCTGTTTCATTTAACGATTCACTTTCTAATTCTCTGTCGCCGCCATGCTTTTTCCACCATGTGCGTATGAAAACAAAGGCACTGCGTGTGCTCGTTTTACCCATATTCTATCGCGATATTTCATTTTCTTATCATTGCCTAACATTATACCCGTATTACCGTGAACGGTATGATATGGCCCAGCCCTACTTTCGGATTACACTTCTCCAGTCCAAACGACATTCCCATCCATATGGACTTTCATTTTAGACTTTAGACTTTAGACTGCTTTATTATTCAATGCAGAACGCAGATATCTCTTTGCTTGAAGGACGATACTGGACATTGTAATAAAATAACATTATATGTAATCCATGCTGATATTTTATTTTGAGGTTCACTGAAGAACAGAGTAACATGCGAACAAAAATAGTGATGGGTTTCCTGGTGAGTTTGCTCAGGGAACAATCAGGATATTTTAATCTAAAATTTGGGACAATCAAATTCCTAGGATGAAGCTACCAGCTCACTACAAGAATGTTACATGAAAGGGAAAAGATTCACCACTTTGAGCATTTTTAATTAAAAAAAAAAACAGTCATATTTTGCATTCAATATAATGATTTGACCACAGCATGAAAGAAAAGCCAAGAGAGCTTGGATGAACTAGTGATGTGTTATTTATGTGGGGCTCAGCTCAGATGCTACCTCACTAAAGGAGACATACCCCATAAATTTTTCTGTGGCCACTATGAGCAGGTCAGGAAGGCACCAATATTTCCTCTTTATTAGAAACAACAGAAACAACATACAGCCATAAAAGGGGCCCTCTGAGGTGAATCTGAAAGACTGGAAATGGCAGGAAAAGTATGCAGTTTGAGGAGCTGAAAGGTAGTCACACAACCCATTTCTCTCCAGTCAGTTCATACGTATCTTGGTGCATTTCCTCATAACTCTTCCACCAGTGACTCGCAAAGTCCTCGTGCTTCATCACAGGTCAACTTGGAGATGAACTTTAAAGGAAGAGGTAACAAATGATCACAGCCTCTGGGGCAATTCATATCTGCTGAAGTGCCATAACCGTCTACGTATCCTGACCTCAATTTGGAGGCTGCGTGTTGTGAAGGCCCATCTGAGTGAGATGGTATCGATCTGAGCGGGGGCTCTGGCAGCATCAATAAACAACAGGCTTCAGGCTTCAAGGCTGAGGAGACACATCTCTATTTCAGCTGGAGGGTTTGCATCTGGATACCTGAGTTGGGACGTGGCCCTGGGACAGATGGTGGGACATGTTTTTCTTGCTGAGCTCACAGCTCACGTTTGTGAGACCAAGCCAAACTAACTACAAGCTCACATTTTTTACTCTAAATAATTACCATTAAAGTTAAGGGGCACAGTAGATATAGAAAGATACCAAGTAGCAGCCAATATAGCAGAGAACGATCAATGCTTAACGGGCAGACAAATAGCATTTCAAGATCTTCTATATCAGCATTACAACGAGAGACAACGGTGCTGACTTTGGCTCGTTAATCAATAAACACAACGAGCCGCCCAATATGTTTGACACAGACTAATGAAATAATAATCATCAAGAGAAAAAGAGGATGTGAACAAAGGCTGCATTTCTTAATAAACAGAAGAAAACAAAACTAAAGTGAAAGGAATTTGGCGGTCCTGCCAGGCAGTTTTGTTGCTGTCTTGTTTACTTGCTTTTCCCTCTTTGCTGAGAAAGTTAAATAAGTGTGCTTCATATATTTAGAGTCAAACTGAGCTCTCTTTGCGCTAAGCAGCTTGTCAATAGCAAGAAAAGAGGCATGGAGCGAGAGAGGAGGCCTGATAAAACGGCTTTTAATTACCAGACAGTGAATGTTGGCCTTCCTCGTCCACTTTCCCCTCCCAGCTAAGTCAGGAGTTTGATTTCTGATAATGCGGATTGCTGACTGGGCTTCATCCTAGTTGTCCCTAAAGCAGTAGGATCTAACATCACGTCCTGGGAGAGCACGTCTGACAAAGTGCCATATAGATCCTCTGCTTTTCATCAGAAGTCAGTGCTGGTCGAGGCATTAATCCGAGCGCTTGATGGCCTTGCTTGTGTTTCCCCTTTTGTATCCAGTTGCAATTAGGCAGAGTAATAATTTCAAGCATTGCATGGAAATCAGTGGGTCTTTAACCCAATTGTTGGTACAGGTGTAAGATCAGGAAGGATCAATGCAATGAACTCGTAACATCCCTCTGGGAGTGTTTTTTAAAGGTTCAAGTACAGACAATTAAATAAATATATGGTAGATTCAGTGTTTTACATTTCCTTTTCTTTTTAAGTGAGATGGTAATCACTGATAGAGGAGTTCATCCTCAGGCCAATATGGGATGGAGACATTTTTTGTAAGAGCCAATGAAACCCAGCCTAGTGCAATGGCCGGCACAGCACACACACCACCACTGAAATTGTTTTCAACTGGCACATGTATTGTATAGCCAAATTTGAGCCATGGGGAGACAGAACAGGTTTTAACAACTTCTTATCATTACACAGAACCCAGGTGAACAGACTTAGGTATCAGGTCTGTGGGTAGAGCAATGTAAATGAACAGGATAGAGACTTCACTTTACTCAGGGATCAATGTCTTTTTTCCATGAACTGCAATCAGAGCTGTTTATAGAGTGGACAGAGCAGCTGTTCACTCACAGGGCCGCGATCAACAGAGGTTTTAAGAGCCCTTTTGTTTTACACTCAATTATATGCTAATGGCGAGTGCAGAGTGGAAACCTTTAAATACTACTGCTGTTTTAATGTCAAGTGAAAGAGGGAAAAAAACACTTTTTAAAAAACCGGGGTGGTTTTCATCTCAACAGCAGTACATTTCCGTGTAAGTGAGGGCCATTTACGAAACATTTACAATTGTGATCTAAGGTCATGTTTTTAAAGGAATATTTATCCACAATACCTCAGAAATCTATTGTATTCTCAGTATTGTACTCAACTTATCAACCTTGATCTCAGATCAGTGTTATCTACAGCAAAAGCGGTAATAATTCCTTTTCAGTGCAGAAACCAAAACTTTTTAAACCGTATGTATATTTCATTTTATAACATAGGAAAAAACCCCCAAACTAAGATCCATAAGAATAGCAGCGTTCTCTCAAACTTCGCCTATTAGAATTTGACAGATTGATATAGATGGTGCAAGTCTTTTATTTTGAAAAGGCCACGAGCGGATGTTGATTCGGAAGCGCTGTTGTAGCAGTTTCCTCAAAACTAGCTACACAGCTAAACACCTACGTTAGTACAGTGTAAACTTTGTCTCGTGGAGCAGTGGTGTACACGTTCACACTTCGGGATAAGCCTTTCATACGGTTATGACTTGACTGTGGTGTCAGCGGCGACCGACCTCAAAACCTTTTTGTTTCTTTAAAAAGCTCCGCATCACTTAAATCAAGAATCCGGACTGAGCAGGATGCTAGCATGTATCGTTAGCAAACTGCTGCAGGGAATTAGCTGGTTAGCTTCCAAATCCAGTCAAGTATTATGAGGCTGAAGCTTCCCTCTTATTGCTCTCACTTAGGTTAAGTACTGACAGCGCAATGAACACCGAGGCGATAGTGATCCGTATAAAAACGCCGACAGGAGACATGGACTCGTCCGTGGACTGTCCGTCTCTTCTGAACTTCAATGACTTGCTCGTGAGTCTGCCTCATGCCAACTATCACTTTTCACTCACAGACACACTGCACAAGTCAAAAACACACGGACTCTTTCTGACTCAGCGTGTCGTAACCCTGCCTCATTAATATCTGTCAGTCTAATAACCATCATTAGCTGTCTGGTCCTAATTCACCCTGTCAAACATTACAGGTCGCAATCAGAGATGTCATGCCTGAAGCCACTGTCACGGCCTTTGAATGTAAGTACCTGCTTTAGAGGTGGACTGCTGTAATGCTGCAAGAGGAAATGGGAAGCTTTGAATGACTGTATTTACACACCAAAACAATAGCCCTGTAATGTAGGGACTTGTAATCAGTTATCAGATTGGTCTGAAGGAGAGGAGATCTCATCAGCTGTGTGGGACACTTGTTTATCCCGTCATAAACTGTAAGAACCGATCCCTGCTGTCATGGGCTAGACTCTAGCCATCTTGAACTGGCTTCATCTATCCGAGAGAGTAAAAAGCTTCACACATTTCATTTTCATTGTGTTAGCTTCTCTCTTCTCTGTTCCCTTTTTTTACTACTCGTGTTAACCTCTAGCATGCGTTTTATCCAGACATGCCATAGCTACTGTACTGATTGATTGACAAGAACAGTTGAAGTTTCTCTCATTCAATCAAATTAAGATTTAGCCTCTTGGAATAGGCACCATTCAAGCCTGTTTACGGGTAGAATGCAAAGAGTTTGATTGACATACAAACATATAAATTCTTCTTACTGAGTACTTTTATACGTTATATTTTATTGTATGATTTTGATTGTGTGTTTTGGCTCCCCAAATTTTGCTGTTGCATTAATACTTAATATGGAATGATATGCTTTTTTGTTTGCATGCCTTGATTTTATTAAACGTTTATTATATATGTAAAAGTGTTGTTTTACAGTATTTTCTGTTTATATTTATTATACCACATTTGTTACTGCAAAAAAAATCTGTTTTGAATTTTCTCTGTGATTTCCCCCTTTCCCCATTATTAGTATTTTATTTTTTACAGTTGTACTGTTTTTGTGTTTTTTGTGTTTTTTAGACGAAGATGAGGTGGGAGATAGAATCACAGTAAGAAGTGATGAAGAACTCAAAGCCATGTTGTCATATGTGAGTACATAAATGTTGCATGCAGTATTTTGACCAAGTCAGGCATAATACCCACAAATTACAATACTGTGCAAAAGTCTTGAGCGACCCTTGCTTCCTCTTTATATTTTGTTTCCAGCAAGCTGGACTTTGTAAGTCTTTAAAGTGCTCTTGAGCATAATTCTCTAGGCTATCTGAAGGTCAGGATATTGGCTGATTTTTATTTTTTTTTACTAATTTTCAGTTCAGTCCTTCTACCTGACCATTTTCAGAGGACTGGTGTTTGTTGTTTTGAGCTATTAGTCAAAAATCACATATCTCGGCAAGGTGTGTCAAGAAATCTGAAGAAACTAAACAAGTGGAGAACAAAAGAAGATGTGGTAGGCCTAAAAGTATTATTTACAGTAGATGAAAAGTATCTGAAAGTCCACAGAAAGTCATTAAGACATGGGAAAGCGAGGGTCAGATTAGAATGAAGAAAGGTAAAGCAAAAAAGAGAGAATTTTTTAAAAGGGTGGGAAAAAAAGACACAAAGGACAATAGGTCACCAACTGCTGCATCTGTAACAAAACGCATTCAACAAATAAAAAGCACCTGATAGAGGATAGATACGCAAACGTACAGTATTTCTGTGAGTATGAGTGTTATTGTCTGTGTGATTGTGTGGTTTTCATGAAAGTTACTTGATTATGAGTTTGAGAAACAACAACAACAGCCACTGGTAGCCAGAGGTGACAACCTAAATTACACAAGATATGGACTGAAAATATGTGGCAACAGGTCTTATGGAGTGATGGAGCTAAATTTGTTTAAAGTTTGTTGAGTTTAGGTTAAAGGTAGAACAGTGAGTGTCTTCAGCTATCTGTTAAACACTGTGAATGCTCCGTCATGGTTTGGGGCTGCGGTTAAGCCCGTGGTCTTGGAGATCTTGTCAAAGCTGATGGAATCTGAGTGCAGAAAAGTGTGGTCAGACTTTGATACACCATGCAATCCCATCTGGAAAGTGTGTGCCTGGCAACAGCTTTATTTTTCAGCATGACAATGATCCTAAACACACTGCCACTGCAGTAAAACATGTCTGCACAGAAAAACACACAATTGAACACAGTCAGTCATGGATTGGCCTCCCCAGAGCCCAGACGTCAATATTTTCGAAACAGTGTGGGATCATCCTGACAGAGAACAGAACAAAAGGCAGCCAACATCCAAAGGAGAGCTCTGAATGTCCTTCAAGAAGCCTGGAGAAATATTCCTAAAGTCTATTTAAGCAAATTAAAAGAAAGATCGTCTAGGAGAATTCACACTGTTTAAGAATAAATATGGTCACACCAAATATTGAATTTCAGACTTGTTAGAATTATACAAGCTCTATACATATGCTGTATTTCCAGGTATGTCTGCACATGTGTCAATAAATCACTGCACATATTTCCTAATTTCCTAGCAAAATATAAAGAAATGAGGGGTTGATCAAGACTTTTGCACAGCACTGTACATGCCAGGGTTATGTTTTCTAGTTATGCTGCTGTATTGTAGCATTCTTACTGTGTGCCGATTCCTCATTGGAACGTAGTTCTGACAGAAACTGTTCACATTCAATCCTTTGTGCAGTTTAGATGAAATGGCCAAGAGCATGTCTGAACTACATTTGAGCATTTTGAAAGGTCCTCCTCCTTTATGTGTTCTGCACTATTTTGGTTAATTTTTTTTGTGCAGCTTTTTAGAGCCAAGTGTCTGGGGTTTTGTATATTGTATCGTTTGGAAAGCTTTCTGAGGCACGTCAAATTGACATGACACAGTAACAAGGACGTTGTTCAGATTTTCTGTATTTTTTAAGTGCTTTGCTCAGCGCGATAATAAAGCCACTCACCTCTCTTTTTATTAAGCAAAACCTTAGACCCAGGCAATCCTCAGCAATCCTGAACTCTCAGTTTGAGTGTTTACCTTTCTAGCTCGTGGACTTAAGGTGTAAATAACAAGTCATTTTAAGAATGGTTTGAAAAAACCTTTAATATTAAATATGCTACACTAAAGTTTTTAATGTTAAATTAAAAGGCGTTCTTCGATAGCCAACAAAACCTTGGTGGAATTCAAAATGACCTCATAAATCTGGTGAGTTAAATCAAATACTATAAAACACTTGGCCTAGAACGAGAAGCACAATTTTTCAGGTAGCAAAACATGAGACGGTAAGATGCTGATTTGATGGCAATCTCCACTGATGTAGTTATTTATAATATAACATGAAGAAATTGAAGCCATATAGCCTCATCTAGTAGCAGTTAACCTATGGCAATATTCAGAAGCACACATGCAGACACACGTCCCACATCCCCTTCAGCTCCCTCAAATACTGCAGTATATTTTCATATTCGACCATACTTACTGTTCATGCCGCGGACAGTAAGAGTAATGGCGTGTAATGGGTTTTCTGTATGAAGTACACTGTAAACTAAATGAACTGTCAATTTTTATTATTTATTATTCAGTACTTAAAGTTTTGCCTCATTAAAGAGCAGCCCCCCTGGGCTGCAGAGTTGTTCAAAATCTACTTTCATCTGTGGATGTCTTTTACCCCCCATCAGCTCACAATGATGCTACTAGAGCCACAGGCACAATTTACACTCCCTGCTTTTTTTTGTCCATTTTTGTCATGCATTCACTTGTGGTTGCTTTTTAATCATTAAGTAGCATAGGGTAGCAGGGTGATTAAGCAAAAAGAGACAGATGTTGTGCTAAGAAGTGTTGTTAAACAGACGTGGAAAAGGCTTTGACCTAAGCAAGTTTTGTTTTCCACAGATCCAGCGGATGTTGTTCCGTGCACTGTCCTGTTAAAGCTGGAGTAATGGTTGAGAAAGGGGCAGTGTTTACAGTGGGACAAATTATGATTTGATCTCCTGCTGAATTTGTACGTTTGCTCACTTGCAGTGAAATCAACAGTCTCTAATTTTTATGGCAGTTTAATTTTAATGGAGAGAGACCAAAATTCAACCAAAATCCAGAAAAAAAATCCTGTTGCATAAAAGTTCTAAATTGATTTGCATGTCATTGAGTGAATAAAAACATTTGATCCCCAAGCAGAACAGGACTTAGTACTTGGTAGAAAAACCCTTGTTGGAGAGTAGAGCAGTAAGAGGTTTCTTGTAGTTGGTCTTCAGGTTTGCACACATCTCAGGAGGGACTTTGGCACACTCCTCTTTACAGAAACTCTCTAAATCCTGTAGGTTTCTTGGCTGCCTCCTGGCAACTCAAAGCTTCAGCTCCCTCCACAGATTTTCTGTAGGACTGAGGTGTGAAGATTGGCGAGGTCACTCCATGACCATAATGTGCTTCTTCTTTAGCCACTCATGTGTGGCCTTGGTGGTCATCGTCATGCTGGAAGACCCATCCAGCACCCACTACCCATCTTCATTTTTTAGGGAAGGAGATTCTCGTCCAAGAGTTTAAGGGTGCATTGCCCCGTCCATTGTCATCTTGATGCGGTGAAGTTGTCCTTTACCCATAACAAAAAAACAGCCCCAAGACATAATGTTTCCACCTTCGTGCTTGACGTTGGGGATGCCGTTCTTTGGGTCATACCCAACATTTCTCTTTCTTCAGACATGGTAGGTCGATGCCAAAGAGCTCAATTTTGGTTTCCACAAAATTCCACAGCAGCTCCAGCTTCCATGATGCTGACCAACGTTGACTGATGGTCATTTTATATTTCTTTCATTATATGTCTGTGTGCGCACACAGCCAGTCTGTAGGAGCCGTAATTCTGGCTGGGTTGAAGGGGATTAAATACTTTTTTTGTAATAATTCTGTCTTGTTCCAATAAAACCACAAACTAGCATTAACATTAGAGACTCTTAATTTCTATGTAAATTTTGCTTTGTCTCTATTGTGATGTCAGCCCAAGAAGTCATACGTCTGTGATTTCAACAAAAAAGAAAAGTTGTCATTTATCATGGCCTAAATGTTTAGTTGTATGTTACATGGAACATAGTGCAATTAATTACAGAACCATGCAGACTTGTTTTACTTGTTAGATAAAATTAGGCCGACACTGGTTTGTTTTTATTGCATTTTTATTTGTCTGAAAAAAATGCATGTCCAAAAACCTTGAGTTCCTTGTAATTTGTTGCAGTTGAAACAAATTGAGCGAAAATTGATATTTTGTTAAAGAAACATTGGAACATGTATCGTGTTTGCTGGCAGTTATACTTTTTGTCTCTATTCTGACATGCCTTAGGTGTATATAAATTTATGACTGACCCCTGCCTCTTTCTACAGCGCCCAATAGAAATATTAAGTATCCACAACAGTGCACAGCTTTTCCCACAGATTTCAGACCCCATTTGTTCAGTGAATTTTTGGCAAACAAATCTTGGAGCCTCATAATGGCTTTCTACTCATGGGACTGCCAGCTGTACAAAAAGCTGCTGATCACCTGGAAATACTGGGCTCACTAGACTATAATTTACGCTAGCCGTGTACTTTGAATGTTTTATGCAAGTGTTATGCATTTCAGCTCTGGATTGCATTTGTATTTAGGTTTTTTTTTTTTTCCTGTTGTTTGCTGCCTTTTGGCCTCCGTGGAGACTCTAGTGGGTTTTTGCTTGAGTGTTATTAATTCCAGGTGAGCAGACAGCCATTATATGAAATTAATAGGAATTAAGGGAAGCAGCATGTTAGGTGAAATGTAGGATAATTCAGTTTCTTCACGGTTGCTTTGTGTGTGTCTGTGTGTGTGTGTGCGTTTGGGAGGGTGTGTATATTTTTATTAGGAAATGTATAATCAGGCTTTTAAATACGCTGTCAGTGCACGATGTTTGCTTTCTTTCTTTCTTTTTTTTTTTTGTCTTGTTCAAGATCTTTGCTTTAACATTGCCCTGCGAAAAATTCACGCTCGTGATTACTGAGCAAAATTAATGCTCAAATTCAGCACTTAATTAACATCAGTCTACAGAGGGCATTTATTGTGAGAAGTATCCCCCAGCACTAAGAACATTGATTGCTACATGCTCCTGCGAGACCCGCTAGACTTCCAGGCATTTCTAATCATTGTTCGACACCTTGAAAGACAGACGCCCCCTGTTCAAAGTTAAAGACCAGCCTATGTCAGGTGCTAAAAAAAAACAAAAAAAACATGTGACCTCATCCCTTCCTCACTCAGCTCCCCCTGGAGGTAGTGGCGCTAATTCCACCGTTCCCATTTGCTCTTGGTCTGCTAATGATGATGAGACTCACACTTTCTCTCTCTTGCACTCTGGCTTGTCCCTTAAGGCTGAGCGATGGTATTTGGGATCGGACACTGTTTAGTTATTGGCCAACAATGGAGAATGTCTTTTAATAACACACCTACTACAGATTAGGTGGTAATTGCAGCCTTAATCAATAAGCTAGCTGAGCGGAAAATTAAAGGTACGTGAAGCCCGAACACCCCAAATCCCCCCCCCAACACACACACCACGTTTTTTTGCTATTAAGACCCATTGTTCAGATGCGGCCTATTGAGAATGCTGGAGGGCGAAAGCAGAGGGCTAGGAGCGAGGAGGGGATCTGACAGTGATAAATAGGCCTTTTAATAACAGCTGTGCCACATGGGTAGCCATTCTGATCCATTCCCATCCAAGCCGTGCCCATCGTCCTCCCTCCTGCCTCCTCAGTGAAAGAGCATTTACATTTTGCTGCGATGAGTCAGTACTAGTTTGTAAATGAATTACAATAAACTTGTGTATGTGTGCACAATATAAAGACATCGTCTCAAACTCAACCCCTGCAAAAGCAGAAGACATCAACAAAACGCACATAAGTAAACACAAACACACACTCTCTCTCTCTCCCATGCTCACACACACTTGCGGTTTAACAGATGGTTTGGTTAACTGAAACATCAATTATTGCATTGCCTTGGCAAGCAACCGAGAGGCTCCAGAGTGCGTGCATGCACGTGTTAGTCCTGTAGGATATGAGTGTTTGGTGAGCTGTTGACCTGGAGGAGAGAAGGGTTAATGCTACACTCCTTCAGAACAAGCCCACAGGGCATTGGTCCTCGTCTGCAACAGATTTCCGCACAGCATGCTCACGTTTTTTACAAAAGACTGTGGATTAATTCTGGTGGCAGTTAAATAAACATTTTGTGTGTGTGTGTAATACTCTAAAATTAGGGCATGTAGTGTAGGGTCAGATCTTCAAATTTAAGGTTTTTCTCCCTCTGTCGTGAGCCGTTGACATTCTTGTGCAGATATTATCTGTGAACTTATATGCATGTAAAGTCATTTAAAATTAGTGTCACACTCGACTGTTTGTCATTTTCTTTTCCCCTTTTAGTACTGCAACACAATGAATGAACAACGCATGAATGGACTGCTGCCGGACCCTCTGCAGATTTTTCCAAGAGGTACAAAAGTGAGATGTTCCATTTTTATCACGGGCTAGGCGATGCTAAAGGCTGCTTTGTAATTAACGTGGTGACAATTAATCACCAGCACCATTTAAATATATAAAAATATTCACACTTTAATTGTAAACGCCTATTTTACTAAAATTAGTGTACATGACCTGCGCTGTTTTCACAAAAACGTGAGCATTTGGTGAGTAGGAGTAACAGTGGAGCCTCTGGATAACATTAAAATTCAGCGGCTGGCTTTGTTGTTGAATGTCATTCATAAATCGACATTTCTTTTGCTCCAAGGGCATTCAAAGTGCATGCTTGTGTTCAGCTCAGGCTAAGCCTTGCCTGCATCTCTGGCATTGTGCAGTTTCTGTTCCTGAACTGGTTTTCATAATGAGGGCCTTTTCATAACATAGTTTTTCTATATTTGCAGCTAGTTTTCACACCGCTCAAAGACATACATAATCTCTAACAGGCCCTAGGGGAGATGTGATGAAACATTTTATTGTCTCCCTTTAGCTCTCTGGCTCACTCTGTTTCTCTCTCTATCTGCCCCTCTTTCCTCTAATGCTGTGATTGTTTTCTTTCTACCTAACTACCAACCAAGCATCTCAAGAGACCAACAGCTCAATCACTCTCTTGTCCACAACTAATTTTTTAGTAACTCTCATTTCATTTCATCATTTTTTTCCTTCATGAAGAACTGATTCCTTTTCACCACATTTGTAAATGGCCCAGTGATGTGTTCTACAATCTAGTCAATTACTGTTTCAGCCGGCAAGACTCCAGGGATCCGGAACATACATGGCCTGAAGGTACCTATCTCAATAATTGTTTCGGCTGCCTTACACAAAGAATGAGGGGAGGGGAGGGTGAGAAGTTGAGTCAAATGGATTGATAATGCTGTGTTCCACTTATTGAAATGTCAATTGAAGTCAAGGCTCTCCTTCTCTTTCACTCATTGTCTTGCTCCCCTCGACTATGTTTATGCATTAGCATATCTGGCTGCGGCTGTAGCAGGGCCTGTCTCTCTGCTTTTCCATCCGTCTCTCTGTATTCTTGATTCTCATGCTGCGATAGTCATTTAAGAACAAGGTGTTATCTCCCCTCCAGAGTATTATGATCCTCTCATTCCCTATGATAGAAAGAGTGTCAGCGTTGGTTAGAGAAAAAACTAAATCGAGCAATAAGAAGATGTCATTGTTCAACCATGAAATTGTCATTACAAGCCCCCAAATGGCCTCTCGCAGACCTTCCCATTTTATGTTAGGCATATGTTGCTATTGAAACTCACTGCTAATTACCATGGGTTAAATGACTTGACACCTCCTCCATCTCTCCAGATGATCCATATTATATCCATCTGCATTTCAATGATAAAATCACCCCCCCCCCCCCCACACACACACACACACAAATACTACTTTATGTATCCTCTGAGGAGCTTTGAGAAGTGCTACTGAACCGAGTCAGTTTTTTTTAAAGGTCAAGAGTTGGTTTTGAGAATACGATGTTCTTTCCAGAAAACCTTTAGTCTTTTGCTAATCTTTCCTCGCTTTTCTCCTGCTTTAATACAAAAGTAATTGGCCGAGGGAAGCCCTGTGTGCCTTTTTAAATGAGGTTTTCTTGGGCACTAATTAAAGAGACATTCCCTGTGCTTTAGTGGACCCAACGCATTGGCCTTTTGATCTCAATTAATATGCTATTTTTAGTATCTCCTTTACAGGGTCTTGTCTCTCCTTTTGTGTTCATATCTAGGTTGAGTCTGGAGGTCTTTGGAGTAAACATAGATGCAGATGAATAGATGTAAAGAAAAAGTCTCCCACGAGGCACGAAAATGTGAATGTCTTAAGTTTTCGTCTCGACTCTCCCAGCTGATTTTTGCTATATTTCTTGCTCTCGTACATTCCTGTGCTTTTATGCAAATAAAAAAATTCTTCTTCTTCATTTGACTCTTTTTTTTTTTTTTTTTTTAAACAGTCAATTGACTTCACAAGCTGAAGCGAGAGTCTTGTGTTTTATTGTCCATGTGACCGTGTGCCGTTTTTTGTGTGTGTGTCTTTTTACATTCTTATGCCTGTGTTTGCACACCTTCAGGTTAATACAAGGCCTAACCCAGCAAATGACTGCAGTCCCGCTGTCCCAGACTCTATAGCTAACAACAGGTGAGCTTTCTGGGGCACAAGGATCATGTTACACTACCTGGAATAAACAACTAAACCTCTGGTTGGTAAATGTGGTGAAGTCTGATATACTGTTTTCTGTCCTCCAGCTTAAAAAAGTCATCTGCAGAGCTGAAGAGGATCTTGACAAATGGCCAGGTTAGTGTGTGCTTTGGGGTTTCTGTACGATTCCAGCCTGTAATCTTACTGCTGTTGCTCTGATACCTACTGAGGGGCTGTGGGCATGTCATACAGGGTGTGTATTTGGATGTTGTCTCGTCACGCTGACTGCACCCAATATATAGACTCGCTCTCTCCTTTCTCACTCACACACACTCTGACTCTGTAACTAGTGTATGCATTCAGACACAGTGTAGGAAGAAAATTAGACATACAGCCTTCCTGGTTTCTGCCTGATTGTTGGGGTTTCACTGTATTACTGTAGGGTCTTTATCTTAAAATATAAAGTGCCTTGAGGTGACAGTTGTTGTGATTTGGCACTACATGAGTAAAATTGGAATTGAAACCATCCTTTCTCTTTACCTCCATCTTCTCACCTTGCTATCACATTAGTTGTGGTTAAATTAGGGAGGGTCCATTATCACGTGTTGTGTGCAGGCATGTTTACATGCTTACTGCACAACCTGACCCTTATCAGTACTCATCCACAGTCTAAATATCAAAATAAAGGAACTTTTTGAACTAATGTTAATCTGCAGCCTCAGTGAACATCACACACATTAAGGTCATGTTGAATGGAGGCAATAATTAGAATTTACAAATATTCACTTTATTTTGTTAATTAAAAAATTATGCATGCAAATAAAAGTACTTTTAAAAATAATGACAAATAAAATTTTAAGTTGTGTAGTTACCAAAACGTGTGGTGCTTAGAGTGTTGGATTTATTTTGCTTTTATATTTTTATTTTGCATTATTAAGGGACATATTTTAATATTGAATAGTGATGTTTTGAGTAATTTTCACCCTAAAATCTTAGACCAGGACAAACGTTACATAATGAACTGTAAAATGTATTTATGAATTGAACACATGATGGCTGTCTTACATAAAAGTATCCTGATATTATACAAAACAACAACATACAACTCTTACTTATTTTTTCATGGATTTTATTCTGCCTTCTTCATTGCTTAGTTGATATTTATATTTACATAAGCTTTGCCTCAATCAATTATTTCATCGTCCTGGTTGGAAAAATCTAAAAGAGGAGGAAGCTACATTATCACACTCTGACTTTAAAAAACAAAAATAAAATAATTATAAAATGACTGAAAACAAATCATCATTAAATCTTACAACATTCAATGTCCCACTCGCCCAAACACAGTATTGTTTCTTTGTTTTAAATTGGACAGCAAAACCTTGTATTGATCTCTTCTCCTCTCTCTCTTATTTTGTTTTTCACTCCTTATGTCGCTGAACTTGGACTGACCTGAATTCTTGTCTTGTTTATAGCCTTCAATTACAGTGCAGTCCCATCTCCCTCACGTGCTCACATCTCTGTCTCTCTGCCAGTTTAGTTACACATGTAATCCAGCGGTTGTATTGCTTCTCATGTTATAACATCCACTTACAATCAGTGTAATCCTGGGTGTGTTTCCTTCTCTGCAGATAAATGCCCAAGATATCCACTATCAGGAGCAACTTGGCCATGGAAATGGAGGCACAGTTTACAAGTAAGTGTTTGTTGGCTCTCACAATGAGGCACCAGCATTGCAAGGCCAAAGCACTGTAATGGATAGTGACACTGAAGAGATTATGGTGCATTCAGTAAGCATGAAAAAACTGTACCTGGCAGATATTCAACAAGAGTGGCTACTTTTAGATTGAGTGCGACTTTTATCATCTTTCTGTCCACCTTTTTTTAACAAAATAGGACTTAAAACTGTATTTTGTGTGAAGGGTTTTCATTCCTCACAGCACTCTTTCTGTTCAATTGTGTCTCCATCTATCACTCACTGTTTGGTGGGGCATCTGTCAGGCTGATTTTCGTCTGTACCTTCATTTTTTTTTTTTTTATTCTGGGTTGAAGGTTGCAAACATATATGATATCGATTTGGGGCTGTAAGGTATGACAGCCATTGACTTAATTGGCCTATAGTAAAGCACATAACCTACCACCAAGAAGACTTCCATCCTTTCTGGCTAGACAAATGTATGACTGACCTGATAACGTTGTGACAAGGTTGGCATTTGTGTCGCTCCTTCTATCTTTCTTTCCCCTACCTTGTGCTTTCTCTTTCCCATCAATCCTCAGCTATTGAGCTGTTTTATTGAGATTGAAGTATTGATCACTGCTCAGACTAACCTTGGCTTGACGGAGTGCTCTGCTTCTGATAGTCCAACAAATCCAAACGTCTATCTTTTTTATTTCTTCATCCTTTTCTTTCCAAACACCTTTTACTGTTTTATGATTTTTCTGAGGTTTTTTTTAATATATATATTTATAAAGCAGCAGTTTCTTATAGTTGTCATAGAATAAGATTGTTCATCAGTTTGGCACCAGAAGTGGTTACACTGCACAGGGGAAGGCCAATACTGCAAACCCAACAACTTTTCAGTCAATTTAGCCCAGCAAAAAATCTATATGCAATGCTGCTGAAATTTCTAAGGTTGAAAGGAGATGATTTTGAAAAAACAAAACAAGTAATGTTTGTTATTTGTTCTATTTATTTGTTTATCTAATTTTAATTTGGCTTTCATTATTATTATTTAATGAACATGCTTTAATTATTTGACAGATGCTTTTGCAGGTCAGAATCATCTAGACAAGCAAAGGAAACCAAGTGTACTGAAAAATGTGCATGTTGACCGCTCACTCTCATACCATCTTTACTATGTATGATGCTAATTCCATTTAGCAAATTTTGTGACCTAGAAATGAGGCGATGCTGTGCCCTCTTCAGGACCTGCTGTTCATTCCAGCTTATATTGGGCCTATCACTTGTGAATAGCACTACGATAAGCTCCCCACCTTTTAACCTCTTAGCCCATTTATGACCTAGAGCCATTTAGACTCAATTGGATGTTACCAACATCTCAGCTCTCCATAGCCACATGCTGACCTAACCATCCATCAATGTCAGCCTTTGTTTTTTATTACACACTCTTTCAGAGGTCCATCTTGTCCGCCACTCCTACTGACTCTACGCCTTATAAATACAATAACAAGGACACACAGGCTGTACTTGTGACTCGTGGCGGTGCAATTAAAAGAAGCACATTTGCCTGACTGTGGTGACATCTACTTAGACATCCACGGCTGCTCCTTTAGTGCCCATTTTCTCCATTGATTTTATTTTTCCCTTCTATTGATCATTGCATTTCAAATGGCTGTGCTTCATTGGTTGATTGCTCTTAGATTTTCTAGTTGTCTGAAGAACCAGAGGCATTGTGTTTCCATATATCTGTCATTACAACGACCCTTAAAAAGGAACGCTTTTTTTTTTTTTAATTTTTTGTTTCCTTTATTAAATTTGGTCCAATATATGAATTTGTGCAGTGATGGGAACTAGAGCCTTAACAGGTATATCAAATACATTTTGGGGATGGATAACTTCACCCATAAATGCTCAAGCCTTCTCTGAGTGAAACTGTTTCCAGCTGTGCTGCAGTGTTTGGCGTGGTACATGGATGTCCCACTCTAAACACTTGATCTGCATTTTTACCAAACTTGAGAACAGTGTTGGTCAAGTAAAGCTATTTAAACCTATTGTCTGCATATTCCAGAATATTAAATAAAATAGTTTTTGTGTTTACACTCACTCTTTCAAATAGATGCAAGTAAAACACAGCAGAAAATAAAAAAAAAATCAAAGACTCAGCGGTCCTGTTGCTCTATTTTCACCTGTATAGCAGGAGTGGGGCAGGCGGAGGTTTGCCCTGGTGCAGGTGTGTCGCAGCGGTCAGTGGAAGGATCCAGCAGTTTCTCTGTGAATTTCACATTCCAGCAGCAGCGTATTCGGTGCTTGCTCAGAAATTTAGGGGTTTTTTCGCTGTAAAAAGAAGTTTTCTTCCCATGCAGTGAAGAGCGGACGCTAATGTTTTTGTCACTTTTTACGGAATCAAACTCAAAGTAAGGTCAGTATTTCCACGCTTTAAATGCTGCACGGTCATACTCTCTCCCGCACTCGTTATATTATCCATTGTTGATCTGTTGCCACGAACGTCGCACTCACTTACGTCATTGCCACGAGACACTCTTGCAAAAATAAATCACGGTTTTAGTAACGCTGTAACGCAGCGTGCTTACGGGAAAGTAAGAGTAATCTAATTACCTTTTTTTGCAATAGTAATCCCTTACTTTACTCGTTACTTGAAAAAAGTAATCGGATTACGCATTACTGCCCATCTTTGCTTGAGAATAAATGTTTGCTTTGTGCATGTGCTCAGCCCAGGACTTCTATGGAGCAATGTACATGGCTGAGTTTGAAGTGGTGATTATAATTTAGATGAGTTATGGTTTTTGATATTTGTTGATATTTGTATATGAAGACCTGTTAAGACAACTTGGGTCTCATTAATGCACATCTACATCTGTTTCATCCACAAGAGGCCTTTTCACAAAAATATTGACCGTTTTTCGCACAGTGGTAAAGAAACCTTTAAACGCTTTTTATTTGAACTTTGAATTTCTGCTCATAATGTTTTGGATAATTAGGGAGCCTTTTATGTCTCTGTGTTTGGGTTTCTGTCAGTCTGTGGCACTTGGGTGACCGATGAAAGCAGTATCAGGTGAGGGAGTCAGGGAGAGAGAAAGGCAGCTCGTTGTCCATGTGGCAGTGTAAGCATAGCACGTTAGCCCTGATCCAGGAGGCCGATCTCTAACCCACGGCCCCAACTTCAGAGACATAGAGAGAGGCCCTATGAATACTGCATGATGAAGCTTTTATTACAGAGCGAGCTGGAGTGTAAATAAGATCCAGGCAATGGGGCACGTTTACTGGGGTCAGATCAGGGGGAAGTGGCAGGGGGTGGCTATGTAACCTTGTCCCCATGTCTCCTGCTGTCACAAGCCTGTCAGTGTAACTCATACAGGGATGTTCGGCCCTGAGGCAGTCAAGGACAACCTCAGAATAAAGCTTCAGTGCAGTAGAGGTCCTATTGCATCTCCACCCCTAAAACATGCCCTGAACATGCATTTCTTTAAACTTGGAGATTAAGGAGCTAGTCACTGTTTCTCAGATTTTGTGGCCTCCTTTAGCTGCAGAAACTGCCATCGGATGTTTCCTGTAGTTGAGATGTTTGTAACTTGAGACTTGCATGACAAGGAAATAACTTGCAGAGGACCACTCTTCCTCCAAAACCATGTCAGTTCATCAATATTTCCAGACTTCATAGAACGGCTCTCTTATAGCTTGCTATGCATCATAATTGGCTAAGGTTAAGATCATTTTAGAACTTGTACTTCCTTTATTCCTGAAAAGCAGTGTTCAGTTTTCGACATTCTTAGCCTCCTCAGTGAGAACAATAAGTTGTTTAGCACGGTGAAGACGTGGTTTAATCTCCTTTCAGGCTGCCACACTTACACAGCCTGCCCAGTCAGTATTTAACATGTCTACCCCTGCAATCTTGCCTCAATTAACATCTTTGTCTTAATTAAGAAGCAGCAGTCATGCTTAACTGATATTGATTGTAGCTTAAAGGAAGACCGAGACATCAAAATGAAAACAAGGCTATCAGCCTTCGTGTTCAAAGAGCTCTGGTCTAGAAAGATGACGCTTAAATTCTTAAATACTGTTTCCGTCTCGAGGCAAAACGAAATGACAGTGTGAAATCAGAAGAAGCTAAGGGAAAAAATATTTAACAAAAAAAAAAAAAAAAAATCTGGCCTTCTTGTTTTGTCTGTAAAATTTGGCTCATGGCAGAACTTTGTCATGGGTCCTGACACAAATTCAGAGGATTATTTAAGCAATACTGACTCTACTACCTGTAGATTCAAGGAGGGCATAGAAGCTGAGACCCTGTAGCTATCAGTGAATTTAATAAATTGTTTAATATGTGAGGTTACTGTTTCTTCCCTGGACACCTTGAAATAAATGACAGTCTCTTAAATGTCTGAAGTTTTGTCTTTAATTAGGGGAAAAAGAGAAATTTGGCATAGCTGTAGTCAGAAAGCCAGAGCCAAAGTTAGCTCTAACTGTGGGTAAAAACCTGAAAGGCACTAATAGGTGCCATTAATTAAAGGCCTGGGACAGTTTAGAGGTATCTGTCCGAAGTGAAATGCGATCCTCCAATCTTAGACACATTAATCACACCTCGTGCAATGCACATTCTCTCTGGATGACCCACAGACGGTTGAGTAGCCAGGTATCACATTTACTAAGCCTGTTTGTGAGCTAACCAGCCTGTGTGACGTACACTGAAGCCAGCTCATCCCCATCACCCGACAGCTGTTGGACAGTATTTGTCCTTGAGGATTGTATGTTGAGAGGTCCTGAGGTATTGTCACCGGTGCCGTAAACTAACCTTCAAGGGCTGTAACTAAAGCCGATGTTTGGCATTAAGGAGTTTGATAATTAAATCATTATGGGGCCAGGTCGGTGGCTGCTGCTTTACTTGCAACTCAAAACTCTGTCTGGAGCAACTAGACAGAGGGCTGACTGCATCAGGTTTTGCCTGATGCTCTCTGACCTTGAAGAGAAATAACAGCAGGATTTTGTCAGTCTTGTTTAAACTCTGCTCAAAAAGTCCGATGTGGATGATTTATAGTCAGTTCTGTTGGTCAGTAAAACATTATTGAACTAACTGTAGCATTACTCTCATCATCACAGCTTGTGGTGGTTTTAATCAGATAGTGTTGCATGTTTTTCTTTCAGAACAGAGTCTAGAGCAGCTTCATGTTATAGAAGTGTTAAAGGGAGGAAACTTTAATGGCTAAATATGAATTTATGAGCCCTCATATTCACCAGATATGAACATCATTGAGACTCTATTAAAAAATGCTGTAGAAGAATAAGAAGCTACTTTCGGCTGCTCGCTTATTCACAAGGGGTGAATATGGGACTATTTGTATGAGGCAGGTTTATTAAATACTGAGTAACGAGAGTGCTCAAACTTGTATAAATGCCACATTTCTTTCATTTTGTAAGTTCATTAAATAAAAAGTAACAACATATTACTGTCTGAGACTGCGTTCCCTCTTTTTTTCTGTTTTGTTTTAACCTTATTGTCTTCTCTTTTGACCCATCCAGAGCGTACCACGTTCACGGCAAACGGGTTTTAGCTGTCAAGGTGAGAATTCCTTGCATTTACATGACGGTCATTGTACTTACTCTTTTATTTTGTCCGTCCCTTTGAAACATCAGCGGAATTTGTTGGTGTTGAGTTTATAATTTGGCTGCCCCTTTTGTCTCGCCCATGTCTGATTGCAGGTCATTCCCCTGGATATCACGGTGGAGTTACAGAAGCAAATCATGTCAGAATTAGAAATTCTCTACAAGGTTAGTTTTGAACGACTAATTTGCCTCCTGTTCTTCACCAAAACATTTTTTTCTCCACTGATGTCTGATGTCCTACCGCACCTACATTTTTAATTAACCATGAGTCTAATGAACTAATGAAATGCCATTTATCACCTCTGGTCTTACTTACTAAGCCAGGGATCAGTGATACATGAATGAACACACACACAAATGTGTGTGTGATCTGAGCAAGAATATATCCATTGTGTGTGTGTGTGTGTGTGTGTGTGTGTGTGTGTGTGTGTGTGTGTGTGTGTGTGTGTGTGTGTGTGTGTGTGTGTGTGTAATTCAGTGATAAATGTAATACTTCTTTCAGCAGTTAGACTTGCAATGGATGCTGCAGGAATGCTTTTGAATCATGGACTGAAATCTTAAAATCTGATCACAAAAAGCTTTTGTACAGTTCATTGCATTTGTTGCAACTTAACACTCAAATTCCTGATAATTTTTCTTTTTTCTTTTCAAATTTATTTCTTTTTCTTTTTCTTTTTCTTTTCTTTTTTCGTAATCCTGAATAAATATTTTTGGCATGCTCTTATATGATCACATTTTCTGTGCTCTTAAATTGCAGTGTGATTCTCCCTACATCATCACTTTCTTCAGTGCCTTTTTTGTAGAGAACAGGATATCAATATGCACAGAATTTATGGACGGTGAGTTTCTTTGCGACTTAAGCAAGTAGCTTCTGTTTTTTTCCTTTACTAGCTACAGTTGTATAAAAGAGACTTGGGGGGAAAAGTCCTCTTTCTCTCTGCCATGTACCCATTTACACTTCTGCAGATCAAGAGAATGTCTGATCGCTGTAAGCTGTTTAGCATGCCTGTGTGCTAAAAGCTACAAGGGCGTGATAAATCTTGACTTAAGTGCAGTTGTAGGTGTATTTGTGTGTGCCTTTACTGGTGTGAGATGGAGAACTGTGGGGTTTTTTGTTTTTTGGGGGGAGGTGGGGGAAAGCTATATATGTTTGTCAAAGTGTGTGTTAATGCAGTGATTTCCCTCGATTCACACATTTTCTAGCTTGTCAGCAGTCTGTATAACTTCTGAGTACTCTGTTAGTTCATGAAACATCATGAAATTTCTGGATGTATGTGTACAAATGTAAACAGGTTCACATATAGCAAACACTGAATGATGATTGGGTATAATTGTGTATAGTCGCTGTAATTTTGCAGCGTACTTGGATGATATCCTCAGTATCACTTTATCTTAAATTAACTGGGTAGCGTTTTGATGATGTTATAAAAAAATGACTGATTAGACTTTTATTTGTATTATTACTACTACTATTATTATTATTACTTTTATTTCATTTTTATTTATTGATTATTTATGTATTTAAATTAGTTTTGTGTACTTTTTGCAGTGTATATGTAGATCAGCATTGCTCTCTTGGCAATGATGTCAGTTCAGGATCTGTGGGACATAGATCTGTGGGCTAGATAAGTAATATAAAACCTGGATTAAGATGAAATGAGCATTTCTTCTTTTTTTTTAATCTGAATTGTGCAACATGTCTGTATTACTGTAACGCTCTAAATATATATACGCACATACACTTATACATGCATACATTGACACTGACTAACCTGTGTCAATGGGAAATCTGTGTTGTGCAGGTGGCTCATTGGACGTCTACAAAAGAATTCCAGAGCACGTGCTTGGAAGGATTGCTGTGGCGGTAAGTGTTCATAAAGTATGCAGAGTTTCCCTGCTGTAAAGTTAAAACCGTTTTTTACTCCATATACAGAGCTCTAGCTGCGAGCACAACAGACCCCACCTACCTGCTATTCAAACTTTCTGTTTGCAAGAAATCAGCCAATCAGATAAAAGTTGGTTTAAAGGGATTTGGTGCGGCACTAAAAAAATTTTTTTTCAAATTGCGGATGAATAGAGGCTAAACAATTGTCTAATATAATATAAATATACAATATTTTAAATAGTGAAGTCAAAATTCAGGACTTTTTATTGCCCCTCTGTTAGCCTGGTTCTTCCAGAGGTTTCTGGGAGTTTTTCCTTCCCGCTGTTGCCAAGTGATTGCTCTGATTGTTGGGTTTTCTTTGTATTATTGTAGGGGTTTTGTCGTAAAGTATAAAGTGCTTCGACGTGACTGTTGTTGTTGTGATTTGGCACTATATGAATAAAACTGAACTGAAGTGAATTACAAAATTACAGTTATACTACCAATACTAAAGGAGGTATATATGTTGACATGTATAAAAAGTATAGCATCAACAAATTGTGTATATACATATCTAAGCATATATAATATGTTATGGCAAAGCCCTAGGGAGATGGTTAATTTATACTTCTTTTACTTTTTAAGATAGCGCTGTCGACCCTCTATAGTACATATGTTTGAAAGTTGTGGCCCAAGTACAACAGTGGTCCCACTTCCTCCATGACAGACTATAACAGCAGGAAACCCTTGGTTACTAATTTGTCAGCAGATATAGACTACTGACAAATTGTAGCATTTGCCTAGCTCTAGCTGCTTTCTACATACCCATTCATATAACTGCTAAAAAGTTAAGATAAGCTTTATTATCATTGTAAGCACAAATAAACAACAAAATTGGAGGCACTGCTGATGTTGGTGTATACAGACAGACAAACATAAATCATCATACTTTTCAAATAAAAGAGTAATAAAAATATTCTCTGTACTATCATAAATAGAAATAATAAATAAATAGATAATAATGCTAATGCTAAAGGACTGCAGCTTTAATGGCACAGGTAGGCAGTCGAATAGATGGATATTATAGAGGTATTTTAACTATTGTATTTTGCACTTAAGGTAGATATTGCATAGGGATCAAACATGAACTTGTTTGTGCATGCGTACCCAGAGCATGTAACTTAAGTGATGTCACTCAATATAATTAAATATTCATATTATTTGAATGCATTATTATGAAAAAATGTTTAAAAAAATGGTTTTCTGACCACTGTTGATGTCTGGGATCATCGTCGTTCATCAGGATTGGGTATTGATAACATTTTTATATCAATGCCAAATGAATAAATAATATAAAATCCTGCTTGTAAACATGAAACCATCGCTAAAAGCTTGGAGGCTTACCGTTACAATGAATTGGACATTTTGTAACTGTTTCTCATTCGCACCTGGCTCTCGATTCCCTTTTCTAGTCGGTGGTTTTACCTCTTGAATTTAATTGCCCATGCGTGCGTGGCAGTCACAGTTTCAGTGTGACCTGTTATTTGTTTGCTGCAAACAGAACAGACCTGAGACAAAAACTCATTTAATGTATTAAAGAAATAAAGAAAGGAGAACCACAGGTGTGAATTTTTCAATTAGCCCTTATTAGGTGAATGATGGACAAAGTGAGTGTTGTTTTCCTCGTACTCGCCCCGTGTCCGTTTCTCCCTCATGTTCTCCTCTCAGTTAAAACTCACATTTTGATCGTATTTGGCCTTGATGTTGATTAATGCATGCCTCTTTTCCACACTCATTACCCTTCTCCTGTCTCCACCTCCTCTTTTCTGTCTCTCTCCTTTAACTTTGTCCGTAATCAAACAATGACAGCTATTTAGTCAGTGTTAATTCTAATTCACAGCTTTCCTTCCTTTCCACTGTCACAGTTGTTAATTATCACAGAAGGAAAAGCACCCAAGAGGGTGCGAGTGGAGCTGCAGACGCCAGTTGTTGCGCTTGCACCACAACCTTTCAAAGCAGCAGGACTTCAGAGAGCTTTTGTGATTTCTTAATTTATCACAGAGGTTGTTTTGCACGAGTGCTGGATGACGGGAGCCTTGAAGCTAAAATCAGCTGTCACACCCCGTAAATGAAGAAACCACCACAAAGCAACATTACACATTTGCAAATGACTTGAATACTTACTTCTTACTTTTCTAGGTGCCCTAAACTGCCTCCTTCCTAATTCTTCAGCTATTTTCTCTTTTCTCTAGAGAGAAAGTCAGCTTGTTCAGAAAGAGTTTCTTGTGTCTGTATTCACTTCTTGTTGGTTGCTTCCTGATTCTCCCTTTGTCACCGGAGACTTGTAGACATTTTATTCGAATGCACCTCATAATTTTAGCCAATTTGATGTCCATGTTTTCTCAAATGACTTCATAGCTTAACATTGTTGTTGGGCTAGACTGTAGAACTTGCCTACAGTATTGTGCAGAAGTCTTCTCCCATTCCCCTGTGTATTGGGAAATAACAGTTTATTGAAATGTGCGCAAGCATAAATGGAAATACAGTAAATAATGCAAAACTGGAATTTGTACAATTAGAAAGAGTTAAAAGTCAGTATCTGAAACCTCTTTTCCACTTTCCACTCTACTCAGCTCGACTCTACTAGATTCTACTTGGTTTTTAGGGTTTTTCATTACGTGCTCATTTTTAAGTACACAGTTGGCTGGGGTTCCAAGCGAGCCGAGTCTAGCCAAAAATGTGATATCAACAGACTGCCAGGGAGTGAAATCACTGGATGAGTCGGGATAGTGACTCTGTCACAAGAACCAAGCCGAAGCAGAAGTAGACAAGTACTTTTGGGCAGCGCTGTTCCTCACAGTTTAATTATTTGACGAATTCTGTGAAAAGTGAAACCACGGCCCTCAGTCCCATTCCCTCATAGGAATGGACTGAGAGGACTCAATGAGCCTTTGAGCAACACGCTTTTAAGCCGTTTTACAGATCTAAAAGCCCATTAGACTAGAAAGACAGATATTTCACTGCCTTATTCACCTGCAGGTCTATAATTTAAATGCTCTGTTACTTAAATATGGGAACTAATATTCACTGAAACAAGGCAGCAACTCCATACTTGTTTTTAAAATGATGTAATTTACAAGTTGTTTGGCTAATAACATCACGCCATACTAGTTCTTGAGGTTAGTCTGGTACAAATTTGATAGATTGTGCAAGCTGGTCTTAGTTGAATCTCCTGTAATCACCACTTTATTATACAGTGACAGTTACTCTGAAGGAGTCCTTCCATCATGCCGCATACTGGGATCCTGGAGCCTGTTCACCTCCTGCTAAATTTTGTACTTTATAACTGAACTCTTTCAAAACAGAGGTGGCGATAAACCTGAGTTAATGTGAAGTAGTTGTTATTCACCAGGGTGTGCTGGTTACACGCCTCATGCTGTCAGAATTGATAGTTGTTCTCTGCCGCTTGTGTCTCTAGGTAGTCCAAGGCCTGACGTATCTGTGGAGCCTGAAGATACTTCACAGAGGTGAGTAAGGTAGTGCACGGCCTCCGTGTTATTAAAAAAGAGCCAGGTTGATAAAGACAAGCCGCGGTGTGCTGATGTTGCAGTTCTATGAAGCAGTTTGTCTCCACAGATGTCAAGCCTTCCAATATGCTGGTGAACACCCGAGGACGAGTCAAGCTCTGTGACTTTGGTGTCAGCACACAGGTACACTGATTTGTTTGTGCGAGCATGAGTGAGAGAGGAAAAGAGAATGGGAGATAGAGGAGAGAAGAAAAAGAACAGTTGTCTGTGGCTTCAAAAACCTCAGTCCTGTGCTCTCGGCGTGTCTGTGTGCGCGTGCATATGGTCAGCTTGTCAATCACCACATTCATTTTCCAACTCAAGACATCAGCGCTATCCCAGGGGTCTTCCTCTCACATTAACCCCCCACCTCCATTGTTCTGCAGCCTCTGAGAAAAATCACTTGTTATAATTATGACCCACACACACAACGCCAAGCCTCATTGATATGTATTCAGTAGATTGGGGGAAAGCGTGGGTGACGGACAATGGAGTCTGTGCGTGTGTGCAAGTCTGTGTGTGCATCAGCGTGCGTTTTGTAGTGTAATCATCAGGGACAGACCTTCACCGCTCTCCAAAACATCAACCCGAGGTCTGCTTTTTTAACACACATCGCTTCTGTGGTAAATTGTTAGTCATTTTTAACCTCCACTTCCTTGCTCAACTCCAAGGTGAATTTACACCCTCGCTGACTTGTCTTTTTAACTATATTTTTCTGTTGAAGTCTTTTCCACACATGCACATGCTTCCTCACTCTTTCACGCTCCAGAGGGCATGCTCACAAAAAAAGGAGAAAAAAAAACAGCCTTAAGGGAACAGACACTCATTATCACAGTCCTGTCATTGATGGCATGTGCCATTGTGTCCACATGCACAAACTCACTAATGTCTCCTTGTCTCACTCCTGTTCCTTTGTGCGATGGTTTAGTGCAGCCCAAAATATCGACCTGACATGTCAGTAGGTTTACGTAAATAAACTTAATCCCCCTTGTTTTTCTTTATTCCTAAGGTCATCTTAGTTAATTTAAGTTATTTATGTTGTGATCGTTTGAATACTTTTTATTGTTTACTCACTTAAACGCGGTTTTATTTGCAGCTGGTGAATTCCATTGCCAAAACATACGTGGGAACTAATGCATACATGGCGGTGAGACACCACTTGAGTTTATTCTCAGATACTTTTAAATTTGTTTTAATGCAGTTATACGTTGGCCTCTGACTTTGTTTTTACACTTGTTTGTTTTTGCTTCATAGCCGGAAAGGATATCAGGAGAACAGTATGGGATCCATGCAGATGTCTGGAGTGCGGGCATCTCTTTCATGGAGGTATAACAGTTTTTAAGTGACTTTATGATACACTTAACCGCTACATGAGCGGTCCATTTAATGGCAGATTTAGCTGCAGTGTAATTAAAATGTAATAGGTGGTATCGCATGTGTTAAGTCTTGTCTGTTGCTCATTGTGTGTGGAGGTTTATCACTGTCACTGTTCTTCTCTCCACATAGCATCGATAAAGTGCTTAACTGACAGTGTGTGTTCAAATAACATTTTAATTTCAGCATCCACCTCCCCGGTCTTTTGTCCTCCTGCTGACATTATTGATTCTCCATCTGTTTCTGTCTCCAGCTCTCCTTCAGCACTATAATAAACGATTGTGGCTTCTGCCTCACCTTTGTTGGTCAATAAATTTGATATCATTACAATTATAACTATAATGGAGTTTGCAGTAATGTCAAACTTATTGACGTAAGTTTGCGTGATTAAGACATATAGTCGTTTTATAAGAGTCTGGTCTCTTTGTTTCTAGCTGTGGACGTGCGCATTAAGCCAAATGAATTGGCTTGCGGTCCTGCTCCCATCTTTACTAGTTAGTCTGTTTATGTTCAAGTAAAGAGCTGAGCATTTTGACAATTTAATAAAGTAATGTTGCCAATAAGCTGCCCTTGACCAAGATGAAAAATGCCCACCCCCAAGTGAATTGCAAAATGTCAGGGAGAGCTGACACCCAACACCCCAGTGAAAACAACACACACACACATATTATACGCAACTGCCCTCCAACGGTGTCCCCCTTCTCTTTATCCCTCTATTCTGTTCTCTGCAGGTGGTAATTGTGCGTGTGGGGGGGTTATTAACTAATGGCTGATGTTGTTTGATGAGGAAGTGTTATCAGCAGGTGGGCACTAAGCTTACCTCAAAGACTGAAAGTCTCAAGTTCTGCATACTCGAGTAGCTTCAGCTGCATTTTGCTTCCTTGTCTACACTTGAGATTTTATGCTATTAAGACACTGCTGATGGCAAGGTGTTTGTACAGTAACGCACAATGATGGATACACTATCATTGCCCTTTACAGTCTAGTGGAATGCAGTCCTGTGGTCATACAGGAAGTTTTACCTTTGTGAGGTTTCATTTGTCAGAAAAAGTATTGCCTTGTGTTTTTGGTTGCATTTTAATCTGAGACTCTCACGCAGGACTTCTTAGATGGATGGATAAAACTAAATTTGTTTATTGTCAGATATACTTGAGAATTAATTGTTATCATCTTCTCTATACAGCTGGCGCTTGGCATGTTCCCGTATCCACAGGTAAGGGCTTTTTTTAATGGATTATGGCACTGATGAATAAATGCTGGGAGTTTTGATCTGCTTCAAATAATTTTTCTGGAAGGAGTTCCTGTTGGATGTTTATTCTTGTAATAGTTTTCTTGATAGATAACAGTTTCTCTTCTTGAAATAATTTAGTATGTTAAGACAAAATAAGAAACAAAGAAAAATTGCAAACAACCTGAAGACTGCTCAGCACTGTGCTGATTAGGCTTTTTGTTGGCCAGCTTCTCCCACCCGATTCTAAAGTGCTGGATAATTTTCTCTTTATTTTTGAAATTGTAGTTTTCTATTTATAGGAGAAAACTGGAATCATAACCCCTGGAAACTGATTTCCTCTTGTTATCAGTTCATTGAGATCAGTTTTTGATTTACAGTTTCAAGTGTATGAACTGCTGTTTGGGTTTATTTTTTTCCCCTCATTACACTAAGTTAAAATCCTGCTCAAATGTAATTGCTACAGAAGTGGCTTCCCAATCCCATCAAGTCTTAATTAGCCCTTTTAAGATGGGTTTATCTCACTAATCCCTAGCTGAGCAATCTCAATCTGGTTACCTCAGGTTACCTCCTGGCTGTCCACCTTTACAAAATTTGAAGGGGCAGGTCTTATTTAGGAAAATTTGTTTCTGAAGTTAGACTGATTGTGTGAGAGTATTAGTTATTTATAGATGAGCTGGGATTTTCCATTTCTGCCCGTCGGTGCATTTGACAAAAAGTCTTACACGGTGAATCAGTTATTTTATTTTTTTAATGGTTTGTTGTGTGCAACAGTTGGACTGCTCTGTTAGTCAAAACACGCTTGAAAATAAGTGATTTAAAAGGCAGACTGTTTGGTAACTGCTGCACCATCTGCCCATGGATTGGCGAGTTACTGATTATTTTCAGGAACGCCAGTTATCCTTCCCAAGGAGAGCAGATATTCAATAAATGAACGAGCCGGACATCTTTTATAAGGCTTAAAAATCTCAGGATGTATGCATGAAAATGTGCTCTTGTATGCCATTGGTGTTTTGGCTGATAATGTCCATTGCCTCTGTTTAATGATGTTCTCCAGTAAAAGCCATTTGTCATGTGTTTTGACAGGAATTTATTCAGCACCTCTTTTTGTGCTTTCACAGTAAACATCTGTCTGTGAGACTGATTAGAGTTGCGATGTAGCTCTTGACTTATTTTCGGCGTCGATCGTTAATTCTTAAGTACGATGAAAAGCAAGTGCAGGTCTTTGTCCAGGAAAGCAAAGGTGTAGATCGTGTAGTAACGTAAATGTCATACAGTGATCGATCTGTGCGCCTGCAGCCTTGGGTGTGTCTGATTTGTGCGCTCTCCTCTCTTCATTTGATTCCGTCATTATCATGTTAATCGCTAATGTACGAGAGGCACTTTAGTCCTCCCTCGTTGATATAAAAGGGGTGGACAAAATAGAAACACCTCTCTGTTTTGGGTAAGGCTCTCTACCATCACGCAGCTTTCCTCATCTCGGTGTTAATTTTCCCCTAACTCCATATGGCACTGCAGACAGTTCACCTGCAGGCTGTAGCAGAGCAGTGTGGCGAGAGCGCTCGGATCCAGCTCGTCAGGCGCAGCCTGCCAAAGTCCTCGGGCCTAAGCTGTCATTTTTGCAGACGCTGGCACAGCTGTCTGTGCAAAACCCCCTGCTACACTTCACAGAGAACATTTTAGCACAGGCTCAGAAAGAAGTTGTAGAAGATTAAAAGAGTGAGGAAAAATTAGAAGGAAATCTGTGGCGTCTGAATTTTTACTTAGTGAAAAATGCTGGATGACTTATTAAAGCGGTTTGGCGTTTAGATTTCAGCCTTTGAAGGAAGTAAAGGAAGGGAGCGTGTGCGCGTTCCACTTGCTTTTATTTGTCGGACGTTGTTTAGTTAATGGATTATCCTCCATTCATTGTTGTGTGAGTGTGTATGCATGCACAGTGGAGTCATCACCTCATGTTTGTCATGATTAGAGATTGTCTCTTTAATTCCACTTCACCACATGTCGGGATTCATTTGCATTCTTTGTCAGGAGTTAATGGAGTTTTGCACGGCTCGCTCTGAAAGTCTTTGAAGACACCAGACCTGATGTGATGTGTATACAGCCGCCAGCAGTATTGTATCTGATTGATTTGTTGTCTTTTTTGCTTGCTTTATGCTTGTTTTTGTTTCTCTTCATTTTGTCATGTTTTTTTTTCTTCCCCCCCTCAAATTTGAATGGATTTGTGGATGAAATGCCGTGTCAATCTTTAGTGTGTCTGTTTCAGGAACTTTCATTACACGTCAGCGCATCCATCAGAGAGTATAGATGCTTTCCTTTTGTTGCTTTGTTTTTTCACTCTGAAATGAAACGGAGAGGAAATGGTATCTGTTCCCACAGTGTAGTGTGTGTTGTAAACAATGTTTGCTGTAATTTTTTAGCTCGCTACAACAAATCCAAACTGCTTCATACTTTGTTCGATCACGTGTCCTCCGTCAGCAAGCTAGTTAACATTTTGTTTCAATAGATAAGTAATCAATATGTGAAGCCTTAACATATTATAGGACCTTTTGTTTATTGCAGTGCTAATTATTGTCGCTTGCACATTTTTGGCCGTTTCGCTTACAACTCATTTTGGCTCATCTGTGCAGCCGAAAACTGATTTTAATGATCTGTTGTCTTGACTTGATAGCGCTTCCTTTAATCAATCACGTTGCAAATCTAAATTTAACACTTAGAGAATCTAATTTGAGCAGTATTCCTGTGGCTAAGGATGAAAGGCTGGCAGCTGAAGGAGATCAGAGATGAGCTGCTTTCATTGCATGATGTTTAATAGCCTTCATTTTCAGGGAAACGCATCTCAGGCTAATGCAACAGCATGCTTGTTGTTGACCTAACAGCTACGAAAACAGAGGCGCGGACCTCTCATTATATATATATAAGCATATCTTCATTTGGGGCTGCCCTTAATCATAATGAAAACATGCCTTTCAGCTTTTGAAAGTGATGTATTTTTTTCTTTTATTATCTATCTAAAAGAGAGTTTTTTAGATTCATTACCCTTGAAGAAATGTCTTCTTTCAAGAGGGGAAAAGCCATCTGATCTTTTAGAAGTGTTTATTGAGCGGCTCTTGGAAGGGACAGAAATCATTTGACATCTAAAAATTGATTTTGTGACTTCTTATTTTCATGCTGAGCACACTGTGATGGTTTGAAGTAATGAGAGAAGCTCAAAAACTTGAGTGGGCTCTCCACCTCAAAGACGCGAGAAGCTGGTGTTTATTTCCTACACAGCTACATTTGCATACACACACACACACAGACAGCTTTATACACTCACGTACACAATACAGGTGTTTGTTCATAGCTAACATACAAATAAAAGTCTGAGTCCATCTATTTTCTTCTGTTTATCTAGTTCAGGGTCATGGGGTGGCTGGAGTCTATCCCAGCTGTCATTGGGTAAAAGGTGGGGTACACCCCAGGCAGGTCACTGGTCTGTCATGCTGCTTACCAAGAGAGAGTTTATTTCTGTGCACACTTAAGCAAACATGCATTTTTTTTATGCCTTTGGGATCTAGCTTTTTGATTATTCTTTTTATGGGTTCTTTTTATTATTATTTTTTATTTTTAGGGTGGGATACATCTACAGTCTTCAGCACACTTCCAGTCTCGTATTAATTCACTATGAGTCACCGGCACAGAGGTTCATTTACATCTTCCACTGTGCACTATTTGCGTGCTAGTAGTTTAGTCAGATTGTGTTTATGACTTAGGAGAAGATCCGACTCATTTCATGATGACATTCATTTAGAAATGCGGCCCATCCAAAGGTTCACTTCATGGGGAATAACAGGGAGGTATTTTAAAATAAAAAATCTTTTTTTTGATGTGTGGTCAAGCCACCCAGTACAAGAGGAACACGCGCTCATTTATGCTTGAATAAGTTGGTCTCCCACTATCCAATTCCAACTCCTGGAGCAGCACGCAATTTTGTTCTAGTAATTATTTCTGAACAAATTAGTTTTCCATAGTTGCCTTTAATGTGTCTGAATCAGGCAAAACTGGATATAGAGGCGGTTTAGGAGTCTCTTGGTATTTACAGAGTGTAAAAACCTGTATTTAATCGAGTGGATCAATAAGTGCTCTAATGCACTGTCAGAAGGCCTGGAGAAATGAGCAATTTATTCACCAAACATTGTTAGACATTTAGCTGAACCTAGTTTTTGAGCCTTGTATCATTTAGTCTGTGTGATGAAGTTATAAATTTAGATCTTTAGAAATAAAAGCATGGGTTTCCTCATGAGTTCAGCCCCGGGGGGTGTTTAAATAGGAAAACTAAATCCTGTCTATAGTTTTGTTACTGCAGTGTCGTACATTTTAAGACGAAGGCTCTTATTTTTAAGAAAAGTTTCTTTATTTTTGATTCTGATCAAATGAGATGGTGTGTTAGTAAGTCAAAGAATTGGGTTTGTGTTTTTTTCCTCCTTTTCAAGATCCGCCTTGTTGTTGTTGTCATCGTGTGTTTAGCTCGTTCGGTGTCGGTGTGTCACCTGGGAAACCGCCACAGTGAGCACGCTCTTCTAAAACCTCAATACTGTTTGTGACAGTCACTTTGCATCCCAGCACATCTCGATCACCTGGAGGGCAGGAATGAAGTGCAGCTCTGAAAATTAGCATTAGTGGATCTTTTACCCCCATTCTCCTCAAATGAGAGCGAGGCCATTAACATTTGTGTGTTTTCATTATGTAAATGGTGTTAACACATACTCACAAATTGCCAACAGGAAAGCAATAATTTTCTCCCAGTGATCATAATGTGTCCAAGTGCATCGTCTTGATTATGACACGCTAATTACATATTGCCTCGTCTCTTTCTCTCTCTCTCTCTCTCCCTCTCTCGCCCTACAGATTCAGAAAAACCAAGGATCTTTAATGGTAAGTTTTATTGCAGTGGAATAAGAAGCTAGAGGTCTACAACTCTGAAGTCTGTTACTCTTGGTTGACTCTCTCATTTGAAATAATAATAAAAAAAAAAGCCCATCAAATTCCATTTTTGCAGAAAAATATTGGATCATGCTTAAACTGCTAGTATTACATTAGGTGCCATTATGGAATAATAAAAACATTCAGAAGCTGAATGGTGGCTTTGCCTGAGCTCACTGAATTTGATTAATCTAGGTAGATACTTTTTTTTTTTTAATATCACACTATTGATTTTCTCCATTGCCAAGAAATTCCATGTAAGCTAACATGTTTTTTTCCTCCCTGTGCTTCTCCTTTTCCAGCCTCTCCAGTTACTGCAATGCATTGTTGATGAGGTGAGTCGTCGTCTTATGTGCTTTTGCATCTAAAGTCAGCCCTAATGGCCCGGAAAGCTTATATTTTGTTTCCTAATGAAGCAAACCACTCAGGCGGCTTTGCTCCCCATTCACTCAACCCTTCACCCTACGCGACTGCCTCAGGCAATACACATATGCACATGCACATTACTGTAGAGGTTGGACCTGTCATGAGTAACACGTACACACAAAGCACAGCTCTGAATTCTGTGTACTAGTGTATGCAAAAATGTGTTTAACCAGGCTTTCTCTCCTTACTGCACTGGGTTTTATTGTTGTGTCTTAAAAAAAAAAAAAAAGTCAGAGAAGACTCACAGGAGCATCAAACCAAAGACTCACAGGACTGATAATGATGCACGCACACTGCAGACCACAGCGACTGATTAGCCATCCAATAAAGTTTTATTTAATTTTATAATTTGCGTAGAAGCAAAGGGATGTCAAAGATGAAAAAGACATAATAATGACTTCATAAGAATTTATTTAAGCCAACGGATCAATCTCCTCAGTAACAGCATTCAGGTACCCGTTCTCATCAAATTTCTTTATGCTCTAACACTTTCCATTTTCTAATACAAAATGCAAGCTTGGACAAAATATCATAGTGAAACCAAACCTTGTTCAAGTCAATCTTGAACAGTTTCTTTATACATTGAGATGCTGCTGTGCACAAAAATATGCATTATATATAAGCTCACTCTGTCTGCATTTACATCATAAGCAGGAATAATAATCTTCCCTCCCCTCTTCTTTGCTGATGTACAGTCAAATTGGCTACACAGCATAAAGCATTCCTGCAATGCCCCCATCACCAGCTATATCGCACATTAAACATACAATGTCACTTGTCCTTAACTGCCTATAGATTGGCCGTAATTAATAATTAAATGCTTTCGGTTGTAATGGATTGACCTGGGCTGAACTGTTCATTAGTCAGCTAGACGTAGCCATCACTCAAACTATTTTTCTGTGCCCTTTCTCGTCTCCCCCTTGAGGCAAGAGAGCTCTCATTGTTGTCCGTGCCTTACCGTCCCAGCTAGTGCAGTGCTTTGGAGGAAGAGACAAGAGGATAACCTCTCTCTGGACAGTTGATGCTGCATAGATGAAATCTATCTGTTCCCACTTACGCCCGATTTAGACTTGTGCATTGAGACTTGGCAGAGCCGATGACACAAGCTACATAAAGTGGCTGACATTGTTGCCAGCGTTTATGGCTGTATGTGGTGCATTATGTGTTAATTATGTGTTTTACATGCAGTGCCAGCCGATAGAAACAAATGAAATGCCTCGATTTTCTTCCCTCCAGGGTCCTCGCTCTTTGTTTTCTTTTTTCTTTTTTTTCCAAAGGAAAACACATTTATGCATCAAGTTTGTACATTCAGATAGTTTCGGCTCCCTCTCCCTCCAGGAATTTACAGATTTTTTTTGAGTCCTTATGTTTTTACTATCATTATTGTTTCTTATATTGAGGCAGTGATTGTAATTCTCTCCCTGTCGTGTTCAAAAACTGCCAAAAAACTCGCCAGAAATGAACAGGGGAGAGGACTCAACGGTTCTGAACAGGCCAGGTGCACATCAGGTTACACTGTAGCTTACGTCATAGAGTTTTAGAGGTATTTGCGGTTACGGTGTACCTACAGTGTAGATCTCCCACTGAAGCATAAATTCCCACTTGGATGTCCAGAGTCTGGCACAACTTGTTTAAACCCTTTTTTATTTTTGTTTAAACCCAAATAACTGGGCTGGGACACGTCACATGGAGCAGCTACTCTAATACAAAGGTATTTTTAATTAGTTTAGACACACCTGACTCAACACTATGGCAGGTGTGATAAATTACACCTGACTCCCTGGCATTTTGTAAATATTGCTCATTACTATATACTGTACTGTACATGTGAACATTTTTTGGATATTGTATGTGACTTAACCCACTGGGAAATTGAAAGTTGCTTTATTGGCTGAATGAATGTGCTCTTGTGAGTGGAGCTTTTAATATTAGGTACAAATGTGTGTGGTTTGGCTTCCATTTCTTTCATTTTGAACCTAAATTGAGGTATGCCCTCAACATATAGGCCAAATAAACAATGATAAAAATTCAAATTGCTGATTACCGGTGATTCTGTAGTGTGGTGGTTTACACATTTATCCAACACACAAAAGATTTGCTCCCCAGGAGGAGATGCAAATCTCCGAGAAGGTTGCGTGAGGAAGTAGCATGCGGCATAAACATTTTCCAGATCATAAATCTGCTGTCTGAATAAGGGAGCAGCTGAAAGAAGGATTTACTTACACAGAATAGTAGAGGTAGTAAGAACTGTGGTTTCAGCTCAAGTAAAGGAGTTTATTTTTTTTATTTATTTAGACAAGAAAATGGTTTTGACATTCATGAACAAAGAACATGTAGTCGTTGTTGACAGTTTACCACACAGTTAATTTGCCAGCATTAGAGAAAACACATTTTTGACTTACCTAACATAACATTACATCACCTCCACTTTATCTTGATTTCATTTATAAGGTTTTTTTAATGCTTTTTTTTTTTTTTTTTTTTTTTAATTAGGTTGATTTTGGTCAATATTTGGAGAACGCCAAAATTTTCCGTAACCCAACAGCTATAAAGCACTCGAGGCTGAATCTCATTAGTAACACACTGAATAGCTCTTTCTAAGGACTGTTAGTGTTCACTCTCAAAATGACACACTTGTATCTAAGACACTTAAAGGGGCATTTGCACTTCTGCACTGAATCTATGCTGCATTTATGCCATAAATACAAACCTTTCCAATCATCAGCAAAAGTATAAATACTAGTATAAGTAAAGTATAAAATTGGGTATAATTCATATTGATCCTGAAGAGTGGTTTTATATACGTGTATGCTGCTCAAAGAGGAAACAAGGGAACACTTGAAAAATCTTAACTTTGATGTTTGATGTGATTTCTGAATCCAGCCCTCAGAGCTGTGATGGTTTTGTTTTCCACTGATGTTTCATCACTTCATGCTGATCGGATTGCACAATGCATGTCAGTAAAGATATTCAACTAGAACATGTGTTTTAAGTGTTCCCTTAATTTTTATTTTAACATGCCAGTCCTCCACTTAAATGCATCGTACTTGCATCTTTGGAAATCCTTGTTATGAGTGCATGCTAGAGAAACAACATACTCACCCTGCTCAGGCAGGGTCTTGAATTAGAAGTTCTCCGCAGTTGTTTCCACCATCTGTAAGCTGTCCTCCCTCATTAATGCGCCTCTCTCCTCTGTTTGTAGAATAGCAAGTGGCTCCACTAATAAAGAACTCCCACTTTATTTTCAAGCCTGTAATTACTGATCTAATTTTGCCTAATAATTGCTTCATGGCAATGACATGTATATTTACTTGTACCCTTGTACCCTCGTAGTGTGTGTTCTGTCTCCTAGTGGTGCACATTGACAACCAGAGGACTAATTCACGCAGACTAGCCACTTTCATCAGCCTGCCTGTCTTTTGTGCAATCGCCTGCTGCCACATCAAAGCTGCAGCAGTGTTCCTCTCAGGTGGAAACATGAATACATGCATAAATGTGCATGTTTATATCTGCATGCAGATTTGTGTGAAAAGTGCAGACAGAAATTTTGCATCAGATTTAGCCTACATGACACATACATTTGTTGTATAGTCAAGACTTTATGTGTGTGGTGCACCTAATTGATTGTTGCTTTGTGTGTGTGTGTACACCAAAATATAGCGATAGCAAATTATTTGGTGCTCTGTCTCTCTAAACAGTGTATACTGACGTTTGTGGGTTTTCGTGCTCAAGGGCATTTGTTTGTGCACGTGTGTTTTTGGGTGCGCGCTATGATATATTGCTCATCCAAGCAGCGGCAGAACTGTGAAGTGCACTGAGATTAGAAGGAATCCATTCCTTTGTTAATTTAAATGGGTTCATGCATCATGCTTTGCGGGAGCCTGCCGATCAGAGCATTAAGGAATGGCGAACACTGCCCAGAGGTGTTTTTAATGGCACAGCAGGGTCTCGGATGTAAAGAGGTTTAATTCTTTGCATTTGAATGAATGCGTGGTCTTGAACCTGGGCTGTATGAGTTTTATCTGAGTAGTTGATTTATTTCATTTTTTAAGACCTCTTTGCATCATCTCTGTATGACGCCGCACTACATGTTTTTAAATCTTGACCTACACCTGCGGCATCTACCGATCTTACTATATCCAAGCACAACACATTTTGTGTATGTAAAATTTTAGAGTTACAGATAGCATCTTCCAAATGTATCTACAACAAAAATTGTATTGTTGTTAATTTCACACAGTTTTATACTTGGTTTTCTGCTTGCTGGTATTGTTGGAAACAAAGTAAATACAGATGTTAATTTAGTAAGGTTGCTGCTGTAAAGTGGTTTAGACTTTTCCTCCAAGTATTTCATGTGTAAAAATAATAATATACTGTGTTGGGAGGTTTTCGTGCCAGCAGCCAAAGGCAGGGATAAAGCAAGAGTGGGAAAGTGGATGGAGTAATGAGGTGAAGGGCTGTAATGGAGGGTCAGTCGGGCACAGCTGTTCTACATGACACGGTTCATAGAACTTCGATTGACAACAGGCAGCGGGCCTGACACACTCAGACACACACACACAGAGGGATACACACTTAGATGGCTTCAAAGTTTTTGACATCCTGTAACATTAACATAACGTTAACTCTATCTTAAATGCATCCTTATACTAATCCTAAAGCATGTCTTTGCTTTTGCTATTGATTATCTCAGTGTAGGTAAAAGATTCATAGGAAATGATATGTTTGAAAAATGGGTAAATAAAGCTCAGACTCTTTATTAAAGACTAATGTAGCCACCTTACGTGACCTATTGGTTTGTTAAGTTTTGTTTTGTAGCCTTAGGCTTAGCATTTTTCTCACCACCGTGTTGCTTTTTTTCAAGCTTGATCGGGTTTAGTTAAGAAACTGCATCTATCGGCTGCAATGCACAAACACACATATTTGCTAATTATTCGTGCAGTCAGTGAAAGTGGTGTTCTCCTAACTTTAGTCCTTGATAAAACATGTGAGTTATTGAGAAAAAAAAATCATCACTATACAGTTGTGATAAAGAGGTAACTTAGCTATAGAGACCAGGCTGCTTTAAAGACGACTGTTTTATCAGCCTGTGAGGACTGATTCAGTTTTGTAACAGCTGCAGTTTAGGACACTTATGTGTTTGTTCCATTTTCCAGCCTCGGAGCTTACTGCTTTTAAAGGTGTGTTAAATATCTAACAATGAAATTAAAAGGGATGTCAAAACATTAAAAGAAGTTTTAGAAAATGTTTGAAGTTACAAGATTCAAAGATGTTAGATGACATGAGTAATAACCAGAGTCTTTTTTTTTTTAAATTAAATAGCAATAATAACACTTATAGAAAACTATTGTTTGGTTCTAGGTTTAAGTTTTTTGTCAGTGTGATACGCTTTTTCAAGTTTAAATTTCAATCATTAAATACTGAAATAAAAAATATTTCCCTCTTCAGTCACCACAGTCGCCTCTTTCCCAGATGTATACAACAAAATCCGCATTGATATTTTGTATTTAAGAACAAAGTAAAATGAGTTCATGGACTACTTGGCCACTTTTTTCTATTTGTCTTTATTTTAGCTTCTTATTTATCTTTTAAGTTACATATTTCCCTGGAACAAAAACCTGCAATGATAAAAGTGAGGTGAACTGCACAAAAGACTTGTGTACACTGTCTATAAAGTAAAGGAGTGCAAAAAACCACAATGTCGAAAATACTGAATAATCTTTCAGAAATTTCTCCTACATAAATCCTTGAATGCTACAAATTTAACATTCATCCTGGTAGCTTCAAAGAGCTTTAAAACCCTTTCGTTACCATAACATCTTTGTGTCTGTGTGCACCTTTAGATATCTGCTAATATAATAACATTTTTGTATTCTCCCAGCACTGTAACACACTCCTTTTACTCTTATACTTTAAAGTGGGTTTAAATAGTCCGTTTTTCCCCACCAGGCTGACTTTAAACATACTGTGTGCCAGCAGGTACCTCAACAGCTGTTCACCTGGCAGGCACAAAGAAAATAAAAAGTAGAAAAAAGTTTTTGCTTTGCATCATTTGGTTGTTTTAGTAACCATCAAACAGAATTGCTGTCCTGTTAAGAGCACTCGTTTTCAAAAGGTGACACTTAATTAGTTGTGTGCGTTGTGCTGAGGGCTCCACACCAAATATACAGCTGTTTCCTTTAAAGGTTTTTCCCTTTGGTCTGATTTTCTTTTCATTGAGATCCAAATCTTGTCTTATTCCATCTCTTTCTGTACTGGGCTCTGTACAACCATGGCGGTAGACATGAACCTTACCGGCTTTAATGTACAACACGTTCTCTTATATTAACACTTTCACCTGGTAGCTCGTCACATTTGTTGATTAGTTGGCCCAACCAGAGAAACTCCAAAGGTGCAACACATTTATTACAACTTGACAGCAAATCACCACTCAGTCCTGGCATTATCAAGAGTGCATCCTTGAGGTCAGTCTTTATACAAGAAAAGTACTTAACATCACTGAACATCACTAAATCTCTTCAGCACTGTGATAGGTTTTATCAGTAATAGTAGTTAATCAGATGTTATTGTTGATCAAGAGTTTGACTGCTTACAATTAAAGAACATGATCCAGGGATGTTGATATCTAATAAGCGCTCCCTGCATCGACACCTGACCATGTGCCTGCCAATCACAGCTGGTCCTTGCACTGTGCAGCTTAAAGTTTCCCAGACTAGTGTGGATGAGTAACATTGCATTAAACACAGATGTACAACTACTTTCAGATGTTTGGCCCAGCAGAAGAGCTTGTCCCTCAAAGCAGAAAAAGGGCCAATTGACTGGACAAGAGACGCGTTATCCTCTCAAAACCTGCACTAAATGCAACGAGCCACAGGAGAAATGCAGTGGCATCTTGCTACAAGTGACATCAAGTGTCACCTCGGTCATGCAGGTGCAGTGAATGGCGTGAAAGACTTTATATTTTGCTTCTAGGAGATGCACTTAGGTGAAAAACATCTGGCAGACCTTATTCATCTATAGGAATATAGCAGCGCCATGTTGATTTAATTTCTACTTTTTGGTAATAGTTTTTTTTAATTAGATCTTTTATTTTCTGTTGAAGAGAAGCCCTGAATTTAGGTTCATAAATAGGATCTGTTTTGTTTTGAAAGCAGTGTTCTGTTAACATGAATCTGCATGAAAACATTTTTGGTACTAAAATCAGTGAGTAATGATGACAAACAATCTCAATAATCTTGTAGTCCTAAGTATGATGACTTGATCTCATTCAGTTAGAGCAGCGGTCCCCAGCCCCGGGCCACGGACCCGTTTGGTGTGAAATTTATTGTTTTTAGGGTTTTTATCGTTTTTTACTGTTACTTTTTATCGTTTTTATTGTTAACTCGGTTTCCCTGGGTCTTTTCCCGTGTGTTATGAATAAATCTTCTTTTATTTTGTTGTATTTATCCGCGACACCTTCAGGCAATAAAATATTGTCTGAAAATATTGTCGGACATACACCGGTCCGTGGCGCAAAAAAGGTTGGGGACCGCTGAGCTCGAGCATCTTTGAGACGAAAGCGTGTGGAAACCTTTTTCTAGCAGCACGAGCACTTTCTCCCACGTGGCAGATTTAGTGTTGTTATGCTGTTGCTGGTTATGCTATATGCCGGACACGGTCAAATTATTTCTTTTTTTCTCTGTGTTGTGTGTTTTTGTTTTTTCTGTGTCTGGTAGACAAAACATTTCTGCTAAAACCTTAGACCGTAACTAGTCCCCTTGCCAGAATTTCAGGAGAGAAATAGAGAAAAAAAATCCAATGTTATTTCTAAACTCAGACTGCAAGCATTAAGTGTGTGAATATTTTCTGCATCACACATTGTTAGAGAATAACAATAGCACAATAAAATCAAGGTTGATCTCTGTGTCAGCAGTGCTTTTCAAAAAATGGGGCACGTCATCAAAGTGTAAAATATGTGTTGAGTTGAACCTCAGTTCAGTTTCCTGATGCTATTGTATATAGTTTTTAATTAAGTTCCATTCAACTTGGATTGTTTTTTAACGTTACAAATGTTTAAAACATTGTGAAGTGTAGGGCACGAACCTTCTGAGGTTGGGGGCTTACCAGTAAAAGTTTGATAATGCTTACAGAGCAGTGTGACATCATCACCCCAAGTTTGATTACTGTTTTTTTTACATATTTCAAAAATGAAAAGAATAACCTCACAAAACAAAACTTTAATCTAGCCAATGTTTCTGTGGGTACATGTCATCACTTGGTTGATTTGATCAGTCATAACACATTTAACAATTTTCAACTTTCATCTCCGGCCTTAAATTTTGTCAGTTTCTTCTTGCTTTACTAATTTCAGCCAACCTTGACTATGACAACCCTCATCTTAGTTTTAATACATCCCTGCTGATGTTAGGTAAATGTTCGTTTTTTTGTTTTCTCCAGTAGGTCAAAAACTGTCCTCCTCTTTTTACAGGATCCTCCAGTTCTCCCTGTCAGCCAGTTTAGCGAAAAGTTTGTTCACTTCATCACTCAATGGTGAGTTATTTGTTTAAATGATCTGTTTATAGAAATTGAAGCACGAGATTAATTATTTAAATGAAAGAGACACTTTATGTGTATTCAACAGCTATTGACTGTGAGGTCCTTTAATTTGTAAATTTGGTTTGTACTATCTTTAAATGTTTGCCATGGTCAAATATAGAAGGACTTTTTGTTTCATTCAGATTACTGTAGATGAATATGAAGTATAATGGTATAATAGCGTAATGGAAATAAACTGCATTAGTGTTAATGCATTGTGGTTGAAATAGCTATTAGCTCTGTTCTCCTGTGTGTTTGAATAGAAAGCTTTTCTTTATTTATGAGGAATGATTGATTTATCTAATGCGTCAGGACACAGAAAATGTTTACCCAGCATTTGCTTGTGATTAATTTGCCTCTTGTAACCTTTACAGTTAGACAAACATCTACATACACACCCTAACCACATGTGTATATGTGTGTGTTCAGCACTCACAAGCTGATTATACCAGCTGCTGTTTGTCCCCGATGGGTGTTGCATTTACTTAAACAGGGCATTTCTCTCTCAGGACCGAGGTACTCCGCCCTGCCTGCGTTCAGTGGTGGTACTATCCTCTCCCAATCTGTTCCTAGATGGTCATAGTGCTTTCAAAGCGATGCTTTAACAAGTTACCTGACTGCACACCTCACAGTGTGAAGGACGCTTGCAGAAAAACACACAATACTCCCCTAATCTGTCTGAAAGAAAAGTACTGGGTTGTAAGGGAATTAAACTCTTGCTTTTAATTTCTGTAGAGCAAAGAGTTTAGTTTCAAGCCTCCATCTTTTTTTTTTGATATTCGTTTATAAATAAAATTAGGCATGAATTGTAAGTTAGAACTAAAAACCATCTCTTGGGCACTTAGAAACTCAGTTTTAATAGTGTCTGGCTTTAAGCTGTTGTATTTCTCTTTTCAGCATGAGGCGGAACCCCAAGGAGAGACCTGCACCCAATAACCTCATGGTAAGTTAAACCAAACCTCCTATTGAACACTTCCAAGGACTTCAAAAATATAGGTTTTGAATAAATGTGTATAGAGAATGATCATATTCATGCATTCCAATAAAAATTCAATTAAAGATAATTTTATTATCTCTGTAGCTTTTGGAATATGCAGTTGTATTTTCCGCAAAGATTGAGGTGTTTCAGGTCAAGGACCCTCCAACTTAGCATTGATGTGTGGAAACGGCAGTAATGAACTTTTTGCTTCGGATAAACAGTGTCAGAAAAAGGTCAGCCAGAAACCTTGAGGAAGGATTGAGACCTACTCCAGGAATAATTCATTCATTTCACTCCGCTGGAGTCAGCATGAATAAATCAGGCTGTTGTTCAAGAGTCACATCATTCAGGTTAACAAAATCAAGTTTTAAATTTGACCAGCTGACAAAAGAAAATTATTTTAGAAACTGTAAGTGTGTGTGTGTGTGTGTGTGTGTGTGTGTGTGTGTGTGTGCGTGTGTGTGCATAAATCATTAGGACTCCAACACTTTGTAGAATTATCAGCTCAACCCTTTTCCAAAATTAAAAACAAATCACTTGGTCAGTTTCACATGTTTTTATAAATTAAATTTTCCTTTCAGTCATCTACATGCACACTTACCATTTTCTGCAATATTATCGCTGCTCATTCAGGCTACATTAGGACACAGATCCCTTTGGGGTTGCATAAGGCGGGCATCCGGCATGAAAATGCTAAATTGAAGATGTTGAGCTACCCACTTGTGAATAAGGGATTAGCTAAAGGTAGCTTTTTTTTGGCTGCTTAACTTGCCTTTGGCACATTGTAGCTAATATTTTTACACTAAAATGTTGAAATTTCTTGAATTCTTTTAGAAAAAATTGACATAATCCAGGAATCAAGCTTGGCGGTGAACAACAGCAGCAACAAATTAGTTACTTGCATTTAAATTTAATGCTGAAAGGGCAGTGACCCTGCTGTAGTATATAAATAAGGGACAGGCATACAAGCCAAGTCAAATGGCTCCTTCCATTTGTGAACCTGACGATTGTCTTTAGTTCTAGCATTAACACACAAAACTGTCAGTTTGTAAAGACTGCCTTTTAAGAGTTTTAACACTCGGGGTTTTCTGTGTGCTCGGATCAAGGACACTGACAGTTATGTCCCGAGAGAGGTGAGGGCTAAAGGTTTGTGTTGTGGGGATGGTGAGCTGGAGAGGGTAAATGCAGAGCTGCTAACAGATTGCATGTTCTCAGTCTCACACTAGAAAGAAGGAATATTGGGAAGTGTTGGCTGTACAGGGACTTCATGCTTCCATCCAAAAATGAAGCTCAACTTGATGTTTTTGTGATCTTCTGCTCAGACCATTTTGTTATGTGAACCAAACTTTTATCGTTTTTCTGGCTCAAAGGCAGATTTATTTGTATGTTTTTGATTTATTTTTTCTCTTTACCTGAATGCATAGTTGGCACATCCTTTGATATGTCAGTTCTCATTCACATAAGGAAGATTATAAGTATTTTACAGTCTTTTGTGGTTTTCTGACAGGGGTTGCATTAAATATCAGATTCTTGTCAGACATTACCTTTACGTTACTTTACAACCTGCCTGGCTGAACACTCAGTTTTCATTGGCTACAGTGCGTCCGTTAATCCTTGATAAAAAGTCGCCTACTGAAGGTGTAGTCGCAGGTTTGACTGTCAAAGTGTTGTTAATTTGACTAGTGTGATCGCTGTGTGTCTTGCCCGGGTGCGATTAATTGAGTCATGTTTTCCAAGCGTGCTTTTCAAGTGTGAAAGTGCGCGTGAAAACGAAAGACAAACCAAAGCGTGCTTAGATTGTCGGACAGCGTGAGCACAGGCTAGCAGTGGAGCGGGGAGGCGGGTCAGTCGTGCTCGGAGACGCTGCAAGGCACTCATCGCTCTCTATGAGTACACCCTCAGTAGCTGTTAGTGAAACTGTCTCTTGAATCAGTACGCTGGCTCAGTCATTAAGTGGATAAGTGTGGCAATAGCAACACAATGCTGGAATTAAAGAGCCAGTTCCTTTGTATATTTTCCTTTTTAACATTTTCAGTTTACCTCAGTTTACCTGTTGTATTTTCCTTTGTAATAATTAAACTAGTCAAAGTATAATAATGTTTTGCTTGGTGAGGGGGGGTTTGATTTGGGCCATTAAGAATGAACTGGAGCTCCAAGGAAGATGCCCAGTGTCTGTATTCTTTACTGTTCAGAGGAAAAACTAAACGGCTCTTTGTTCAATCATGTATTTATCCATGCGGCGTGTCTTTAAGAACAAGAAATATTATTTGTTTCATAGTTTAATGAGATTCTCTCCACCCGTGAGGTTGAATTGTTTTTCTGATTTTTAATTTCAGTTTTTTCTTTTTAATATTTTGCTTTTCAGCAATAACACATTTTTCTATTTTATGATTTCCTTTCTCAGTCACTTAGTGCTTTTTTTCCCCATCCTGTTTTTTTTGGGGGTCGTGGTTGTAACTCACTTTCATCCCTGTTCCCGTCAGTGTTTCTTTTTTGTCACTCTCCTCCTATATTCCTACTGTGCCCCACTTCTTTCATATTCATACTGTGATCCTTGTGCTCTTTTTCAAATTTTCACAGTTCTCCGTTTTCTATATTTGTCTCGCTCCATCCCACTCATCTTTCCTTTACCTATATTTTGTCCTCCTGTAGGCCTTTCATTTCTTTCTGTGCCCATGATGAACTGAGATATAAGGTCATGGTTGCCTGCCTTTGTGACACCAGCCTGCTGATTGTCTTTCTCTTTTCTCTTCTTTAGTCCCTTTTCCTCCCCACCTCTCATGCTCTCCATTCCCCAAGCCTCCTGAGTGCATTAAAACTCTTTGCCTATTCTATCTGTATGTTAATGCACCCAGCCATCGCTCCCCCCTTTTCTCTTTTCTCTGCTCCACTATTTACTCTCACTTCTTATCTGTGGACGATAATGCAGGAAATGCACACAATAGTGTAGACACTGAACAAATAATGTTTTGTGACCATACAAAGTGACATAGTAGCTCCAGTTTGCTCATCAGGTTTCAGCATGTGGTTTCTCTAATCACTGGTGTAGCTTTTACTGACATCATTGTCACTGGGATTTTATCCTATTAGATGTTCTTAAAAAGGCTGCTGTTTGATTGCGTGCCTGCTCGTAGGTTACATCCCTGAAGCTCGGGTTATGTCTGTTATATACTTGACGCTTTGCGCATGAAACTATCTTCTTCTATTAGGCAGCTTTATCATTGCACAGTGTAAGAAAAAAGCTTTTTAAATGGTTCATGCTATGATCCCAACGTGACCAAAGGAAGCGCAGTGTTTTGATTACACTACCAAAGAAAAAAGGCGAAGTTAACAGAAGCTAATGGTAACAGAAGTAGTATAAGTGTGTCCTTCATTTTTATTATTATCTGGTGAACCGTAGGGCATGTTTTAAACATCAATGCAAAACGTAGTCAGCTCACTGAAATATCCCCCAATTAATCACTGGTCACTTTGTGTTCGACTGCTCATTAATGCAAGTATCTAATCAGCCAACCACACTGCAGAAACTCATACAATCAGACATGTAGACATGGTCAAGGCGACCCGCTAAAGTTCAAACTGAGCATCAGAATCGTGTAAATGGTAAATGGACTCGTTCTTATATAGCGCTTCTCTACTCTACTTGAGGACTCAAACGCTTCATATAGCGTGCCTCATCCACCCATTCACATCCACTCATACAAACACTTTTTTTCCTGCATGTAAGTGCTTTCTATCTAATATTCACACACGCTCATTCTCTGATGAAAGGATCAGAGATCTTGCCAAAGGATACTTAGCATGCAGACTGAATACTGGATAACTGCTCTACCTTCCATCACAATGGGCAAGAAACTGGTTTTTAAGTGACCTGGCTGGTAGTGCCAGACAGGCTCGTCTGCGTATTCTGGAAATCTGCTGGGATTTTCAGCACTTCCTTCTCAAAATTTAGAGATGGCAGTATTTAGACTAAGGTTTGAAAAACATAAAGCATCCAGTAAGCTACAGTTCTCTGGGTAAAAATGCTTTATTGATGTCAGAGAAGAATGGCCAGCGTGCTTCAAGCTGATAGGCTACAACAACTTAAATAACCATTTGTTTCAACCAAGGCATGCAGAAGAACATAAACAATAAACACATGAAACTTTGAAGCAGATAAGCTACAGTAATAGAATACTGTACCAGGAGACACATGTTAGCTAAGAACAGGAAACTGAGGATATAATTCACAAAAATTGGTCAATAAAAGATTGGAAAACTGTTGCCTGGTTTGATGAGTCTCACTTTCTGTTGCTATGTTAGTATGGTAGGATCAGGACTTGGCTTGAACAACATAAAAGCATAGCGCCAACCTGCCTTGTATCAACGGTTCAGGCTGGCATGTCAGTATGGACCAAAATCTGTGAGGAATGTTTCCATTACCTTGTTGGATCTATGCTGTGAACAATTAAAGCAGCTCTGAAGTTAAAACTGGGTCCAACCCAACACTAGCAAAGTGTAACTAATGTAGTACCCGGTGGGTGTATGTTGAGAACAATAAGATAAATGCTAAACAATATCAGTCTACCCAGTGACATCAGTGGGTTGTAATTTGATACATTTATTTATTAATTAAGGCTAATGGACTTGATTTAATAAACTCTGGCTGAGGAATCTTTCTTCTTTAGTTAGAAAATCACACGATGAGCCATCAGAGAGGCAAGTGTGTGTTTTTTCTGTCCTCATACTGATGCATCTTTCATTGTGGACACCCAATCCCGTCGTCATAAGCTGAGTCAGTTGAGGAGACTTTCCGTTGGCTCGCTCCCAGGACTTTGGCTGCCGGTGTTTGGTGATGACCTGTCCGGTCTGGGGTTTCTTGCTTTTGGTTCTGGCCTGGCTTATTTATTAAGCTGTGGAGCAAGAAAGAGTTGGTGAGGGTTTCAAGCATTTACTTATTTCTGGGATTTACATGGACACAATATCATCATCCGTATTTGTTTCCTTGTTTTTATGTGGTTAATTTGTGCATATGAGTGAAGAAAAACTAGAGCGATGATCCGCACAACCTTATGTTGTTTATTTGGGATTTGATGGACATTTCATTTCTCCCTCCCCCTTCTCCCACTCCTTCGTTGTCCCTTGTTCCCCAGCCAGCAGCCTTCACGCAGCCTTTTAGCACCCTTGTCAAAGCATTCCTCCTATTCTGCTTCTCTATTCATAGACGCACACACACGCACACAAATTTCATAGCCCCCTTTCAACCCCAGAGACACCAGATGAGCCCCTCATTTTTTTTCACAAAGGAACCCCCTCTTGTCTCTGACCGTCCTCAAATCTAGTTTGAACTTACACGCACACACACACTCACACAGAACCACAAACGCACCACAAAGAAAGGAAGACACTAAATAAACTACGTTAAAATCACAGTTTGACCATTTGAATCAAAAACAGTGGATGTTTGTGATTTACTGTGACTAATTAATGGTAATCTGCCTACATCTACTTTGCTTTTTAGGTCCACTTCCATCGGTTTTCTCATTGATTTCACTCTATTTTAACTCAGGTTAGACAGCTGGGAAAATGTGTTAACTGTAGTTGCATGCCTTGCACTTATCATGTGTGTTAAAACTTTGGAAACAGTTTTATCGTCCGAGGAATTGGCCTGTTAATGTTTACATTGTTGCATGTGCAAAAAGGATTTTCACATGCCCGCTTGTGTATCAAAGCACCTCTTTTGAGACATGCACCAAGCCACCAGTGTCTCCTCCTCCCTAAACTTTTCTGTCTCCACCTTCCCCTCCAAATGTTTTCGCATTTCACCCTTGGGTGTTCACTGATGTAAACTCCATTTACACATACTCGGACTACAGTGCTTCAACTCAAGTCATTCAGACGTCAGCCAAGTCATTTTAAATGATGGCTGAAGTCAGAGTTACATATAAATCGATATTTGGAGCTTGTATAATAAAAGCAAAACATTATCCTTTTTAATATAACATTTCCTGATTTGACCTTTTTGTTTAGGTGTAAAAATAAGTTAGATAATAGTGAATGCTATTGTTTAACTGAACATGCCAACTTAATTGAAAGTTAAATGGACGTTTGTATCATTGATGTGAGGATTAGAGAGCAAGCTATCAGTTCAAAATGTAAAGTTAGTCATTCTTCATTCTTTTTCTCCCTTTTCAATATATCCCAGAATACTTCAAAAGTTCTGGGAAAGTAATAGGTTTTCCCCTCATTTTCTCCAGTAGTGGACGTTTATACTTTTTTATAAAACTCTGACTGTATATAATGTCTCATAATCCAGTTTATTCATGAAAGTACCTGCGCTTTATCACAACATGTTGATTTGTGCTGGACTCTTATTAGATTGTATGAGAAATATCCTAGAGAGACCACTCTGGTTTGTAAGTCATGGTGTGAGGCTTATTGTGCAGTGCATATAAAACTTCATTTCCCATGCACCTTCAGTTGTATCTGCCTGTTGTATTTAACAACACTAACAGGTTACTAGCTCTGAGTGTGAATCCTGGCTACTGATTTGGTTACTTGGTTGGAAACTAAGACATGAGACTGACACTGTCACTCTTTTGGTTTTTAAACATTATTTGGTGGATATTTGAAGAACAGCAGGTTCTCTTGACAGTAACATTAAATATGTATATTATTGTGTTTTGAGGTCAGATGCCACTGTAACAGTGTAGCTTTCTCTGGGAACTAAAATTGGTGCACACATGCCCACACACTGGCCATTCATACACTCACCCAGGCAGTTTCCAAAGGGAGCTAGTGATTAGCATGCAAATCTGTAAAGTCCCAGTTATTCTACCTACCTCTTTACCCTTCTCTCTTACTCACACTCTCTCTCACACACACACACACACACACACACACACACACACACACACACACACACACACACAGTGTTTTTCCCAACACTATTCTAATGAGGTGATGACCAGTCTCTTGTTATAATTGCCTCTAACTCCTTTTAATTTCTTCTGAGCGTATTAATCATACATTGAGTTATTTAAAATCGCATAAATTAATCTTAGATTAAACAGACCCTTCAAAGGCTTCAAACAATTACAGAGTTAGGTAGTATTTCCCCTGGGTGTAGGCCATTTCTATTTGAGCAGAGCAGTTGCAGGTGATTATCCCAGTTTGATATGGCCAGACGGTGATTAATGCAACTTTTAAATGAGTCCTTCCCCCAGCTCACCTCTGTCCATGCTCTGCTACAGCAGAAAGTCAGACACCTTCAATGACCTGACTAAGAAGCACTTGTTCACTCTGTGTTTAGAAACTCTTCCCTCACAGGTTTCATACTTCATTTAAGCTGCAGAGTTTTAATTATTAGACAGCCGTGTAGAAGTGCACCAGACCAAGTGCACGTGCAGTACATTCAAAATGACATTGATATAACGGTCATTAGGTTAATGTAGGGTTTGTTTATTTTCTTAGGCATGTGAGCAGTCTGGTAATAAACATTTTGTCTTCAAAAATATTATATTGAACTTCTTGAAGTCTTGTGCTTTATTTTTACTTCTACTCATAGATATGCTGCATGTGACAAAGAACTCAGTAAAGGCTTTTTAATTAGACTCTATCTGCTGTGGATCCTGTTGGTTCAGATCCTTCAAATTTGATTGGAGGAGTCTAGTCACTCAAACATGCTATTATATTTATTTAGGCTGCCTCTGATGATCTCAGGTGCCAGTGATTTAATTTTGATGCTTTAGGCCTAAGATAATGAGAAATATCCCATAATAGACTGAGCACTTCAGCATTTAAACACTGTTACTGCATGTAATATTCAATACTGAACTATAACTTAAGTCTTTTTCAAGGAAGCAATTTTTTGTTCAGTTTTCATAAAAGCCTTATTTTTATAGATTTACTACTACTGGGGAGAACATAAGGTTTAAGGCCTGGGCAAGTTTGAAACCACAATGTAAAACTGTGGAGGACAAAAAACAAAAACCATGTATCATTTATCCAGCTCCTAATTTTGTAAATTCTGCACTCAGCTTTCTCCAGTGTCATTGAAATGCAACCAGATGCTGCTCGTTTTACATTTTCGCTTTTTCATTTCTTCACTTTTTCCTGACACGCTTGCATTTAAATCGCAATTGCCTGACTCAAATGTATCCGCAGGCAGGATATAATTGTATCCAGCCAGCAGGCTGTACGTTTGACTCCCCTGCTTTACAGTGTGAAGTGTACTCAGAGTACTTATTTTTTGAATTATTGCTGTTTTTAAGTATAATAAAGCCAACGAGCATGTTGGTACAGTGGTTAACGTTGTTCCGTCACCGTAAGAAGGTTCTAGACTATATGGGCAAAAGTTCTGGTCCACATACAAATCATACCTACGGTAACAGCTCAGCCATAGAGACCCATGCTATGAAGCTCCTGCTGCACAGTATTTGTGCTGATGTTAATGCCAGGGGAGGTTCAGACCTTTGCAATTATTGACTCGGCAAAGCATTTCTGACTTTAACACACTATGTGCCTCAGCACCCTGCAACATGCTTTGTGCTACATGATGTGCCACTTTGTGTCTGAGTTGCTGTGGTTCCTAAATACTTCCATTTTGCAATAACACAACGTATAGCCGATCATGGGATGTCTAACAGGGAAAAAAATTTACAAATTGATTTGCAGCGACGTTCTATTACAGTAAACACACTCAAATTCAGTAAGCTCTTCAAAACAAGACTTCTTGTTTTCAAAGGATGCAATCAAGCACCCAACCATATCTGCATGTTTGATTTTATACACCTGTGGCAATGGGACTGAAAACACCTGAAATATAAGGTTAAGAGGTGTGGCCCAATACTCTTATTCATGATGGATCCTGCTGCAGAGCTGGGGCTTGTCTGTGTGAAGTTTGCATGTTCTTGCTTTGTCTTTGTGGTTTCAGTTCAGTTCAGTGTTATTTATACAGCGCCAAAACACAACAACAGTCACCTCAAGGAGCTTTATATTGTAAGTTAGACTCTACAATAATACAACAGAGAAAATCCCAAAAATCATATGACCCCCTTTGGGGCAAACGCTTTGGCAACAGTGGGAAGGAAAAACTTCCTTTTAACAGGAAGAAACCTACAGCAGAACCAGGCTCAGGGAGGGGCGGCCATCTGCTGGTTGGGGTGAGGGGAGGTAGACAGGACAGAAGACGTGCCATGGAAGAGAGTTTGAGATTGATAACAAGTATGATTCAATGCAGAGAGATCTATTAACACAAGAGTGAGAAAGGTGACTGAAGAAGAAACACCTCAATGCGTCATGGGATTCCCCCAGCAACCTACACCTATTGCAGCATAACTAAGGGAGGATTCAGGGTCACCTGATCCAGCCCTAACTATATGTTTTAAGTTGTCTCCCAAATCCAAACTGGAAGCTGGTTCCATAGAAGAGGGGCCTGAAAGCTGAAGGGTCTGCCTCCCATTCTACTTAAAAATACTCTAGAACCACATGTAAACCCGCAGTCCAAGAGCGACGTCCTCTAATGGGGTGATATGGTACTATAAGGTCATTAAGATAAGATGGGGCCTGATTATTTAAGACCTTGTATGTGAGGAGCAGGATTTTGAATTCAATTCTGGATTTAACAGGAAGCCAATGAAGGGAAGCTAAAACAGGAGAAATATGCTCTCTCTTTCTAGTCCCTGTCAGTACTCTTGCTGCAGCATTTTGGATTGACTGAAGGCTTTTTAGAGATGGACGGATCCGATATTACGTATCGGTATGGGTCCGATACTGACCTAAATTACTGGATCGAATATCGGAGATAAATAAAAAATGTAATCCGATCCGAAATATCAAAAAAATCACCTCACAAAACGCGCTACTTGGTGTAACCCAGCTCGGCGCATCGGAGCAGTATGTGTCACGTGATAGAGCGGTTGTTGTCTGCCAGACCTGTCGGCGGTCTGTTGGAGCATTTGGAGCCTCGCTACATGCTTCCTAACCGTGGCATTTCATCTCGGCGAAAACTATCCCAGAGAAGTAAAGCAAGTGTGTAAGTTCATCCCTGAATGTTTGCATAGTATTTCCACGTTAAGCTTAACAACTGATATATTGAGCCGCAGCTGGACTGGCCATCGGAGTTCCATATTGAGGTGGAAAGGAAGCGATTTGTCCCGTACTTCAGCTAGAATTAAAAAATAGACACAAAGCTGGATTATTCTGTCTTTGCGGCGCAGTTGCATCTACTTCTCTCATTCACTCCCCCTCCCTCTCCTGTTATTACTTCAAACATGAAACTGATCAATGATCAGCTGATCGGCTTTTCTGCCGCAAGTCCCGTCTTTCTTGTTTGTTTATCGCCCACTTTGCGCTAGAAAGAGGAGACCAGCGGATAAACAACAGCAGTACGTTTAAGCTTGATAGCTGTTGTTAGAATGTATTTAATATTACTTTCTAGTATCAGCTGAGGTTTGCTGAAGCCACGGCTGTAAAAGCTGCTGGTCATGATATCCGTTTGGATATGTGGTGAGAGGGAAACATGAAGATGAAACCAGGAGATGTCCTTACTGAATCATCAGAGCTGAACAGGTGATGGAGAAACAGGTTTACCTTTTAGGTGACATGAATGAGTTGAAGGGAAGTTATGAACTGTTTCTGAGAGACAAATAAAACCAGGATCGTTTTTTTTACATAGCTGACGGCTGGTAACTGTGCAGGGGCGGGTCTAGCAAAGTTTTGTCGTGGGCCAGGTTGGGCATTAACAGGGAAAGGGGGGCACAAAGAAATATTTTTCTTTATGTCATTTAAAAACTTTGAATAAATAATTATCTGAATCTTACAACAAAAGTGGTCATCTGATTAAATGTATAGAAATCCATTATTGTATATAGTAATAAGTCTAATATACACCCTAGTAAGCTATAGTACTTTTTCCTTTGGGAAGGTACCGTCTGTGCAGTCTGCAATTCTGTTGAAGAAAGATGTTGAATCTATTTAAATATTGTAGAAAAATAAGTGATTTCTGTGCATTTGTTTTACACTTGCATAAATTAAAGTTGATTACGTCGATTAAGGGCGGGGGGTGGTTCCCTAATATTTTTGCTGGGAGTTGACAACCCTATTAGTTTGGTAGGTATGTACTTTTTAAAATCCAGAATAGGGAGAATGGTGTAGGTTTAAATTTATTAGATTGATCAGTGTTACTGAACTATAAAATGTTTTGGGTGGAGTGTATTTTTTGCATACAGGTATAACAGAATAGCTTCAGTCTCTTGTTTATTAAAACTTGAGTATGAACTTATACAAAATGCAGCAAGATATTTATAAAAAACAGTTTTATGGATTACAAAATACACTATATCGGATTCGTATCGGTATCGGCAGATATCCTAATTTATGATATCGGAATCGGTATCGGATATTAAAAAGTGGTATCGTGCCATCTCTAATCTGGATTATAACAAATCACAGTAGTCCAGCGTAGCAGTAATAAATGCATGAACTACTTGTTCAGCGTCACTCTGAGACAGAATATTTAAAATTTTAGAGATATTGTGCAAATGGAAGAAAGCAGTCCTACATATTTGTTTAATATGTGCATTGAAGGACATATCCTGGTCAAAAATGACTCCAAGATTTCTCACAGTGTTACTGGAGGCCAAGGTAATGATCCAAGAATCTGGTTAGATACCATATTTCTGAGATTTTTAGGGCCGAGTACAATAACCTCAGTTTTATCTGAATTAAGAAGCAGAAAGTTAGAGGCCATCCAGTTCTTTATGTCTTTAAGACATTCCTGCAGTTTAACTAATTGGTGTGTGTTATCCGGCTGCAAGGATAGATAAAGCTGGGTGTCATCTGCATAGCAGTGAAAATGCATGCTATGCCTTCTGATGATACTGCCTAAGGGAAGCATGTATAATGTAAACAGAATTGGTCCTAGCACAGAACCCTGTGGAACTCCATAATTAACCTTATTGTGTGAAGAGGACTCTCCATTTACATAACCAAATTGGACTCTATTAGATAGATATGATTCAAACCATTACAGTGCAGTACCTGTAATACCTACAGTATCCTCTAATTGCTCTAATAAAAAAATATTATGGTTTACAGTATTGAACGCTGCACTGAGGTCTAGCAGGACAAGCACAGAGATGAGTCCACTGTCAGAAGCCATGAGAAGATCATTTGTAACCTTCACTAAAGCTGTTTCTGTGCTGTGCTGAGCTCTGAAACCTGACTGAAACTCTTGAAATAAGCCATTCCTCTGAAGATAATCTGTTGGCTGTTTTACAACTACTCTTTCAAGAATTTTTGATATGAAAGGAAGGTTATAGATTGGCCTATAATTAGCTAAGACCGCTGGGTCAAGAGATGGCTTTTTAAGTAACGCCAGCTTGGAAGACTGTGGTACATAGCCAATTATTAGAGATCAGAAGAAGAAATTTTATTTAAAAGCGCCTTTCAAGAAACCCAAAGACAGTAAAAAGTAGAATAAGACACATCGTAGAACAATGACAAAACAAAGAACAATTTAAAAAACACAAGATAAAATAAACAAACAATGAGTTCACAGATAGGTTGATCATATTTAAGATTGAAGGATTAATTAATGGCAGGATTTCTTTGAGCAGTCTTGTAGGAATGGGGTCTAAAAGACACGTTGATGGTTTGGAGGAAGTAATTACTGAAGTTAACTCAGAAAGATCTTTTGGAGAAAAAGATTCTAAATAAATATCAGTGGTACTGCATGTACCATAATGTTAGAATGAATGGCTCTGACTTGGCTATTCATGAGACCCACGTCTGGCTTTTTGTCAGCCTGGCTACAGCGCTTAAGAGAAACCTAGGGTTGTTCTTATTTTCTTCAATTAATGATGAATAGTAAGATGTTCTAGCTTTACAGAGGGCTTTTTTTTTTTTTTACCAAGCAGCAAATTAATTTTCCAGGCTAAATGATGATCTTCTAAATTTGTGATACGCCATTTCCTCTCCAGCTTAAGCGTTATCTGCTTCAAGTACTTGTAGTTGAGTCATATGTAATGAAGAAGTAGAATTTTTAACAAGATAATCGACTTCTATGGGAGTAGCGTTCAGGTAGCTGGTCTGCTCCAAGTTGGTACAAGGCATTAAAGATGATAACAGTGGGTGAAATATATCTTTAAACTTAGTTACAGCATCTACTGTGATGAAATCTGTCCCCCACTGCTGTGTAATCCATTATTCTAAATTTAAACGTTTTCAGGAAAGGATCAGATTCTCACTAGGTGCCCAGTTCAAAGACATGTATGTTAGGTTAATTGGTGTAGGTGTGGATGTGGGAGTTCGTGGTTGTCTGTCTCTGTGTGTGTTAGCCCAGTGTTGGGCGGGTGACCTGATCAGGACATTTGTCAGCTGGTTGTTTGTGTAGCATTAAATATTCAGATTTAGGTTCATACTTGACCATGGAAACAGTTTACTCGCTCTCCTTGAACCTTTGATGTTTAGTTTTATTTTCTGGACTTCCTGTGATGTCTTGTATACACTGTTCAGTTCTTTTTTCCTCATTTTAATCATAATTCATCTATTTCTTGGGTGTGATGGGATGTGATGACAGAAAAGAGGCTAAAAGAGCGCTATGAGAAGTACCTTCATCGAGGTCAAATTCCAGCAGAAGTCTCTGGCCTTTAGGGTTAATTTCTAGAGCGGAGGTTGGAGAGCCTGATTTTAAAAACATTACTCAGGACTTCCTTCTTTATTTCTGTATCACTCCCTCTCTACTGAGGGAAGGAAGAATGATTGATGAGATGGGTATTCAGCACATAGGGGCACCCAGGAGCGTCCACTCCACCCGTCTCATACTGACACACACACACACACACACACACACACACACACACACACACACGCTTACAATGATATGAGAGTAATTAACCTCAGACTGTGTTAACCCCAGCTGGCCATTAGAAGGACAACAGGATTGATGGGACTCCCCCCTAGTCTTTAACAATCTCTACATTTTGTGCATGATTAAAACACACTGCAAAGTGTTTCCATTTTCTTTGAAGTGTTCACAAAGGAAACAGCAGCGAGCAGAGAAAGCAGAAAAGTCAAAAATCTAACAAATCCTGATACTGTCTTTTTTTTAAAGTTATCACTGTATTCCCCCTCAGTGTGATTTTTATTTTTATGAACATAATTGTCACATATTTCCCCGTGTAACCACAAATAGACAAGAAGGCTCTCAGGAGGAAAAAAGTGGACCAGCCTGTCCTACTTTATCACTAATCTTATATTGTCTGCACCAGTTTGGGTGTTGCTGGCGGGTATTAAAGACCCCAGAAGAAACAGCTGACAACAACATTACTCACCTTGGAGTCACTTTCTGCCTCCAATTTGAATCACACTAGTAATGTCATTTTTGCAGGGAGATGTTCTTTTCATATTGACAAGATTTGCATTTTGCTTTTGACCTACAGCCCTGCAGATCAAGGAAATATAAATGTTAAAGTTTTGTTTTAAAAAAATGTTCAGGTTGGCAAAGAAGATAGAACTCATCTTGATGTTTTAAGGCCAAAATTAATAAGTGGCAGATTAAAATAAAATCACTGTAGCTGGCAATGTGTTCTGTTTATGTAACATTTGACGTAGATTTGGATACAAAGTTTAATAAGACTGTGGGTTTGTGATGGTCACAAAGTGCAGTTAAGGGCTCAATAACACAACCATAGAGATTCGTTGGCAACCACTTAGCAGCTCCTGGTCGCTAGTGAAAAGTGTGTATTCACTGTTTCGTGGATGGCAGTTGCTGGGTGAGATTGGTCGCAGATCGGGGTGCTGCAAACCAGTTGTGGGATTCATACTTTTCTCTAGCAACCAATGGTTGCCAAGGGGATTGCTGACTGGGCTCTAGATGTGCATGACTTGAAAATGCAGGTTTATCCCTCTTGGTCGGTGATTGCCAGATTGGTGCCAGTTAGAGCAGGGCGATATGGCCAAAAATATTTATCACGATTTAGATTTGAAAATTTGCGATAACGATATAACTGACGATATAATTGATGCAAGACAAAATACAACTCCACAACTTTACTAGCGCAAAAAACCCCCAACCCATCCATTTATTTTCACTTAAACAAGGAGCGGTGTTTTTTTTGTGCATTAAAGCTATATAAAAATTTAACAGTGCAAATGTAAATTCCTTGCTGAAAGTTTAACCAAAACACATTTCCAGTAGAAATGGGCTGACATATCCTGAGCATAACCATGTATAATATCCACTGAAGAAAAGAGGTGCTTTGCAACATTAAACTGCAGTGTGCCAAATCAAAAAGTCAAATATGTATTTTTCGGACCATAAGGTGCACGGGATTATAAGGCACATTAAGCGAAACAAAGCAGTCAGATAAGTCAAACTTTATTCAACTCATTCTTCTTGCTTCCTCCACTTCTGTACCATTGATTCATTAATGCTGTATTCTATCACAGCTGCTCTATTCCCATGTTGTTGCAGTATATTAATGACTAACCTTCTATTGTGGATGGATTATCTCAGTTGTTCTCCTGACTGAAGTTTGGTCCGTTTACAGCATCCTGCTATGCGATTGCATTTGTCTCTAACCATCAGGAACCTTCACGTTAACTTTTATCGAGCTAACTTCCGCTAACTTCCTGCTAACTTCTAACTCCGTAAAATGTAATAAATTCTGTTTTCATGGGTGCCTGGATGTTAAACTTCATAGTTACACCTGGTAAAGCAGCAATGCTGATCGTTTTATTAAAGATGAAAGAATTTAGACAGTTTTTAACTCTTAGTGATGCTGCAGTGTTCGTTTGACTTTGGGACCTGAAGCGGAGGGAGTTTAGGACCCAGATTACTCCCAGATTTACGAGCACCTTAGTCCGACAAATACGGCAATAACGACAGCCCGCTTGCATGTTCTACAAAAAAAAATGTGCTTTGTTGTGTTTTAATGTTTTGTGTTAATCATTGGCTGATATATGTTATTGTCTCCTGTTATCCCAGATTCATTGACATAGCTCCATGACAAAAAAAGCAGAGCGTGTGTCTTTGTCTTTTTGCTGAGATTGATCTTCTTACTTAGAACCGAACTCCTCCAAACGGCGTGCAACACTGACAGCTTCTTGTTGTTCAGGACGGAAATCACTGAGATCAGTGTTGACAAGTTCATTTAAACCGGCCGGCCAGAGCGCTGTTTATCTAATTGGACATCTAGACACTCAAATAAAATTCCTGGTTAGTCCGAGTTGATTTGTCTCATTTGCAGCCTCCTCCCCTCTCACCTCTTGACCCTCTGTGACCTCTGCAACCTCTGGTCCACAGTCCTCCAGATGAGTCTGGTTACTGGGACCGCTGACATGTGACATCTCTGTTTAAGTCCTGCAGCAGTAACAAGTGAATGGTGCTGGAGTCTGACGGCTCGATGGGCTACAGGGTCGTGTTGTTGGGTTTCCCGAAGCACAAGAAGGCTTCAGCATTAGTCTTTATTTTTTTGGAAAATGTGTTCAGAAGGCGCGTTCATGATTGGGCTGTGTTTCTGCCATGGCTATCTTTTATTACAAAGCTCATCCCACATCCTGTTATGACTCACGTAGCTCATTAAACTTAAAAGATATTTGTTTGAAATGCTCTGACAAGCCATTACTTAAACGTTCTGTCTTTAAAACCAAATCTGTTGGACATTAATATTTAAGAGGGTTTTATGATGTTCCCGTTTAAGTTGTTTGCATTTTATCATTTTGTGAATCATGACTCAGATGCAAGTAGCTGCTACACCATACACTTCGCATAAAGATGTAATAATGTTTGTGGCTCCAATCTGTTTGATAATAAAATAATATTGTAGAATGGGTGGAAACATTTGAGTTTTCTTTTCTTTTTTTATGAGAAAGCTCATTACTTGTGTTTTTACAGCCACTTTAGTTCATTTTTTAACACATAGCAGTTATTATGAAGGTCATATATGTTGTATTTATTTTTATGTTTGTTAAAAAAGTGAAAAGTATGATTTACCATTTAATCCAGTAAGTTTTGTTGAAAAAAAAGTAAATTATTAGTAGAACCTTAATTTAATTGGCTCATTTTGATTCCCAGCAGCCTTTATTTACTTACAAATACCTTTTCATTTTTTAAAATTGAATTGAATTCTTAGATTTTCTAAATAAAATCATTAAGCGCTTGTGTTTTTCCTTCATACAGGATCATCCCTTCATCGTACAGTATAACGATGGAAATGCAGAGGTGGTGTCAATGTGGGTGTGCCGCTGTCTGGAGGAGAGGCGAGCTCAGCTGGCTCAGGGACGCATGTGACTTCTTCCTGTCGGCAAACTGTGGTGGACCCGAACGTTTGATCCCAAACACACATCAAAGGATTCAGGGTCAAATACGTCCACGCGCACTGTACAAGTACCTTATTATGAATGGACCGAAATCACTAGATGTTACTTTATGTGAACGATTCTTGATGTAACAGACACCCAGGAGCGCGCTCGCGTCCTTTGAACCGAATATTAATCTCTGCATCGACGGGTCTGCACCTGGAGATCCTTTGCATTTCAAGAGAATCCCAAAAAGCAGTGACCATTAAAGTCGGCTGAACGGAGATCAATGGTCCTGATTTTAAAGGATCAGAGACGAAAAGAAACTTCAAAGCACAAGACTCGGGCGCGCTGGCAGAGTTACGCTCTGCGTCGATGATGGCATCCCAAATAGCCGTCTTGTGCTTTACTGTTGACAGCCCTCCCATGAATGTTAAGGTTTTTTGCCTGTGAGTAACTACCCATCTGTGTGCCTATTTTTCCAGTGCTATAATTTCTTACCTCAGAAAACTTGATTTGTCACTGCAATATCAAGACACCCCACCCCTACCCCCGAAAATGTACTTACTTTTAGCTCCTGGAGTTGAACATCTGCATAGAGTTTTTCCTGAACTGGTGAGGCTGAGTGTTACCTGCTATATTCTAGAAGCCATTAAGACTGAAGGAAAATACAGCTAAAAGCATAATCTCCCCTTACAAAGCACCACTGTTTAAAATGCTCTTTTATTCACATTGTGACCACTAAGTTGCTTTAGAATAAAATGTCATTTATTATTCCGAATTAGACATTTCACTGGGTTGCCTAAGAGATCGCTTTATTTTGCTGTAAAGGGAAAATGTTAATGCAGTGTACTTGACACCAAAGACGATATAGACGGTGAATTATATTGATTTTTCATGAATGAGGCAAATGTAAGAGGCCGAGTGACTAAAATGAATTGTTTCAGAAAGGTTTTTATGAAATGTGTAATGCTTAAGTGCAATTAACTGGCATTGCTTCCCCGTATTCACAGTGAACGTAGCTTAGAGTGGCGCGACCTGCACAGCGTGTGAATCGATGGAAACAAATGCAATGGGAAAAAACAAACAAAACATGAGCCAGCAGTTTATTATTTATCAGTTCAACGCGGTTTCATCCTTTAAGTTGTAAATCAACAACCTTTATGAATGATCAGAAACTGAAAGTACATGTTTACTGAAGCGTCACAGATGGGTAATCGTGTTGTTCTTAATGTGGGAAATGCTGAAGGTTGCTGTGTTATTTAGTTTTGATCTTTTTGCACTTCATGTAAAAAATGGACAAACAATTAGCAGGTTTGTTAGCAGTGACCGCAAAGCTCCGAACAGGCTGCTTACCTGTGCGTGGCATTCACGAATCCTCCTTTTTATTTCAGCATCCACGTTAGAGCAGCTGCACAGCCTGCATGAGACCCGCGTCTGATTGAACCTCCTCATGTAACAAAATTAGGCAAATACTGCTCTTTCTCACTCATGGTTGAAAGTGGCAGCACAAACGCTGTGGACGTGCACTTACACTTTAAGGTTTGAGTCCATCATGTAGGGATAAGAGTAGGTGAGGTCAATCACAACAAGTCCAAATAGAACAGGTTTTTAAACCCATGTGACTGATGATTTTGTAAGTTTGGTGAAAATGTGCAGAAATCCATATTGGAGCATTTAAACTACAATTTAATTAATATTCACATTTGAGTATTTCTCACACACAAAAAGAATGAAAAAACTAGAGATGGCACAATACCACTTTTTTATGTCCGATACCAATATCATAAATTTGGATATCTGCCGATACCGATATAAATCCGATATAGGGTATTTTATAATCAATAAAACTTTTTTTTTTTTTTTTTTTTATATCTTGCTGCATTTTGTATAAGTTAAACTTAACGTGGGAGTGCTTTACAAACATTCAGAGATGCTTGCTTTACTTCTCTGGGATACCTTTCTCGGAGATTAAATGCCGGTTTGGAAGCACATAGCGAGGCTCCAAATGCTCAACCAGACCGCCTCCAGGTCTCGCACACCACAGCCGCTCTATCACGTGACGCATATTCCTCCGACGTGCTAAGGTTATGAGCTGGGTTACGCCATGTCGCAAGTTTTGTGAGGTGTTTTTGTGATAGTTAATGGACCGGATTACATTTTTTATTTCTCTCCAATATCTGATCCAGTAATTTAGGTCAGTATCGGACCGATACCGATACGTAATATGGGATCGGTCCATCTTTAGGAAAAACCAAAAATGTCTTGAAATACAGTGTAAGCTATGTACTGCATGCTTTCGGTACAGTCGCTGTACCGCAGCCGATGTTCCAGCTGTGAACATCAGACAAACACTGGACGTTTATCGAGCGGAAGTTGTGATTGCACCCTCTTCTGATTTCCGTGAATTTGGTGTGGTCACACCTTAAATTGTGTTTAATATCAGTTTAAATGGTCTGGTATGAAAAACATGACATCACAGTTTGGTTTTTATTATTATTATTATTATGTTACAGCAGGTAAAAATTTTTTTAAGATATTTTTCTGCCTTTATTAAATGGAAACAGTTGAGACAGAACAGTTGAGGAATGACATGAAACAGCTGCGGTCAGAGTACTGCTCAGTTATTTTGTCACCATCATGAACTTCACGAGTCCTCCCACCATAAATCATTTATTGCCACTATTTGCCTGAAAAGCCTGCAAAAGGAAGTCCAACCTTTTACAAGTTTTTTGTTGTTGTTGTTGATGATGTTTGTTTTTGTCTAGCTTAGTTTTTTAGAAGGAATGTCTGTGCAAGATGCCATTTATTTTCCTAAAGTCCTCACCACTCTTGTAACTGGTGAAAAGTATAATATGAAGATGTTCCAGTTGCTGAAATGTCATCAATGGCGATTCTTCAATGGTTTCACCAGGAGTAGTATATGTTCTCTGCATTATACTCTGTTTTTAAATCAGCACTTACATTGGTGGGACATCCACATGATACTAGGCTGCCCTGTTGCTCATGAACAGTGTGGTGGCATTTCTTGCAAAGCAAATGAAACCATGAAGATGGCAACATTTCACATTTCTGAACAGATGTGCACTGTGATGATTCAGTAATGGTCTCACAGACTTTTAAGCAAGAACATGCCATAAATTTAAAAAAAAAAAAAAAAAAAAAAGCTCCTCTCTCGCTCTGTTTCTCTTGTTTCCTCCTAAACTTCAGAACATAAAGTCAGTGATGAGACCCAGCAGAGACACTCGCGCTGTGATGTTGCTGTCTGACTATGGCCTTTCTGTAATTATCCATGTTGGCACATATTCCAGCATAATAAATAAAATGTATTTAAACGGTAACTTGGCTACATGTGACTTTTTCTTGTCCACTTGACATTTGACTGTTGAAGGCTGCTGCTTCTCAGTCAGGGTTCTATTTTGAAGGAAAAACGAGGTGCATCAGTTTAAAGGTGTAGTTCTGTGTACTTTGATGATTTAACGCTTTAATATAAATATCCTTCTGACTTTTATCCAGCAATTATTTTTGGCAGCTTGTTTTTTTGTTTTTTGTTTTTTTTACTTTTCTGTTTCTGTGGGGGAATTGTAGATCTTTTCAAGTCTGGCTATGAAATATGAAAGAACAAGCTGATCATAAAGTTAATTTGTGCAGCTAAAAAGCTACAGCGGTGGTCCATCTTCATGATGTGTGAAACATTAATTAAACTGAGTGTCTCTTGTTGAATTTAAGCAAACATCTCAACACATACCTTTACAAAGGCTGCAAGACTGTTTCATCATGCTACCGTCACCTGGTTGGACAACATGGCACAACGAAAATGAGTGCGACTGCATGCAATGAGCATCTCAGGGACTAGGCCTACAATCACTCGCAGTCTGTTGTTGTCTACAAAGCAGATTTGGTGCTTTGGTGCAGGATGCACAAAGTTCAGAAACCTTGCTTTTATATGAGAATAGAATCAGAAGAGACATGTAGCAGTTGTGCTTATTATTACAATTATTTGCAAATCTGTCCCAGAGTGACTGCAGTCACTCCGAGTTGGACCACAGCTGTTTGGAGACAGGTTGCCTCCCACCAGGCAAACTATGCAATGCAACTCCACCTCTGAGCAACCGGCCGTTCACCGCAACTACATGCAAGAAAAAAAAATTCAATGCAATGCAAAGACCCGGTCATCGCATTATTACTCTAGTGTGTTCAAGCCATTAGACAGCACTGGTTCTAGCCTGACGTCCCTAATAAACTGTCAACAGATGATAAAGCATAACCGGCCTGATTGTGTTTTTTATTCCAATTATAATACCTAGACATTAAAAGTCTTTAGGACGCGGCCCAAACTCTTCACGCGGTGTAAAGTATGTAAGAAAATGAGGCTTTCTTCATTAGGAGTTTGACATTTACACGTCTTGCCATAGAATGACCCAAACCTGAAAGCACCCATCTCTCCTAAGTTCATTTATAATTTGCATTTCATAATTAATCTCAGTCAACCTTTAATTAACATCTGCTTTATTCTTGGTTATTAATTTGTGCCATAGCCAGGGAAAAAAGGCTCAGCACGGACAAACGCAATCCCACAGAATGACTGTATTTAGATAACGTTTTATTTTTCCTCTTAAAGCATCAAGGACATCCTCGACTTTCCTTTTCCTCAACTTAAAAAACCCCACACATTCACGAAGGAGACCTTTGGATAACCCGGCACGCCTTCTGCTTCTGATGTTAAACTTCATTACCTCCAAAACAAAAAGTTCTTATCTCTGCTGTAAGCCCTTTGTAGTTTATTAGATAAGGAAAAGTAAAAACATGGATGTTTGCCGACAGAAGTCAAGACTTCCAACTGATCCTAGTGTTTTCCCCATGAGCTTCTGAATGTGATAGAACGATGTTATGAATTAATTCATAATGTTTTCATAAAGCACACCAGTAAAAACAAAAGTCGGGAAATTTCTATGGTACAGTGCATTCATAAATACATCGCTGCTGCCTTATAATGATACAAATGCTTAGATGTGAAGACTCTGGATCTGAAGGTTGTGGTCATGAAAGAATATCACAGAATTTAAAATATACTAATGCAACCCGGAGCTCAGATAAATGCAATGCCGGTGGCGTTAGTGTGTTTTATTTCTGTTGTATGTCGTCTTTATGTAGTGACTGAACGAAGAGCAGTCTTCACTTAGACAAAAACCTTTTATCACGTAAGAATTTGTATTTCCTTTTAACAGCCTGAAATATCTGAAAGTGAAACATCTCAGCAGCTATATTTACACATATTTATGTTTTCAGGTGGACAAACTCTTGGGCTTTTCTTCCAGTGCTACTGTAAAGTTGGCATGTGTTGTTTATAATGTGCAACCCCAATTCTAACAAAAGCTAGGGCGCTGTGTAAAATGTCAAAAACAGAATGCAATGATTTGAAAATCTCAATAAACTCATAGTCTAAGGAGCTTGGAAAGAAAAGCGTCTGGACTTCTTTAAGTTTTCTTTAAGATGTTTCACCTCTCATCCGAGAAGCTTCTTCAAATCTAAGCGCAAATGGTGGAGAGCCCCAGACTTTAAGCCCAATGGGAGTGTCCGCAAGAGGGACATGGACACCCTATTGGTCCTCTACCTAATCACACAAGCCAAGGTGTGAAAACGGGTGTAGGTCACAATCAGCCAAGGTTTCTGGTGGACCCATTGTGAAACCTTGCCCAACCCTATCATGTGATTTCCTGAGGTCAGATGGCCCAGGATGTAAGTGGGCTTTAAGGCGTCTGGGAAGGGATCTCAAAACTGGTTTATAGATGGCAGACAGTTGGTGTCGTAAACCATCGCCTCTGTTCAAAGACGGTCGTTCACAGTGGACATAGATGGCTTCTTTCACTCCTCTTTCAAACCATCTGTCTTCTCTTCCAAAATATGAACATTGTCATCCTCAAAAGAGTGACCTTTGTCCTTTAGATGCAGCTGGACAGCCGAGTCTTGTCCCGTGGAGGTGGCTCTTCTATGCTGTGCCATGCGTTTATGAAGTGGCTGTTTGGTCTCTCCAGTGTACTCAATAAACTCATATTTTATTCCCAATAAAAAAACGAAAATATCTCATTTAAATAATAATTGTCTCATGGTGAATTTCATGTAGCACAAGTCTCAAAAAAAAAAGGTTGGGACAGGGCCATGCTGACCACTGTGTAGCATCCCCCTTCTTTTAATAGCAGTCTGTATATGTCAGGGATGTCTAACCCTTAACATTTATGATGGCACAGTGCTGAGCCCATGCAGTCATCTAAATGCCTGTTTTTAATGCACTGCCGCCTGAAGGCCTGAAGATCACAGGTGTTCGATGCTGATTTTCAGCCTCGTCCTTTGCGCACAGAGATTTCTCCAGATTCTCTGAACCTTTTTGCCATATTATGCACTGCAGATAATGAATAATGCAAAGTTGAAGTTTCATTCCAACTTTTCTAAGACATGTAGCTCCAATCAAATACAAATTCAGTTAATATTTTTCATGATATATTAAAAAGTCTCAGTTTAAGCGTTTGTTATTTTGTGAATAAATCATTCAAAAGTCATTGCATTCCTTTCTTATTTACCTTTTACACAGGATCCCAACCTTTTTTTTTTCAATTGTGGTCGTAGCCTTCTGAAAACTATTAAAACTATCTAATTGTGTACACACATTTATTTTAGTTTCTAAGTGAATACAAAAAAACCTGTTAATTATCTGAGTGTCCATCTGGTGCCACGAAAGGTCAAAATCTGATTTGTTTTTCCTCCATCTTTGCTGACAGTTGAACTGTGCCAGACGAGATGTTTCCTCATTTCTATTGTGATGCAAAGTTAACTTAAAGCCTGTCAGGGTTTAAGTCAGTAACCCCCTCCCAGACCTCTGAGCTAAAGACGGGCGCCAAAATCTAATGGAAGATGAGACAACTCCTGTGATCACTGAAACAGTAGACAAGGTTGTCTCAATGAAGTGCTCAAATAAGAGTGCAAACAGTGTTATTATTCATGAAAGGTACAGTTTGAGATTACATTACTTTATCCAGAGCGTCAAATAAAAGAGACAATTTTGAGATTGGTGTATAATTACAGGGTGCAAATTAGGTGAATTTAGCAGTGGGTGAATAACCGCAAGAGAATTTATTTAAAATCTGCCGGGTTAAAGGTGGGAAATGCTTTGAGCAGGCCGGTGTGATGATGTCTTGGAAGCAGGAGGAGCAGTTCTTTGTTAGACTCCACTCTCACTGAAAATGTAATTGGATGAAACTGTTTAAACGAAGCAGAATTAACACGGGGAATAGAACTCCATGATCAGGCTGGATGCGGTAACTGTTTCTCCACCTCGTTTACAGAATTAGTGAGAAAGTTTTCAGATAGCTTTGCATTGAGGAAAAGAGGATGAGGGTCCACCAGTAACAGAATCAGTTACTTTAACAACTACTTTTTGATTGAGGTTAGAAAAGTAAACCAATCTTGTGTATTTAACATCAGTCTGATGAGTTTTGAACAGTAACTTGTGCTGTTTTTAACTCATTGCGCTTCATAATTTCTTCATTTAAAGGTTTAATTCTAGTCTTTCAGTCAGGGGAATTTATTGAATTTTTGTTTCTTTTGCAGTTTGGTTGAAGGTGGATGTGAACTGACTGTTAAACAGTGTATCTGAACTCAAGTGCAGTTTAAAGGATGGTAAATGAAACAAATCATAGCTTTTAAGTGCAAAATTAGTGTTATGAATGTGAGAACTAGATATATAAATACAAAAACAGGCAGAGATAAGCCTCAGTTAGAGGCTTAATGCACATAAAAATCTATTCTAAAAAGTCAAAGTCATTAAAAACAACAAAATTATTATTAATGAAGGACTTATTGACAAAATATCTTCCGTTTATTTGACCCTAGAGAAAAGAAAGAAGAAATGGTCTTACAAGGCTATCCTGCCTGTAGACTTGAGTTGGACTGACAGTATTGACAAAGGAAATGACTTTAAAACATGAAAACCGCCAATAAGACGTGAACTATATGCTCTGCAGGACAACTGAAGAAAAACAACCAAACAGAAGCCACCCTGACACTGTGTTTGCATCTTTTTGCCATGTTTAAAATCTTGCACATCTCCACAGTGGGAATTAACAAAACCACTGGAACAAAAGCCAGTGAAACAGCGAGTTTCTGAATCCAGAAGGGCTCAATTCATATGGAAATATACATTTTAAATCCACCAATAACTACTACTTGAAAACAGCTAATAACTCTGTAAAAAGTGATTAGCCCAGTGAGCAGTCAAGCTAGCACATAGGCAGTCCAGTGAGTTAATTCCAGATCCAGATGTCCAATGACTAAAATATTTTTCTCTATTTAAATATGTAATTGAAATGTGTATGTGTGTGTTTTCGCGACCCTGCCCTCTCCCTGATGCTATCCCTAAATTTAGCCCCCAACCAACTTTCCGCTAAGCTAGCAACCAATCAAACTGCCTCCTTCCTGCCCCAACTTTCAGCTAGCACCTTCCCACCTAATCCTGGCTTTAAAAGACAGCTGCCTTTTTAAATGTCCTTCAGAAGGAAGTGTGGCTTTTGGATAAATTGCACTTCTCGACAGCTTAGCAGTCTGTTCCTGAGTCAGGCAATGCCACACCTGTCCACAGGAGGCTACTTCCACCTCGTGCGGCTAACCTGTTGCCATGTACAGAGTTATCCAGTCATCCTGTTCCCATCCTGCCCTGCACTGCAGAACCCCCTCTGCCTCTGGATCTCTATGCACCCACCGCCAGCTTGCACACCTAACTTCCCCTGACTTACCTCTCTGCTGCTCTGCATTCAGTCTCTTCCTGCGCCTCCTGTTTGCTATCCCTTCTGGTTTTATAACATTTATAAGTAAAATTTTAATTTTTGCTTTACCTTGTGGACTTTTGCCGCATCGAGCTGAACTCTGACATTACAAGCATCAAGTGCTTATGATCTCAAGAAAAAGAGCTAATGTAAAGATCACAAAATCATTATTTTTGCTGTCACTGTTATATTAAATAAACTGTCTAATGATTATTCATATCCTCCCCGGCCTCCATACAGAGCTGTGGCCTTCACAGCTCTGTTGTGGCACTTAATCTAAGTCATACTTTGCTCCTCGGTCAGAGACCTTGTACGATGCTTTTCATTAAAGTTTCTGTTTCAAAGCAGCTCTACAACTATTGGCAGGCAGCTTAATTTAATAATTATGCAGCTGTGTGTAATGCAGCAGAGCTATGAAAGCATATCCTGACATAGGTCTAAGCAGCACGCTGTCAGTCAGTGCTGTGTTGTATTGAATGTATAACAGCTCTTTGAAAGAAGTCCCAGAAAGGAAAAGGACAGTGAGAATTTTAAAACCCGTCTATACTTTGGCATGATCTGATTATGCAGAAATTCTTTCCCAGCTTTATTTGGTCATTTAATGAAATCTGTCTTCAGCACAATGATTTTCTGATTGAGGTTACCCGATCCTCAGGAGGTGAGAGATACTTTACCTACAATGGTATCTTTAGAAAAAACAACCTTGGACACATTGCTATAAGATCAATGAGAGATTTGTCCTAAAATATGGGACGCATGGTGCCAATGAAGAGACTTCAGAGTTCCTTATAATGTAGCAGCAATAAAAAAAAAGGAAAACACTTTACAGCGCTGAATTTTATAAGCCCAGTGATAAGAAATAATTAAAAAAAACAACTATACAGACTAAATGCTACTAATACTTAATACTGTGTACTGTAGCTAGACTAGAAAATAGAACAAAGATTCTTGAAACAAAAGACGAGAAGACATGCATGTTTTATTAATAAATGGCATATTTTAAATGGGGAAAGGGTTTGACCTCCTTTCACGGCTCACACGGACAATTGAATTCAATTAGTCAGAATTAATGTGGCCAAAATAAAAATCACAAAGCGTCTGGTAACCAGTGACTAATGGAGATACGGCCTTGTCCTCTGGTATCAAGTCAAGGCTCTGCTAAAGGCATGAAATGCATTTTGGACTCAGTCGAATTTATAATTATAGTAAGTGTAACACATTACAATGATCATTAAGTTGAACGATGAGTGAACATAAGTGGAACGTGTTTTTCAAACAAAAGGTCAGTATCAAACAGCCGATATACAGGGTGGGCCATTTATATGGATACACCGTAATAAAATGGGAATGGTTGGTGATATTAAAGTCCTGTTTGTGGCACATTAGTATATGTGAGGGGGCAAACTCCTCAAGATGGGTGGTGACCATGGTGGCCATTTAGAAGTCGGCCATCTTGGATACAACTTTTGTTTTTTCAATAGGAAGAGGGCCATGTGACACATCAAACTTGGGTGGTCTCGTAGGGTGTCTTGCATTGAAATCTGCTGCAATGACCCGGTTACTGCGTTCACCAAATATCAACACAATTTCGATCCGCTCCTCACGTGTTAACCTCTTCGACATGTCAATGGCTGTGAACAAAGAGAAACTTGTAAATAACTCATGAAAGAATAAAGTTACGTTGAAACCAAGCACACCATTGTTTTTCTTGTGACATTACCAATAAGTTTGATGTGTCACATGGCCCTCTTCCTATTGAAAAAACAAAAGTTGTATCCAAGATGGCCGACTTCTAAATGGCCACCATGGTCACCTCCTATCTTGAGGAGTTTGCCCCCTCACATATACTAATGTGCCACAAACAGGACTTTAATATCACCAACCATTCCCATTTTATTATGGTGTATCCATATAAATGGCCCACCCTGTAGATTTTATAAATGATGGAAGTAGCTGAAAGGTGAAGCCAGTGTGCAAGTGCCTTGAACCTGCAATCTGTCTTATGTCCAGCAGGGGGCAAATCTTTTGTTTGCCTAAAGCAGTCAAATTGTATAAAAGTCAATGAAAAAAATAACCAACTTCTTTCTTAATTTGATACCTCAGTAAATGCTTTCCTGATGAAGTTATGGCCTCAGTCGTTAGTTTCAAGTCCTGTTAAACACAACATGGTGTCAAGTTCTGGAAACTATGGTCTTATTTAGAGTGAAACAGAAGATAAAGCATGTTGTGCTTAACTATCCGAGATTTCCCTACTGTAAAATAGCTCAGTCACACTGGAGTAAAAATAAAATGGCAGCTTCGGGGCAACTAGTAAGACTTGTAAGGTTGCCCAGTGATTCCAGTAAATTATTTTGTTGTTGGAGACCAATTGTAAGTAGTTTGGAAGACCAACTGGTTCCCTAAAGGTTGACTGTGTGACACCCTCAACTTTTAGGCAACTCTTTCGATCCCAAGGTGTTTGAGCGAATCGCCTGGTGGAGGCAACCTGTCACCAAACAGTTGCAGTCCGACTCAGACTGACTACAATCACTCTGAGACAAACTGGTGAAGGTTTGCAAATGATCTCATTTATAATCACAGACAGATTACCAGCATTTTCAACTAATCTCATTAAATCTGCGCTGATGGGTGCAGCTAGTCTGTGATGCATCTCTGCAATGGGGGAATCCACTCAACTGGTTGCCAACTAGTTGTGTTCCTAAAACCAGGTTGCCAAGCATCGATGTCATTGCAGTTAAATCCCCCTCCTGCAGCAACTACGTGACTATTTAAGGGGTAATTTTTGAAATTCTGCTTCTCATCTATGAAATTCTGCCTGGATATCTGAAGGTTAGTAATTATTGTGACTATATTGTATGTGTTTGGAGATAGGAATAGAATGTGATTTTCAACACTTTATCTCAGTTAGTTGCAGCTTTATCACAAATACCCTAAATGCCAACTTGACCCCATTCAGTCACAAAGTGATAGCAGACTGGTTCTGCCTTATTGCCATTTTTCACCATCTTGATGCACCAAAGCTGCTTTGAGGACAGAAACTAACTGCGAGGGATTGCAGACCTAGTCCCCGTTTTCAAAGAAACTATTTCAAATTTCAAAGGCAAATTCATTGCAAGTTCATTGATCGCAGTAACTTTGGTCATGCTGTGGACTCCAACCACTGTTTTCTCTACTGTGGCTCTAGCATAAGTGTGCTCCACCCTCAGTTTCTCATCACATCCTTGCTCATGACATCTGTTTTCAAAAAGGCCACAATAGCAACTGCCAAAATCCCGAACTCAAGGCTTTAAAATGGTAATCCAACAGCACTGTTGAAAACCAGCAGACACTTGTCTTTCATGCTCTTTGAAATTAAATAATAAGAAATGAGATTGATGGAAATCGCTGAAAAACACTTGCCAATGTCAGTCTTTCAGAGCACTTTAAAGTTCTGGTGTCATTTTTAACCTGTTTGCCATTTTACATTGTGGTGGGTTTGTACAGTGGTGCTGTGGTTAAGTTTTCCTGCCACCCAGCAAAAAGGTTCATGGTTCAAACTCCAGCTTGGTCTTTCTGAGTGGGATTTGTATGTTCTCCTTGTGCTTGTGTCAGTTCCCTCTGGGTACTCAAACACTGAGAAGAAGGTCGAAGCTCTAACGTACATAGAGCTGAAGTGAAACTGAGCGTTAAACAACAATGAAAAGCATCTACTGCAGCCACTCTCTGTGATCTTTTCCCATTCACCATGAACTCACTTGTTGCTCTCTTTCCTCCCGAGGCTCACTTTTTCAGCTCATCATCATCCAGCCTACACGTGGTGTCATTCATGATCGGACCCTCATCCAGCCAAAGCACTGAAAATCTTATCTCATGGCTAATCATCTGTCCCTCTGCAATTCACAAGAATCACTACTCCTCGGAGAATACTGGTCAGACTCTAGTGAAACTTTAAGCTTCTGTGATCTACTGCGTCAGAGATGTTCTGGTCTGGAGACCTGCACGCGAGCCCACCTGTGTAAGTTGCATACCCATAATGCTTAACTCTGCATAAGCAAATACCTACACAAAAGGACACGAGTGCAGTACCATGAATCCCAGCTGAGTGTCCTTGTTAGTTGTAAGCCATGTTAATGAGCCGTTCATTAAGTCTGGGGATTAGGTTTAGGGAAGGCTGTCTCGGACTGTTAGCTGGTCCCAACTTGAAATATGCAACAACATTTGGATGGACAGTCTAGAGAAGATGGCTGTGTAGACGCACACATCTTAAACACTCTGATGACTCCTACACTATTCTCCCAGCACAGCTATTCTTTAAAATGCTGTAAAATTTGGTGGAAACATCAGTGAACTGTTCAACACTTTGGTGAACTCTTGACTTTTTGTTTCAGATATGAGCACATAAATACTGTTCTGAGAGGTAAAAAGTTGTCACCCTAACCCACAAAGGGCCCCAAACCACTGTTTGCACCTGCATGGGCTCAACCCAGATGACGGAGGCCTAGCTGCGCTACTTCTTTTATTTACATCTGAATCTCCCTCATTGTCAGTTTTCAGTACACTAAATATTTTCTCAGTAGCTGCCTTAGTCTAATATAACCTATTTTGTCAATCGGGTAGTTATTTTGAGTTTTAACACTGTGCCAGAATGCAGTGCTTTATAGGTTTAGCCACATTTAAATCAATATTAAACGGCAATAATTGTTTTACCCAAGCTTTAAATTTGAATCACAGCAGCTCAGGCTTGATGTGACAGATTAATCCTGAACGGTTTTTAAGTGGTCAAATACTCCAACAAAGAAACACAAGCTTATTTTTCTGGATTTCGTCACAAATAAAGGGGAAACCCTCAGAATTTTGAAGGATTATATTTTTCCATGTCAACTGTAGTCGTGGCCATGAAAGATTTTTAAGAAAAAGGGTATTTGTTAATGGGTAATGCAACGATTAACTCCGGAGTATTTAAAACTGTGCTAGCCCCTTGATGTTACATGAACTTCTAACACACACGTGCTGTCACATCACTATTTCCGCAGTCTTCAGCCTGCAGGGAGCTCTGACGGTGATCAGTCCAGCAGTGTTGCAGCAGCTCTGCCTGTCACAGACGATTTCTGGCACATGTAAATTGTAGCATCAGATGATCTATGGCTGCTGCTTCGTGTGACCTATAGCGATAATATGTCTGGGATTAATATTTGGACGCTCCATGATCTCATCTGGCGAGCCTCTCTCCGGGATATTGACCGCGCTTTTGTTTGGAGATGCGTCTTCATTTCTGCCACTCCCGGACCTTCATATTCCCAAAATCCCACCGAGCTGCCTCTCCGCTTTTGTACCGGCCGGTGACCTTTTTTTTCCCAGAGCAGTCCGACTTGATTAGCACATCAGGCGGGACAATGAGTGGCCGCCATGTACACAGCCATTACCCAGATCCCTTTATCAATGTCCTGTAATTAAAATGTCACCGTTTAATTTTCGAGGCATCGCTTCCCCGCACTCTTTCCTCCAATAAAAAAGTGCGATCGAAATGCTCTTTTCACTGGAAACAAAAAAAAGGATGTGGAGAAAGTGTTTAAGTGAGCCGAGCAGGGAGGGATCAATAGGCCCTTTAGTCCGAGAGGAGGATTGATTGGTCTCTAAAATGGGATTTATAGGGGTCACGCTTTTATAGGGTGCTGATACAACTGTTAATTATAAAACATTTGGCCTCTTATTAAATCTGTCCTGATTGAGGTGGGCTTGATTTATCTCTTTCAATCACGTGACAGGATTCAAGCATAAAAGTATGAATATGCTTCAGCTTCAGTCCCACAAAGGCAGAAAAAAAACCCCGCAGTGTTTGAACACTGCAGTTTTTTCTAATACACTTTTTTTTCTTTTTAGACACATTTGTTTCCCCACAGTGGGTGTTTTTGACAAGAGTCAAAAACTCAGACATTTCTTTTTTTTTTTTTTTTTGCTTTTTTGCACTGGACATTGCAAAAAGTGGTAAAAAACAGACGATTAAATGGGAGGTTGTTAATAAGGCAATAAATCAATAAAATTAATCGAGCTTAAAAGAAAAAAAAAACAGACATAAATTGTGTCCCAGCTGAATATGATAGAAATCACTGTCACATTTCTTCAGCACAGAGTTTAAAGGAGGAGGATGAAGCGAGGTTTTTATCTGTGTAAATTATTTTTTATTTCAAAGTGCTCGACAGAACACAGAGAGACGCTTTTTAAGCGCCTAAATACAAAAAAATCATAATGAGCCAAAACAAAGAGGATGGAAACTCTCCCAGTGCAGAGTGGGAAAGGTTACATTCTTCGTCACCACTTTAAACTCTGAATAAACTGGAGCAGATAATAAGAGTGAGAAAGACAGAAGACAGTGAAGAGAAAAGGGAGAGAGCCGAGGACCAGGATTTGCCCACGTGGTGTGGTGTTTCGTGCCCCTGGACTTTTGCGCCAAAGTCTCCAGTGTTCCGGGTATAAATGAGCAAAAAGAAAAAGAAAAAAAAAGTAAAGAGTACAAAGTGAAAACCAAAAGATGATTAGACAGAACAATCAATAAATCAACCAGTCGATAAATAAATAAATAATAAAACGCTGTTGTGTTTAGGCCAAATAGTCCCAGCAGTTCACCTGTGGTGAGCTGAGGCGCATTAATATTTCAGGTTAAAGGTTTGTTTAAACAATTGGGCGCATATCAATGAGGCCCGCTAATTTGTAGGCCATCCAGCAGTAAGAGCTCGCCTAAAATTACCGCTGAAATGTCTAATTAAAAACCCCCCTCGCTGCTGAGCCAGCCACGTCAGCTCACGTTTCCCCCGGAATACGCGGCGACAATGGCTGCATTCAAGTCGGCGGTCTAAATAATTAAAAAGAGAGGAATAATTACAGTATAAAATTGTAATTATTGGCGGGGGGGCTGCTGGGGGTTGGGGGTGGTGGTGTGAGTGTGGAGGGGGGGCTCTTGATGGTGAAAGAGGAGAGGATGCGCTTAGGATCAGGTTCAGCATCAATATTGCAGGGAGGTAAAGCTGGGGAGCTCAGGCTGCACGCGGGCTGATGATACTTCATACACGCTCGTCACTCGCTCTGCACTCCAAGCCACACTTCATGCACTCTCCACGCGCAGGCACTCAGCTCGAGAGTGTGAAGCATGTCCCGGTTTTATTCGCCACGAGCTGCTCCGCTTCCTGCCTGCTGTCAGTGCGTGTTTGTGCAGCGGTCGGTGCGATGGCAGAGCCGGGCTTTGCTCACCCTCCACCCCGCAATAAGTGCCCAGTAAAGTTGTCATGCGCGGGGCACTCTGGGGATGTTCTGCTGCTGGTTTGTCTGTGAAATGAGCCAAAGCACCGGCTTCAGTCCGGCTTTTAACACGTCATCATTTTCAGAGGAAACATCTGAGCTGATCTGAAGAACAGGTCACGCAGGAGCTGTGAGACCTTTCTGTCTTTTTTCTGCGAATGTTCCTCAAACAGCATCAGAGAATTTATTTGTATCGAACGTAATGAGTCAAATCTGACTCCTCTCTGATTGTTGATTAGAAGTTAATGTTTCATCTTCCACAAGTGAACTTTTAGATGAACTTCTGTTTTTTAGACAGTGTAAATAATGGAGTCCTGATACTGATTAGTGAGAGCAATAAACATGAGAAATAGTGCATCAGCATGTCTCTCTCTGTGTGAGTGAAACTGGGACTAAAGGTGCATTGAGTGAGATGTTTTATGGCCGTGTAATATCGCGCTGTCAGGTAAGCGCAATGAAAAGGCCGTCTTTATGTGACATCACAGTGCTGGATGTAGGAGATGTGTTTTGTTTTGTTTTTTTACTTTAATTTAGCCTCTGAAAGGGTGTAGTCCTGAGACAAAGGTGTGGCTGATCATCAGTGTGATGATGTAGGAAAGCAAATCTGACTTTGTATCATTTACTTGATTTCCAAATATTGCTCTAAAACGGCATGGCATTATCTCAGTGACACTATTATCCATCGATCCGGTTATTACAGGACTAAATCAAGTATTCTGTGGATCCCTGTGTGTGTGTGTGTGTGTGTGTGTGTGTGTGTGTGTGTGTGTGTGTGTGTGTGTGTGTGTGTGTGTGACAGCCTGAGGCGTCATCATCATCATCATGAGCTCACTCCAGATTACACGCAAAGACTCTAAACAGTCACTTCCAGGTCCAAGCGTCTTTCACTGCTTTCTGTCTTTCATTTCCTCCTTTCTGACTTTCCCCCCCTTTCTGCTTCTTTTTTTAATCGCCAAAGCCTGGGATTGATTTGTGTGGCCGGCGTGGAAGCCGAACAGATGGCCGTGTAACTTGATAGATGAGCCCGGGCCTTTAGTCATTCCTGGTGCCCTCCACTGTGCCACTCCGGTTTGTCGGTGAGCTCCAACTTCGGTGGAAATAATACAAGATCTGCGTGATTAGATCGGAGCTTATCATTAATACACACCGAGCCTGATCTGTTAAGACCAGCGGTGATTACCTCCCCGACAACATTATGGGATCCGGGTGGAGGCCCCCTAGAGGGTCCTTGACTGGGTTCAGAAAAGGGTCACGACTGCGGCGTTATATTTTTCATTTATTTTTGGTGTCTTTGTGCAGATATCTCCGATGATGTCACGATGTCTCCTTCTTAATTTATATATAATAGCAAATAAATAAATATATAATCACGAGTTTGAGGGCCAAAATGATTTTCCATCTGGGGTCAGCAGGGGCCTAATTGATATTTTTGTTTCTGATCATGTTTGAGCTGCAGAGAGAGAGAGAGGGTGAGACTCAGAGAGAGAGAGAGAGAGAGATACAGAGAGAGAGAGCCATTACACACCAGCATGACAAGACACAGAGAGAGAGGGGGGGAGAGAGAGAGGTGCCATGTGTTTCCTGTCTGCACGCCAGTCACCTCCCCGTGCTCCGACAGGATGGAGGTCCCGCGTGCTGCTGCCTGCCCTGAAATGCACTGAAATAAAGGCTCCTCCTCAGCGCTTTCACTGCCAGTGCGCCTTCTTTTCTCCATCCTCTCTCCCTCTCTGGACTCTCTCAATTTTTATCTGTTTATTTTCATTTTATTTATTGTTAATATTGATTTCAAAGCCTGACTTCCCCTACGGTGTGTTGCTTTTACAGGAGAGAAAGGTATGTATCTGTTTTTGTTTTCCTTATCACCAAATTCATCCTAAAATTACAAAAACAATTTACAACAGCTAATTTAATTTAATTTCTCGCGATTTGACCGTAACTCGGCTGTATCAGTGGCTTCGTAATACTTCAAAATAGTAACAAAATAAAAGCAGGGTTTACGTGCGTTTTGGCACAAGAGACGCAGAAAGTTAAGTACGCGCAGGGGAACGTGAGATAGGCCCGCTTCAACCTAATTTCGAGCAGTCGTCTGCGGCTAATCTGCGCAGAAGCTTTAATTATATATGGGCCTGGTCTTTTATTAACAATGCAAAGACGCACGCTTGGACCTGTGTAATTAGCTCGCGGGAAAGCGGCTTATAGTTGTTCTTTTCCTCTCCGCTAAGCGCATTGGCGCAGCTCAGGCTGCATTTTCCTTCTGTCCTTATCCACCTATAAGATTCTTATGTGACCCTTAAGTAGTTCCCCCTTAACTGCTGAGCCGATTTCAGGATAAAGAGTAGCTGTAGAAGTAGATCCACCAACGCGCAGGAGCCTGTAGGACAGGAGAGGAGAGGAGGCAGAGAGCACGGAAATCATGCTGAAATAATAAATACGTCTAATTCATTTCACTTAAAAAAGTATTATTATTATTATTATTATTATTATTATTATTATTATTATTATTATTATTCAAACACTTAAAAGGCCCTCTGCTATTGCTTCATTTTAATTATGACACAATTGTAATAATTACTTTTATATATATAATTTTTGGTCAATGCCGATTATAATAATACGGAAATAATATATATTTAATATTTGCTTTTTAAATGGTTATTATTTAGGCGTTTTAAAGTATTTTTTATTCGTTTTCTGTCATGTGTTTTTCTCGCGGACTTGAGTCATGCGAAGATTCAGAACACGGTAAACGTATTGTGCTTACGTAAACAAACCCACGGGCCTCCGGTTCACTGTCTTGTGTTCTCTTTGACTCACAGGCTTCCAGGGATGGAGTCGATGCCCGGACAGCTTCGAGACGCGGGACGAGACGCTAGCTCTTCCCCGAGTTTAAAGCAGGACGCGCAGAGCTTTTCCAGCCCCGGCTCCCTCAAACCGAACCAAGTGAGTGAGACGTCCCTGTACGGGGTGCCCATCGTGTCTCTGGTCATTGACGGCAAGGAGAGACTGTGTCTGGCGCAGATTTCCAACACCTTGCTGAAAAACTACAGCTACAACGAGATACACAACCGCCGGGTGGCTCTGGGCATCACCTGTGTGCAGTGCACGCCGGTGCAGCTGGAGCTCCTGCGCCGGGCCGGGGCTATGCCCATTTCCTCCAGGCGCTGCGGCATGATCACCAAAAGGGAGGCCGAGAGGCTCTGCAAGTCCTTCCTGGGAGCGCACAGCCCGCCAAAGCTACCAGAAAATTTTGCATTTGACGTGTCTCACGAGTGCGCGTGGGGCTGCAGGGGCAGCTTTATACCCGCGAGATACAACAGCTCCAGAGCGAAGTGCATCAAGTGCAGCTTTTGCAACATGTATTTCTCTCCCAATAAATTCATTTTCCACTCCCACCGCACCCCAGAGTCCAAGTATCTGCAGCCGGACGCGGCCAACTTCAATTCGTGGAGACGCCACTTGAAACTGACGGAAAAAAAACCCAATGATGATATTTGCCACGCGTGGGAGGACGTGAAGGCCATGTTCAACGGGGGGAGCAGAAAGAGGACTCTGCCCATGAGCGGCTCGGGGATGTCCTCGCCCATGAAATCACAGGCCTCGTCCAGCCTGGTTCAAAGCAGCTCCCCGGAGATCCCCCACAAAACATTGCGCTGCGACGAGGATCAGGGGAGCAACAACCTGAGTCTGGCGAGGGGCGAACGGAGTTACCCGGTCATCCCGGTGCCCAGCAAGAGCTTTGGCATGCTCCAGAAAATCCCCCCACCTCTGTTCCCTCACCACCCCTACGGCTTCCCTAGTTATGGGCTGTGTCAGAAAAAGAGCGACGGGGTGCCTGACGCGAACAAAAACAACGTCCCCGGTGTGTTTTGGCCCGGCACAAAGGATCCGATCTACCCGGCCTTCCCCATGTTTTGGCCTGCAGCTGGAGGCCTACCGATGCCGCCCTACCCGGGCTCCCCACCCAAACCTCCTCCGGAGCTGCTAAGCGTCCGGCCGGCCGAACTCGACCTGTCGGACCAGAGCGAGAGGGGCGCAAACACACCAAAAGACACCAACCACCACCCTCACCACCAGCAGGACGGCGGAGAGCGCTGCCCCAGCTCCCAGTCCTCCTCCACCCGGAACGACGAGGACAAGTCTGGGGACGAGACCTCTCAGAGGAAAATCAGCTACATCTCCGCCTTTAGACCCGTCGTCAAAGACGCAGAGACCATTGCCAAACTGTACGGCAACCGAGACTCCTACGGGATACGCCCCGGCTACCTGTCCCCGGATTTTATCAGCGAGAGCTCCAGCTACAGATCGATATCACCGGACAGAGACAGCGTGGTGGACGACGACGACGACCTGGACGTGGACGTGGAGTCCAACCGGGGACAAGGTGAAGAGGAGCCGATCCGGATATCACCGGAAGGAGACCACCGCGACTCCCCTGTACCGGAGCGGGTGTGCTCGGGTGCTGAGGAGAGTCAGGAGCAGGCCGATGCAGCCTCAAGCCCCGGGGCGGTCGCAGCATCACCGGAGGACTCTGCTCACACTGGGTCATCGGATGAGGACAGACAGATGCGTAATGGCTCCCCTCTTCATGAAGTAAGATTAGATTAAATGAAACTTTAATGATCCCCTTGGGGCGAGTTGAATTGTCACAGTTGTAGAAAATAAGATTAGAGAATTGGAGAGTGCATTAACATATTAGCCTCATTCAGACTTTGAGAAAGGAAATTCCAGATGTAGATATGTGTTTATTATTTATTATAGATATTAGTAGTAAGAGTGTTAGTGGGGAGTGTTTGGACCACCTGCAGTGAAACTGCCTGAGCAAAGTGTCGAGGCCCACGATTTTCTCCCAAATTCAGTTACAGCAACATTTTTTAATACACACACACACACACACACACACACACACACACACACACACACACACACACACACACACACTGTTTTTTCCCGTTTTCAATGTTAATTAAACCACTGTATCCCAATTTGCACAGATCTGCAGAAATATTAATTCCAATCAAAATACTTTAATAACCCCGCTTCTTTCACCATCTTCACATCAAGCCACTCCTTTTATTTTCTTTAAAAAAAGAGCCTAAATTGCGTGCACCAAATGACCAATAATTGCTGTGCCGCTATTAAAGACGATTGTTCCTTTTACAGGTGTATGCTCATGAAAAGGACGGCCACGTGCTTCTGAACGAGCCTTCCACGTTTGGGTCCAAACAATCGAGCAGCCCCCGCAGATCCAACGGTAATTACCGATCCGGGTTATTAATGCGAGCGGGAGCGTCTCCTCGTCCTTTAACTGAAAATGTTTGTGGCTTGTTCGCTTCTAGGTGTTCACCACGTGTCTGAAATACAGACCCAGCGCACTGCAACGTCCTACCAGGAGCAGAAGGACAGACAAGGTCGTTAATCATTCTGTTATCTGCTGTTTTAAAAATCGTCTTTACTTTTTAATATCGCCACATCTGACCACTTTGGGCTGGTTTGATGCTTTTATTCAGCAGCTTTTTACAGTGTTACAGTTATTCAGGTTTTTATTGTTAGTCTTTTTTATTTGTGCGCAGCCGATGGAGCTTTACGCATCGACATCAGCGTGCACGAAAGAGACCTGCAGAACATGGCTAAAGGTAGGAGGCCCTTTTCAAGCCCAGATATGGATTAGAATTTAGAAGGAGGTGATATAAAGTGCCAGTAATTGTTACTCCATTTTTTTAAAAAAAATTTGAGTACACACAGGGTGTGTTAAAAGCTGTGCTGGTCACTGCATCTAATCAGGACTAAATTTGTGTTATTTTAAATATTAACGACTTTTCTTAAGCAGTTTGGATTGTATTAAATCTAACAAGACCGCAAACATTTTCAAATATAGTATTTTTTATTAAATGAACATTAAATATTGAGTTCCACCTCATTTTAAACAGAGCTAAATACCCCCAGCCTGTTAAAGATGGCGTGCCAGAATCCAAATGTGCATTTCCATTTTTATTTATTTAAATTTTTTAGGCCTAAAGTGTTTCCATAGTTGTTAACCACTTAATCACAAGATGTAGGAGTTTTGACTTATTATTATAAGAGGAAATCGTTTAGAGGCTATTAATATTTTAACGAACAGAGCCATAACCCCGAGGCACGGCAGCTAATTATTTTACAACGCTTGGAAAAACCCTGGGACTCCATTATTATCGTCTCCACCTCCAGGCAATGCATGGCAATTACTGTGGCAGCGAGAAAGGAAAACAGTGAAAATGGTTGTTATCGAGGCTGTGAACGCACCTGAGAGTGCGGTTCGCATAAATCTTTATGTGCTGAAAATTCAAGAATATATCATTGTAAGTGGAAGTGTGTGTGTGTGTGTGTGTGTGTGTGTGTGTGTGTGTGTGTGTGTGTGTGTGTGTGTGTGTGTGTGTGTGTGTGCTATTTCTTTAGGAAAAGCTGCTGATTTGTGGTGATTGGTGATGTTTTTTTGTTTTTGTGCAGAGGAATTGCAGAAGCAGCTCGTGGAACAAGTGGAGCTGAGGAAGAAGTTGGAGAGAGAATTCCAGCATTTAAAAGGTGGGAGCATCACGAGCGTGTTTTTGTGAGTTAAAGTGACACAGACAGAGAGAGAGAGACACGCATTTTACATCTCTGTCTGGATTTTTAAAAAACAGGCCGTGCTTTACAACCAAACTATTTGCAGGAGAGGGAGTTTTTATTCTTTTTTTCTCCTTTGAATCCTGGATTGTGTCTTTAAATGTATCCCCACAAAGTCAGAGTTTCCATCTGATGTGGCCTTCGGTACTCTTCAGATAATTTTCAGGATCAAATGAAGCGTGAGCTGTCCTACAGAGAGGAAATGGTCCAGCAGCTGCAGATTGTTCGAGGTTTGTCTCTCTCCTTCTCTCTCTCTCTATATATACACATATATTTACGCCTCCATAGACTCTGACTGTAAAGCAGATGTAGATCAATGCTCTTTAAGTTTATGAGGGGGAAAAATGGAGCCACAAAAACGTTTAAATATCATAAAGCATTGTAATCCATCTGAAAAAACAAACAAACTATGCACTGAACTAAAAAGGAAAAAAGAAAAAGAAAGGAAAAGTGACACTTGCATATTGAAATATTGGCAATTTGTGTCCAGGCTTTTTCCTGTAAATTTCATACTTTTTTTTTTTTTTTGGTCTCCAGCAGTTCAGTAAATTATTAGATATCAAAAGGTGAAACTGAAACCGCATTGTTTTGTTACCAAAGGTTATTTTCTCCTAAATCATGCTCTGGAAAATTGAATAGACAGACCATTATGTAGTGCTGTATCGGTTACATGCAGTAGACAGCAACTAATGCCACCCGTTAAAGGATTGGTTTAGTGTTACAGTAGTTTAAATACAGGGTTCAAGTACACAGAGGGGTCACTCTAAATACCACAGGGGCAAACAACATACATTACACTCCTCCACCTCACATCCTCCAACAGCAGTTTTTATAAATCCATTTTTTTTATTCCTATTTGACCACCTATTTTATTTATTTATTTATTTATTTTTATTCATTTCATTTTTTTCGATAGACACTTTGTGCAGCGAGTTGGACCAAGAGAGAAAGGCTCGTTATGCAATACAACAGAAGCTAAAAGGTAATTTTATCTGGTCCAAGAAGGAATAAGTGTAATCTTTGCCTTCAATTCTAAATATGCAAGTGTAACTTTTTATTAAACATCTCCTGTGATCAGTGATCAATAGACAATATTTAAATTACCAGCAACAACAACAAAAAAAACAATAAGGGTTAGGTTTATAATTTTCAAAACAGTCTCAAGGCAGTGCTCACATGCACACATTAAAACACTGAAAGCACCGCTGTGTTCCTCCTGGTGGCTCTTCAAGCGATTTCAGTGTAAGTGACCAAAAAGCCACAGCAGGCAGCACTCAAATAAAGTGCCCATCTTCCAAACTGGCACTTATTTACAGCTTATTTTCCCTCTTTTTGTTACTGGCCCTCCACCACAGCTCAGCACAGAAACATTGTGTTTTTACGACCTTTCCATCCACCTGATTGTCTGTATACTTAATCTGTGCAAACAAAAACAAACCCAGCTGCAAATGCATTTTGCATAATTTGTCCTAAATGGAAAATGCTTATTAATAAAGGTGAGATGGAAAGACCATTTGTAAGTCATATGACTTTAACACCCAGTGAAGATAATAAAAATTATGGCCCAATTTGCAAAAAGCAGTAAGGAGAATATGGCCAAATTCAAGCAAACCCAAAAAATGAGTGGAAATGCCCTTTATTTCCTGTCTTCTTTCTATTCCTTTTCACATCGTTGTCCAACGTTTTGAGGTTTTACTGCTGATTTTCTGGTTATGTCTTCTTGCTGCTTCCTCTTCTTCTGCAGTGGTTTAATGGCGGCGAACGGGGAGTTAGCTCCACCAACTGTTTCATTTAATTAACAGAAATGTTAATTAATTCTCTTCAAATTTGAACAACATTTGGTGGGAAAGATCAAATTCGTGGAAACAAAGAGTAAATAGGACTTGGGAGGCGGGGGCGAAGGGATTTTTGTCCCCTGTCACTTACACTGAAGTCATGTTAGGACACGAGGAACATTTACAACAAGTAGAAAGAAAATAAGGGTTGAATATGTGAGTATTGTTACTCTTTACAAGATCAGAGGAGGCATAGATCCAACTCACTCTTGATTATGTAATCGTGAGGTTGCACTGTCTGCATTTCCGCTGCATGTTCTCACTGATGGACTCGTTCCTCCCCAGAAGCTCACGACGCCCTTCACCATTTCTCCTGCAAGATGCTCACCCCCCGTCAGTGCACCGGAGCCTGCACCTTCAAACCCCCGCTGCTGCCTCCCTAGTGCCTGGCACGACACAGCACCTGACCCCAGCACAGCCCAAAAAAATTTAAAAAATAATAATAAAAAAAAGCAACACATATACACACACACACACACATAGACATGAACACACAGGCCCGCCTCAAGAGCTCTCACCTCCCACCAAGGAGCACCAACCTGCTGTACAGATGCACTGCTGATTTTAGCACCTGACTTGAGCAAACCCTTCGAGACTCAGAGGAGAGGGATATGACGCCTCCTCAAAATAATAAAAGAAAATGAATAAAACTGAACTCTTGTATTAGAGAGATCAGGGTTTGCTTACACACAGAGTTTATGTTGGGAATCACAGGATTGTAGACGTGAAGCTGCAAAGCTCAAACCAAGGAGTGTCCCCGAGTCAAAGCTGTCTGCTCTTTAGCTGTTCTGAAAAGAAGGAGAAGAAGAAAAAAACCCAACACTATATACATACAGTATATATATCATGTGACGATGTGCAATGTACATTTGTGATATTAAGTTCAAAATGTATCTCATTGTTTAGATTTTGTTGCTTGTTTGAATATGTTGGATTTTTACATATGTTTGTTATTTATCTGTACTCGATTTAACTTATTGTTTAGATGATTTGTAACACTGTACGTGGTTAAGCACTTTAAATGGGCACAAGTCATGAATTTGACCAAATTCTCTCATCAGAACTACGAGTATGTTTATGGTTTGAATAGAGCACATTATTATTGTTATTACGAGCACTTAACTCAGCAGCCCTTCAGGTTTCACATCAAACAATAAAAGACTTTTCTTTTACCGAGTGTCGCGTCACGCCAGCTCTGAAGTCTATTTTTTTTAATCTCATGTGCATTTTAGACACAAATCCATCACTTTCTCTGTGCCAGGGTTTTCCATGGTAACATTCATCTGTGAGACACAACCAAAAAATCCTTTCTTGTCCACGTGACTGTCTTTTTTATATGGAGAAGACACTGTGGGAAATAGAAACAAATGCCAGTTTCTGACTTGATTTACTCACAATTTACCAGTTTCTGTATGCACTCATGTCCATATGAATAAAATGTGAAGCCACTTTCTGCTCTGTAGCCTTTTACTCCATTGGTTTCTTTCACCGATGCGAGCCTGACACCTGCTGGCCTCCGCGCAGAATAGCTCCTCGTGAGGTGGCTCATATTTCGCCTTATTGTATTTGAGTTCAACATGATCTCTTTCATTAGGCAGCTACATCGGTGCATGACATGTCCAGTCAACTTATAATGTTTGACGTGGAGTCAGGGGAGCAGGCTGATCTAATAGTGAAATCTAATTCTTCTGATGGGAGGACTAATAGATATTGATTACACAGCTCTCGGTCCCTGGATGCTGAGAGAGATACTCATATAATGTCACTGAGACACAATGAATGTTAATTTTCTGTGAACGTAATTGCCCTGCGTGGCAAAGCTCATTCCCTCTGAATACTAACGAGGCCCGCAGAGCTGAGCACAACTACGGCGGAAACGATTGGCTGCTTTACTGTAGTATTATCCAGCCGCTGTAATATTAAGCAAAAGCTCATTGAGTCTGATATGAATGGATGGATTATGCGACAGCGGGAACCTGGGCACAAAATAACTACAAATGACACAGCAGCGTGTTTTCTCTTCTCCTCTCTGTTAACGTGCGGCATCTATTTAGCCACGTTTTGCTCCGTCTAGTTATTTTTCATGTCCTCGTGGTCATTTTGTAGCTCTTTGTTGAAGGTTTCTATTTCTTCTGTCTCTTTATTGTTATTTTGTATCGTTTTTTAAGGCATTTTACATCTCTTTGCCATGGATTTGCTCCTCTCGGCCATTATGTTACATCTGTTTTTTGGTCATTTTATGTCTCGTCATGGTCATTTTGTCTCATTGGGTGCTTTTCATCTTCTTGTGGTCTTTTTGCGCCTCTTTATTGTTGGTTTGTATCTCTGTGGAGTCCTTGTGCATCCCTTTGTGGTTATTTTGTGTCTCTTTGGGGAGTTTCTGCACCTCTTTTCTGCCATCGCGCTCTCTCCCTGACCTCTTGACCTCTCTGGGTTGTGCAGGGTGGTCGGATTCATCGGGACATCATCCATGATAACAGGTTGGGAAAATCCTACTAACATATCCTACTATCAAGGATATTTCTAAACTGTAAACTGCACTTGCTGTGATTGTGAAGACCGAGTTGTTGCAGAAATGATCAATTAGCAGTAACATTTATTGAAGAACTTCATTGTTTCTGATGCGTGTTATATTTGAAAATAAATCACATTCAAATAAAATGGGAAAAAAAACGGCACTTTCACACAGCTTAAATTATAAATCGTAGGCTAATACAGTAAATGATACAATAATATGACAAAGATTGAATCTGAGAGATTATTTCATGGAAAATTAACTAAAATAAAAAGGCAAACCAAAGGCATCCCTCCCGCTCACGCAATGCCAGCTAACAAGCAGGAGCCATGTGTGGCTGTAGTGACTGCTTATATGACTTTTGCATCAAAGTGATGAAGTATCTTTATTTGCTGTACATTTAATTAACTGCAATGGTCATCAGTGGAAGATAAACACATGCATAAAGCAGAAAATGAAAACTACTGGTATGTGAATGCACTTAAAATGTGAAAGGTGTGCGTGTTACATTATGTAATCAGCATTTCAGAGTTATAGCTACATCGGTCGGACAGTTTAATCTGTAACATTTTAACCTTTAGTCTGAAAGGTAAGTAATAACATTTAATGCAGGAGGGTGAACAGTATAATATGTATACATTTTTATCCACCCGATTTCTCTTAGAGAAGCACGTTGATTTTGGTGAGTGGAGAATGCTGATATGTTTCATACAGGATGTCACTGTCATGTGCCCACGAGGCTCCACTTTAGATCCATCCAGTCAAAGACTTTAAAAGGAGATTGACGGGTTATCCTCCTGTGGGACGGTTGTCTCGCAGTATTTGCAGTCTGGGCTGCTTATTAATCATTTGCCTGTATAAACATGTGTGGTCAGGGGACACCTGTCCCATCACCGGCTGGAAACAATGCAACAGATGGCAGCGATCCATAGTAATATAATGAAACCTCTGCTTATTCTCTTCTATATGAAACAAGCAGCGGAACTAGTTTGGTCAATAGATTCTTTGTATGTGGAAAAGAGCCATTTGTGATAATGGATTTGGGCTCAAACCTTAATGTGTTTGATGTAATACTGATTTTTTTTTTCTTGTTTTGTTCATGATGGAAATACAGAACCATTACAGCACACACAGGAGGGCCACAGAGGCGGGTTCACTATTTAGATCAGGTTGTTTCAGTTTCAGCTTCATTTCAAATGATAGGGCGCCACCTACTGGCTTTCTCATCAGTGATAAAAGGCTTGGTTGTTTCAGGGTATAAATATTAAAGTTCTTCAGATAAAGTTTAAATTATAATTTCTGCAACCAACCAGAAAGTAGAAAAAAGAATTTTAGTTTAAAAATGGTAAATTAAGATTTTTGGAGAAGTGTTTCTAGTATTTGGGGGCGGGGAGGGCTTTTTTTTTTTTTAACCAACTTGGCAAAAGGCTTTAAATGAAGGGTGTCAAACAAAAGGCCTGGGGGCCATAATTGGCCTGTCAAAGAACCCAATCTGGGCCTCTGGATGGCTTTTTAAGATGTGAAGGAGGACTTTTAACTCTGTTTCCATAGCATTTCCTGCTGATAAAGAAATCCACCAGTGCCATTCACACAAACGGTTAAGTCACCAAAAAGCTTCTATTCTATTAGCTATCAATAAAGAAGTGTTAAAAAAGGTGTGGGAAAAAAGGACATTTTCTGGGCAGTGAACTTCCTGATTTTTTTCTGTAATTTTACACGTTTATTTATTTGTACTGACAGATTTCTTGCATTTACTATAGCAGTGTTTCTTTATCATGTAGAAAAACTTTGATGTACTGTTGAAGTTGCACTTCTTCTACATTAAATGGGATATACGTGTAGTTAAACATCTTCAGGGGAGTTTTGCTAGATCGGCCCAATAAGATCAAAGTGTGACCCACAATGCAAAATGAGTTTGACACCCCTGCTTTAAATAAATACTTGCATATACAGCTTGATTTTCTCACTGGTAAATGTGGGTTAATGTGCGTTTTGCTGTCAGTTTCAGAAAGTTTAATGTCCACTTCAATAATGCACTTGCTAAAGTGTGTGAGAGGCTCAAGTTCAATTCACAGGGTAACACAAAAATGGGCTGAACTTGGCCTTAGTGAGAATAGCATGTGGAGAGAATGGCAGACCTGTTGTTTAAATCCTGCAGGGTCTCTGCGAGAGGATCAGTCTCAGACTGACAGAGAAGTGGTGTTGTGTCCAGATTGCTTATAATGGATGGCAGAAGTACAACCAAGACAAGGAAGTAGGAACCCTTAAGAACGTGAACTTGTATTTTTGCTCTTTCTGCTGTCCATGTGGTGCCTGATTTTTATGATACGACTGATTGTTTTTATCTGAGGAAGAGCAAAGAGGAAAAGTAGAGCAATGTCTGAGGGGAGTGGTGAGAAAGAAGGTAAGGGTGAAGGAAGAAAGAGGAACATGATATAGAGAGGGATGGGAGGGAATCGGGAGAGGGTGGGGGAGAAAGATGAAAGGCAGAGCAATATTACAGGGAGCAGAGTGAAGGGGGTGAGCGGAAAGGTGTAGCTGAGCACCCAGCAGCCGCCCCCACCATCATGTCACCGGCACACTTCCTATTCCACCGGCGCACCGAGCTACAGAAACTCTATTACTGTACTATTTTTTCTTCTCTTTTTTTCTCTTTTTGTCTCAAACAGCTTTCATCTTCCTTTGTTTCTTTTTCAGACAGAGCTCTTGAAACTTTGTTTTATTTTCTTTCCATATTTATTCCTTTACCTCATCAGAGTCCTTATTTTTCCCAGTTCTTTATACTTTTTCTCCCCTTCCTTTTCACTTTGTTTTTTTCATACCTCTCAATCATTTCTTTATACTTTTCCTCCATTTCTTTAGTTGAGTTTACTGTTTCCTCTTTGCAGTAGCAGTTTCTCTCTTTAAACCACGAATCCTCAGAGGCGCTGGTTCATGTAGTATGCTCAGTCTCTCAGGTATGGAAGCAGGAAGTAACGCACAGTTACTCCACACAACAACCACACAGAGTCTGAAAATCTCCAATCAGCTAAAACATGGTGATAAATAAACACACACAGTGCATCCTCCAAAAGTCTAACAAGAAGCATGGCATTCCTGAGTGTAACTTTGTGAGATGAGTTGTCTCTGTTGCACGGTGGCTGCATGCATCATTGGAAACACATTTGAGTTTATAGTAATTAATATTTATCATTTGGTACTTGTACTTTAGGTATTTTAAGTACAATATCTTATATATTTGTTACACAGAGTCAGTAAATAGAAACTAATCTCAGACTTTTGTCCTGTGCAACTTTCCTGATCCTCAAAAACCTGTACACATTTAGAAAAAATCTTGCCTTGGTATTGCAATTTTTTATCCACAGACCTCTTACATTTCTTACATTTCCAGAAAAACAGCACCCTTTGGGTATAACACGCTGTTTCCTTGGCTTCTTCCTGATCCTTGATCCTTGTTTTTTTCTCCATTGCTTTTACTAACATCCTTCCCTCAACTTACCTTCAAAATGCTGCTGCTCATATGATAGCACACTTCTCATAATACTGCAGATTTGTACATAAAAGTCTATAAATGGTAACATTTGACTGCCGTGAGTCATGTCCCTTGAACTCGACTATTTTGCACGGCAATTTTTAGACTCCATGGAGCAATCCAGTACTGTCTGATGTTTCTTCAAGAAAATTCCGGTCTGCTGAGAGTTTACGTTAAAAAAGGAGAACTCAGTTAAGGAGGAAGGTCTGTGACAGACACGAGCTGGAGCCATCTGTATTTGAAATGGTGACGAAATATTTGAAATCACAGTGAGTCTTTTTAACAAGGGCGTAGATTTGGCATGGACGGAAGGGACACGTCCCCACCAATATCCAGCGATTACTGAATTGTCCCCACCAATAATTTGATCTCTTCGAGTAAAGAAAAACAAACCCGATAGAAAGAAAAAAAAAACCCGATCTGTCAACGTCTCATTCACCCAGCGGTGCAGAAAGAGTTAAATTACGTTCTCTACCTCATGTCTGTTTAGTTTTAGCAGCGGTAAGCCTGCGCTGGACCTACAAGGAGGAGAGGAGGATGGCAGCAAAAAGGAAGAACCTCGATATACGAAAGTATTTTTCAAAGAAACCTGTAAGTCACTTAAAGTCAAGTTCACTCATAAAATGTGTCACAATAACGTTACAGGCTATGCTAGGCTTTGGCCCACATCAGTCTAAAATTGTATGTAACCATGAATAACGTGTTTTGGAAACTAACTGCACAACAGGCAGCACTATTAGTTATCTCAGTCTCAGAGCAGCATTTCTAATTTTGATTGAAACTGTCAGAGAAAACGGCAGCCTCGAGCAAGCCAGGATATTAGTTTACAGAGGCTGTTAAAATTATATGTTTAACGTTAAAATGTTGGTGACACAATAATTTCATCCTAATAGTGTTGACATATTCATAGGGTTCATTCTTGAGAAAAAATATCATGAGGTAGTCGTGATTTTGCAAATATTTCAACTTGTAGTGCAGTTTGCACAAATTGTTTTAAAAATGCACTCACCCTACAAACCTTACTGATGAGTCAAGATCTGCACAAATTGACAGGAACACTGAAGCAGCTACACATTTTATTCTTATTGTCATGTATGTCCTATTTGTCAGATGACAGAAGAACTAACACAAAGCTCAGAGAGTAACGGTGATACAAGATCACAGGTGGAATTGGATGATGACTTGTTGGTTCATGACTGTATTTGAAGCACATGTGTGACTGCATGTATGTGGAGTGTCTCACTGTTATTTATCAGGTGACAGAGGCAGCTCTGCCAAGTTGTAGCTCAGACAGAGGTGAAGAGGCGAGGTCACAGGTGACTGACTGATGTTTTGGTGCTATAGATTAACTAGTATTTATTATCATGACAATTGTTAGGCTGCTGATGTAAATTGATTCATTAGTGTATATTTGACAAAGAATGTGAATTGACATGTCTCACTTTTTATATGGCACGAATCAATGTGTTATTTTATCAGGTGGCAATATGTTCTAGTGCAGTCAGAGGGGAAGAGCCAGGGCCAAAGGTGAGGCACATCAAGCACAGAAAAGCACATAATTTTAATCTGAGGATAAAACGCATGTACTGAGGCTGAAAGAAGCTTCAGTGTCTCAGAAGACTAAAAACATGGCTAAGGTTAACAATGACTCAAATGAGATTAAACAATGCTGCTGTATGCCATGTCCACCAGGAGAGACTGGACAGTATAGATGTAAAACAAATATGCCAGCAGTTTATCTCAGTTAACAAGAGGAGAAGGCATGTGTTTGGCTCCTTCACATACTGGACATTGAGTTGTTGTGTGGGGCACCAGTAGTCCATGTCTGTTGCTGTAACAGTAGTTCATGTTTAGAATAAAAAATCCCAGCTCACTGATTTGATCGGGGCAATAGTGCCTAAACTGTTGCATGATTTTGCTGAGAGATCTTTTACTTTGTGGTAATCTTAGATGAGTAGTTTTATGGACAAAAACCACCAGGTCATTCAGTGTTCCCTTAGTGCTAATGTATCAGAGATGTTGGTGTACTATAACTGAAGTAATGTTGTTAAGTCCTTAAAGTCATATTCTTTTATTGTCATGACTGTATTTGAAGCTATTTTTATGTTTGTATGATACCTGATTTATATGGAATATAGCTGAAGCCTAAAATACTTAGTCATTTGTTTAATAGTAATTTAACATTATATAATTAACATATAAAACTATGAATTGTGATTTTTAAATGGTTTAAAAGCAAGTAGAATTGCATATGTAGGCAAGTATATTTCTCCTCTTTTTTATTAAGAAGCAAAAACAAAAAGGAAAAAAAAAAGAAACAGGGCAGGGTTCCGTGGTTGAATCATCCGTCCCCACCAATGCCAGAACCAAATCTACGCCCTTGCTTTTTAAACATGACATCACTGCAATAAATGCAGAATAAATTCATTTCAGGTTTATGAAACTGGCCTTTCTTCATTTTAGCCCTTCTCACAGGTCTTTGTTGCTGTGCAGTCTTCACCTAAAATTGGCTATAAATCACAGAGCTGATTGTGATGGAGGTGCGACCACCACAGTGAACATTAACTGAGGCTTTAATACCTGTTTCATTTCCATCTTGAGCTCTGACTCTTGTCATATTTGAGTTTTAGTTGCTGTTTAGTGTTTTATGGAGTACTCTCAGTGGTTTCATACTTCCTCCCTTGAGTTTTTTTTCTCATTTCCTGTTTTACTTTGAAAGTTAGTTGACTCTTGGGCCTTGCTGTGAGTTTTACGTACCCCCTCCTTGTCCTGGTGTGCATTTGGGTTTGTTCTTAAACTGAATCATATAAAACACAGGTCCCATTCAGGAACACTGTAATCCAAGTTATTTTGTAGCGTTGCATGCAGGTCATTGGAAGTTATGGAAGCAAAAGAAAAAGCTAGACAAAATATGGGATCACATGTCCACATGTGCTCAGACTGGATCCTGGACTTACTTAAGCTATGAAATTAGAGAAGAAAGGAACAAAAACTGTGAATAAGATATAATGCTCTTGGTAAACGTGATCGAATTAAGTAAGAATAGTCTAAATCGTGAATGTGTGTACACATTTTATTTTATATATTTCATATTATATATTACATTTATTACTACTGATGACTTAACTAAGCAAGCTATAAGCAGTGTTTTTATGTGGTGGCATACAGAAGAAGTGTGCACAAAAATTATATTTTTATGTTAAAAAAAAAGTTGCTGCCATAAAAGACACCTTTGTGATTTGTTATGTACATTTGTTAAAGATATTTGTAAAAATATTTCTATTAACTGTGATCTGCCTTTTTATTCTCCTCATAATCTTTGAGTACCTGTGTGGGTTTTTCATTACTTTACATGTGACACTAAAATGTTCACAGGAGGAAATTAAGAAGCAGCCTTATAAATAGTTTACCAGCGGCATATTTGTCCTGTGTCGTTCAAATGTTTGTGTGTGTGTCACTCAGTGAGACAAGCAAACTGCCCTATTATAACTTGTCTTCTGGTCGTCTGGTCTTCTTTTGTAGTTCATGTATTTAGATAATACGTCTTTCAGTGTGTTTTAAACTTGTTTTCAGTGTGTTAATGCGTCCATGCCGAAACCTCAGGTGACCCGGATGTTTCGGGTCACCTGAGGGATCGCGACCCCGGAACTGTTTCTGCGCTAGAGGCAGCTGCACCTGCCGCTCGTCATCCACAGCCAGCTACAACAGATTACGCTCGTCAAGGGAGCTGTATTTAAGACTGTGGCTGAGCTGAGGCCGACGCTGGATCCTTGAGTCAAAACTCGTCAGTACAGCCGTGGACTTTTGTGTAAACCCTCGTGAATGAAGATTTCCTGCTAACCTGAGTGTGTTTATGTGTTATCGGGGATCAGAGTGTGTTTTTGAAGTCACGGTGTGGGAACAGGAGTTTTTGGAGTCGCTACCTTTTTCACCTTTCACGGACATCTGCACTGTGTGGGATTCAGGGAGAATCGCCACGGGGCCACAGTGCCGGGATTTGTATATAGTTGTGTTTTTCCACCCTGTCAATAAATCCACTGTCCATTATAAAGAGTCCTGCATTTTGGGTCCTACTTTCACTGCTACTCCACGGTCTGCCGTCGCAGCCCGTGACAGATTTATTATAAGTCTTATAATACATCATATATTTATAAGACATATATATCATATATATATATCTTGTAATATAACACACTTTTTCGTAGAATTACAAAAGAGTGATTCCATTGTAGAGTTTCAGACTTATTCGAATCTCCCAGACAGTAATGATTTTAGATTACCAGGAAATTGATTACATGCTGGGTGGAATAATAGATTGAATTCATTTTTGGCAAGCAATCATTTAACCCACATAGCAGACCAGTTTGGACCAGATCTGTAATCAAGTTGCTTCTGCTGGAATTTAATCAGCGCTAGTTCACTGGCACTGATAGCACAGTTTTACAGATGGAAAACAAGATACAAGTTTCTACATATGAGATGAGATCTGATTGTTTGGACCACCTTTTCTAGCAAGAGATGACCTGTTTTGAGAACTAATGCTGACATTAAAACCCCAGTGGAAAACCCACGCTTTACCAGTAAAACAAAGCTTTTTCACTGCATGGAGTTTTATAGTTTTATACATGCAGCAAACTCACTTCTTCCTCATCACTGTACCATCTGAGCCTGTATGAATCAAAATTTTAAGAATTACCTTCCAAATGATGACACGGATGTAATTTCCTCAAATGAGCTGCCAGTAATGTGCAAAAAATATAAAAGATACTCTGGATGATTAGAAGCATGTTATTCCCAGAGAAGAATAACATGCTTTATTGAAATGCAGAATACATTTCAATAATGTACTCTGCAATGTGTGGTTCTATGTCATCTATATTTCTATCACGTTTTACAAGCTTTTAAAGTGTAAAATCTTTACATTTTTAATGTGACCAGTTTTGGGAATAAAACAATCTGATAAATCACAACCAGGGCACCCCTGATACAGAGAGGGGTGGGACCGGCTCTTTGTTTAAAAGTCAGAGTCTCTCATCCTATGAGCATTACGCAGTAGACAAACGGTGCTTGGGTGGAGCTGGGGAGGAGATTCACCCAGCTCTAACTGCTTTCTGGTCCTCATCCTCATCCTGCTCCCTCTGAAGTGTGTTTGCCAGGGTGGCCTTGTGGTTAAACATGAATCAGTCACACCCGTTATCAGCAGCTCACCTCTAAATTTGTGCCTTTAGTAACTAACTGGGTTAAAATTCATTCATTTTTAAGTCTAGAGTAACCTGGAAGAACCCTCTGGGTGATGTTATAATAATACACCGTTTTTTTACCTTTACTGTTTCACAAAGGGTCAAAAGGTGAATTTAGACTTTTCGAATGCAGGATATTTTATTAAAGCATTTTAGAGCAAAGCAAAAGCAAAAGCCAAATCAAATAATAATAATCACATAATCAAATCACTTGAATTATACTTATCTAATTAATGTACTCTGAACTAATGCTGGTTTCTAATCTTCCTCTTCTGATCTTGAGAAGAGAGAATTTAGAGGAGAGAATGGGCACATCCAGGCCTGAAGATGCACTTATGTCTGTTTCGTGTTGATGTACTCCCATAGAAAGGGAGCCTAATATTTGGAAGTTGTATTCCAACACAGCAGCAAAAAAGCCAAACATGAGAATTCCAGTGTTTGAGGGGTCGTTGCTCCTCTGGGGTTTCTTGCTGTATTTTCCAACTGTGAACTCCCAGGGCCGAATCTTTGGATGATGACCTCTTATGCAAAGATCTGGAGGAAGATCAACCCTGAGTGTTCATAGGAGCCACATTTTGAACTGATTTTCCCATATACACCCTCTACTCTCTCTCACCCCCTCCTTGATGTCCACGATCATAAGATTTTGACATCTACATCGCCCTATTTTAAATCACACCCTGTTGCCCCCCCCCCCCCCCCCCCCTCTCTCTCTCTCTCCTTTCACAAACATGATTTAAACCAAAGTTCAAACATTAAAATCACTTCATTACAGTGGTTACATATTTTTATTTTCTATGTTGTACTCAACATGATCTGTCATTAACTCCATTACATGAATATAGTTTCCTTTATGTCTGATTCAGTTTACATGTTGTTTTGCTTCAATTCATGATTTATCATTAGCCCAGTCTCAAATGAATATCATGACTCTTTTTGATTCAGACATAATTTCTTTTTAACTCAGTAACATAAGAATACTTTTTCTCACTTGTTCTCTTCATGACTCTGTTTGTCAATCACAATATATTCAATATCATTTTATTTTTTAAATTATAAACATCAAAGTCTGAGATTCTCTGAGATGAGCATCTCCCTAGTGTCTCACTCACTCCCCTCTCCCATCCTTCTTGCAAACAGCCGCTCAGAGTCCAAGGTCATCTTTAGCACAAGCAAGCCACTCCATACCTAATCTCAGTGAGAGGCCTGTTATTAGAATCACTTCATTACTCAGATCTTATTCTTTATATCGGTTAAACTTATACTTGGTTATATTCTGATTAGTAGAGTATGACATATGAGTCTGATTTATAACTATCGGCAAAATCACATGTAAATTATGATTCTGTGTTTATCAATTGCAACATGCATCATATGAATGATGGACTGGAGACACATTTCTTATCTTCCACATTCCTGCAGCCAGTCTCACACACACAGACGCTAATCTGCTAGGTCGAAGGTGACTCACACCAACGCACACAAATCCAGACATTAGGGTTATTCTCATTACTCAAGCTACATTTCTCATTCTTTATACTAATTTGATTTACACTTGATTTGACTTGAATACTAAGCACATATGGATAAACTCTGTTGAATTTAGGTTGAATTTAAAGTCAGTCTCTTTGACATTTGTTTCCAACACAGTCAGGATGCTGTGTAAAATTTAAGAAACAAACAAAAACAACAACAACAACAACAAAAAAAAACAGACTCTGGAAAACTATATCTTCATTTTGAATTTGACGCTGGCAGGATGTTTCAAAAACACTGGAACAGGAAAAAACACCAGTGCTGGTTCTGGTTCCAGGTGGAGCATCTACCTATTAACTGAATTAATTAGCAACACTGGTGTCACATGTCTTGATTCAAGCTCAATAATCCAGGTGAGGAAATCCCAGAAGGCTGATTCAGGTCATTCGGATGAAACATTTTGTGTAGGACAAACTTTTCATTACTCTTCCCCTCATTCATTGTTCAGTCAGATGAGGTCGCTTGAACGTTTCCCGACTGGAAATGTTGGTTCCAGATGAACTGAATCAACTGTCGTGGACTTTTTGAAGTAAAGGTGTAGAGGTCTCTGTAAAACTCTATATGAACAGATGTCGGTTTCAGAATAATTTAATCATCCATCCTATTTTCTCCTGCTTATATATTTTGGTATCATGGGGGAACTGGAGCCAATCCCAGCTGTCATAGGGGGAGATTCACATGCATTTTTTTTCGATTGTGGAAAGAAGAGGGAGTACCTGGAGAGAACCCACACAGACATGGGAGAGCACGCAGAAAGGAGCCAAAGCACCTTCTTGCTGTGAGGCGACAGTGCTGACATGCCTAAACATGACAAATTTGTGTTGTGCTGTGTAAAATTTGAGCAGGCGTCCCAGAATTTAAAATAGACACAAATGTCCGGTGGATATAATCTCATGAGTTTAGGAACACGTCTTAAAACCACTGTGCACTGCAGATGCAACAAGACAACCATCAAAAATGTTATGGCAACTGACCATTGTTCTCTCCTTGACCCTCCTGACCATTTTTCCCATATTTTTTTTTCTAGTGTCCATGTCAGTAGTGGTAGAAACAAGATAGTAAATGTAGCCCATTCAGGTCGCAAGAAATTGTTTCCATCTTAAAGGAAACAAGGAAAGAAAAGAGTGGGAAAGTGCATGCTGACTGTCTGCTCTGGATCCAAGATCATTTAAGCTGGAGTGTGGCCAGTGGTCTTGATAGCTTGAAAAGAAATAAACTGGTGGGGGCTGTGTTCTTTGCAGGTGGTCCTGAGGGTCATTAACCTGCTATTGACCAAGACAGGTGTCAAAAAAAAGGGTGTGGGTCATTCCAGTCACTGGGCTGACAGCTGAAACCTCTGTGAGACCTTGCCCCACCCCACATCACATGAGCTATTGAGGTCGCCTGAGGCGAGATGTGAGTGGTGGTTGAAGCACATGAGAATGGATCTCAAGACTGCACCGTCCTTGAAAGTGCATCCTTTCACTACAGGTCAACTGCTGAGTCTTGTCGTGTTGAGGTGTATTGACTGTGTTGTGCCATGAGTTTATGGAGTGGCTCTATGTAGACGTGCAAGCACTCCTCACTGCATTGCACAGCATGTTGTTTCGCTTGTGTTTGGAAGTTTTGTTCTCAAGATGAATTAGATTTTGTCTGAGTGACCTGGTTTTTCAAACTCTCTACATAATGAAAAACCTACACAGACAGTGAAAAACTGCCCTCTGATCTACCTAATCGAAAATCTGAGATTATTTGTAAAAATTGAGGCTAGAGAGGGTCCCCCTATATTATCACACTACATAATGGCCTCATCAGTTCTGAGGGTTGTAAAGAGATTAGGTGATGCTACCCAGTGGTAAACATGCCACTGCCTCAGCGTTTAAATTGATGATACACCATCTGGTGCCCCTGGACACATCATCAGTGATGTAACTTGGGGTCATTGGGGGATTCGGGTCTTTCAACAATCAGACCCCCTCTCCCAGGCGACCCAGCCAGGGTTAATCAAGCCCTAGCTTTTGTCCAGGCAGCGCTACCCTACATCCCATGCCTCTCCTTTTTTGATCCACAGCCACCTCGACGCTGCTTCTGCTGTGTTGGTGACCAACTTGATAGCTCTTCGCTGGTTAGTCCCTACGATGTCTAGGATTTTGTATGTCCTGCAAAGGTATTGGCCCGCGAATCCTCGACATCCCACCTCGATGGGTTGGCATCATACCTGCCAGCCATTACTCCGGCACTCCTCCACTAGCTCTGAATACTTTGCCCTCTTTCTCTGATGAGCTTCCTCCATACAGTCTTCCCAAGGCACAGTAAGCTCCAGAAGGATTACCTGCTTGGAGACAACTTGAAGACAACTGTCTTGGATACCACTTCAGGGAACTTTAACTGCTTTGCAAGTCAACTCTCAGCTCCCAGTCGTGCGCCGTTGCTAACAGGCCGGGGAGATGTTTCGGACTGGTGCTGCTGGTTTCTCCCCAGCTTTTATAAACATGACTGTGTTCTTAACTGGGCAGACGCTCTTATTATGATTGATCCCGCTGCAGATGGAATCCGCTACGGCCTTCAGGACTTGATCGTGTCACCAGCGATATCACCCTTCGCCCAGGGCTTTTGGGCAGCAGTTTAAAATGTGCTCCAGGGTTCCTCTCTTCTGACAGAGGAGACAACCTGGTGTCTTCACCTTCCCCCACGTGAAAAGATTCGATGGACTTTGTAGCACATCGTATATTGCCTGGATCAGGAATTTTATCCGATGGGGTTCAGCTTTCCACGGCATGTGACCATGTGACCTCGCGTCCTACAGGTTGCTCCCATCTTTTTTTTTGTTTCGCCTGTCCCGTTTGGTTCTTTTGCCATCAGAATTAATGTCTAAAGGCAAAGAAAGATGCCCAACGGATTTACTTTACCAAATGGACCATCCCAGCCTTGCCGTGTTGGTCTATTTGATTCACCTTTGCTTTTATTGTTTATTTTATTTTATTTTCACTTGCTAAACATGGGACAGACTTGACTGGGGAAAAGAAAAGGGAGAAAGAAAGAGGGAAAGAAAAACAACGGGGAAGAGGAATGGTGATAAAGGGCAAAAAACAAAAACCAACAAAACAAACAGACAAAAAATACATATATCGATCACCTGGATCACCTGTTGAGAAAGAAAAAAGAAAACAAGCAGAAGAAAACGAGAGCAATAGAATAAACAACATCACAATGATATATGGGAATATGAAAGTAAATACTAAATATTAAACATTATTGTGCAGCACGTAAGATTGACAGCGCACAGTGTGCTTTGAGGTAGGAGCCAAAAAGGGTGTAGTTTGTGTGTGTGAGCACCCGTGTGTACACCTGTGAGCATGGACGCGCTTGTATTTAAAAGGTTCCTTCATGTAATGATCTGCTAGAGCAGGGGTGTCGAACTCCAGGCCTCGAGGGCCAGTGTCCTGCAGGTTTTAGATCTCACCCTGGGTCAACACACCTGAATCAAATGATTAGTTCATTACCAGGCCTCTGGAGAACTTCAAGACATGTTGAGGAGGTAATTTAGCCTTTAAATCAGCTGTCTTGTATCAAGGTTACATCTAAAACCTGCAGGACACCGGCTCTTGAGGCCTGGAGTTCGACACCTGTGTGCTAGAGGGTGTGGGGAGCCATAGCCCCATCCTCCAGGGCATGAAGCAGGTATGGAGGAGATCCAGGCTCCAGACATCCAGTGGCCCTCAGTGCACAAGAGACCAAGGAAGACCAACGGAGGGGCAACCATGCCACTCTCCCGGAAAGAGCTGAGGAGAGCCCCAGATGAGGGGTCACTCAGCAGCCGCGGAGCAGAAGCCAGGGGGTGTTGCAGTGATGTGCCCGTGAGCTCCGCCGGCAGCCAGCTGTGCCAGAGTGACCGAGCCCCAGGCCGAGAGGCCGAGAGCACCCCACCCCCGAAGGGGCCCGAGCAAGCCCCAGGCTCCAGGCCAAGCAGCCACCAGGAGTAAGATGGTGGGTACCTGGACGCCCATCCCCGGACACAAAGAACCACCAATGCACCGATGTCTGAGGGTGTCTGTCACTGGCAGGGGGAGCGGTGGGGGGAGATAGGCCTCCAAACCTTGGAGGGCCTGAGATGTCCCTAGAGAGGTGGCGTCTGATATCCGACCTGACATAGAGACACAGACAAACAGGCACACACAGATACAAACATCCATCCCCACCCTCATGCTCTCATATGCAATTACTCAGCACTCACCCAACGTGGAGACAGACATAAATAGACACTGTACACACAATCACACTCCCCAAGCGTACTCTATACCCCAGGTCTAGGTACCCTTGCCCCTGGAGGGGGAAACTGCACCCAGACCCAGGTAGTGTTACCCTCTTCCCTGGGGTGGACAGAAGCAGACCGCCCCGACTCCGCAGCAGCAGGGAGGCCCCACATTCCAGACCCCAATCGGACGGCCAACTCCTCCTCCCAGCCCCCCGCCCCAACAGGCAACAGAAAACGGGGGTGTGTGAAGACTCCAAACCTCCCATCTTGTTCCCATCTTGTCCAAGCCCCCTGCTGCCTCAATTGCACCATTTGGCTGGCTCGCTTCTCCTCAACTCCTGCTCGCACCTCCTCAAGGATCAGCGACTGCCTCTCTTTCCCCTGTGCCTTGTCATAGTTAGGTGTTCTACTGCTACCCAAGCCTGCTCTTCCCTGGGTCACTGTACCTACCAGCACCCTTTGCTCTAGCCTTGACACTGCAATGCCTACAGCCTCACCAGCTCTCCACTTCCGTCCTGTCCTAACCTCTATTCCAGCGAGGGCAACCCGGGGGTCACTGGACTCCCGATATTGAAGCAGCTCCCTGGACCGACTCACCATGGACTTCTCGCTTAGGCTGCTAAAGGGGAGCTTCTGCTTGCTGTTATGACCATACAGAGCGATGCTGCTCAGGCTTTGTGGCAGTCCCAACCTGTGCAGAAACCTGCTGATCCTCATCTCAAAGCCTTCAACTGTTGAACTTTGTAGACTAAGAGGGGCCACAAAATCCAGGGCAGAATTACATGCTGATAAATCCAGGCCTTAAAGTTGCTGGGAAGGCCAGATTTATCCACTGCAGCGAGCCAGGTCTCCAGGTCTTCGTTGGTCACTTGTATGGAGGCTGCATCTTTCAGGCTACAGTTAAATACCTTACCTAGGCTCTTCACAGGCGCCTCAGTAAGTGATGGTATCTTGATGGTGCCTTGTGAAAACAAATATTTATCAGTTACCTTTTCTTTCTTCAGCACAAGAGACCTCGACTTGGAGGGCTTGAACCTCATGCGTGCCTCAAGACCCTTCAGTATCCACCTGCACCCTGGAACAGATGTAGTTGTCACTGTCAGGTTGTCCATGAAAGCTCTGATGGGTGGCTGTCTGACTCCAGACTAAGTGAGTGGCCCTCTACACTGGACTTCTGCAGATTTAACCAACATTTTTTTCTCCTCTTGGCTCTCGACGGAGGCGGTTGCACTTTCTCCTTCTCCCTCTCCCTTATCTTTCCTGCTTGGCATCTTGTGTCTTTTGTATAGTCTCGCTTGATCTATAACCTTAAGTCTCCCAGACTTGTTCTCTAAAAACCTAAAGAAGAATTATGGATTTGATCAACTGGTCCCTTAACGAAACTGACAACTCCTGGGCTTGGGAGAGACTGATTGTCCTGCGGAGATGTTTGCTGCTGGATACTCGATGGTCGGTTGCGTCGTGTGTCTGGCGACACTCTCGATGGAGGACATTAAACGAGATCTAACAATTCGGAACCATGATAACAGAGTTCTGGCTGATTGGAGCTGGCTCGAACCTGGCTTATCGATGAATAAGAAGCAGCTACAGCTGTTCAAAATCCCACAAGGCTGGCCGACATGATAGACGATGGGCAGAGCTGTGAGTACTCAGACTGTGTTTTTTGAACGCAATATGGATAAGGTCTTGGAGAAGCTCATGGCTCTGCTATATGGATAACATCTTGAAGAAGAACAACAGGAATTGAGAGACCTAGTGACCAGTGATGGACATTAGACCTACTGTAAAATTGGATGCAGTTTGTTCGCACTAACCAAAACAACTACCATCTTCATCTCATGCGGCCCCCCTGGCACCAGCTGGATACTCAAGGCAAAAGCTGATGGGAATAACAATTCTCCCTTAGATAACAAGACTGTGTTGTGACTTTCTCCCTCCTCATTCAAAGTCACCCACGTCGACTGAAAATTGTTGACTTTTGCCTAACCGGGTGAAGGGACACTTTCTCTTGGCTGAACATGGAACACACACTCACGCGCACACATACGCATGTACACTGACACAGACCTACACTCACCCCCCCACCCCCTCCAAACGCCTTCGAAGCTTATGTCTTCTATGTAGTGAGATGTGCTGATTCAAGTGCTATGTGCTGAGGTATTTTTTTTCGGTGCTCAAACTGATCTCCCTGTTGGAGCTCAGTCTGGGGGAGTTCTTTTTTCTCCTCATCTTTCCTCATGTTGTGCATTTTCCATTGTTATACCTCTCTGACCTGTCTTCCCCATGTGATGTTGTAATGTATGTATGGTCGGAAGGGTAAGATGGCGCTGGCAAAGGTCGGCAGCCTTAACCCAACAAATTTCCCACGCGTGGGACTAATAAAGGTTATCGTTATGTTCATGGCAAGAGCGAAAAGGATGGGCGAGATCGTACATCCAGTGATAATCCCCTTTTCAAGCTTATCCCAATCAGAAGTTGTTGTTCTGGAAGTCGGCTTAGTAGTCCAGGATAAGGTTCCTGAACTTTTCCGGGATGTAGTACCGGTTCAGTGCCTGTTCTACCAGCTTATGGGGTAGAGATCCGTAGGCATTTGCGAGGTCAAGCCATAGTACTGCCAGGTCCCCTCTGTTCTTCTCCCTGGCTTCCCTAATGAGCTGTGTGGCCATGCCTGTATGCTCCAGGCACCCTGGAACCTTCAGGATCCCTCCTTTCTGGACTGAGTTCTCGATGAAGGAGTTCTTCAGAAGATATTCTGTCAGTTGCTTAGCGACGATGCTAAAGAAAATCTTTCCTTAAACACTGAGCAACGAGATGGTTCAGAACTGATCAATGTTTTTGGACTTATCCTCCTTTGGGATCCTTGACAGGGACCAAGATTTTGCTCATATTTCCATTGCCAAGAGTCGTATTTCTTTGATCCATCTGGTAGGATTCTCTTCCACCCCCCGGTAGGTTGACTTGTAGCTTTAGTGGGATCTTCCTCTTGGAAGATGCAACTCAGGATGCCACCCCTTGCTGCCCCTGTGCCGTCTTTCCGAGCTGTCTGCTGTCTTTCCAACTGTCACCAATCTATAGTTGGTGGTCAACCAGGCTATTCCTGGTGGTCACTGGTAATTCCAGAAAACAGTTGATGAGACACCATCTGGTGCCCCTGGACAAATCATCAGTGATGTAACCTGGGGTCATTGGGGTTTCGGGTCTTTCAACAATCAGACCCCTTCTCCCAGGCAACCCCAGCTTTTATAAACAAATATCTTATATATCAAGATAATATATCTTGCTGGCATGAAATTATGTATTGCATATGAAATTAGTATATATTCAAAAAAAAGTAAGAAAGGAAATTTTAACATTTATATTTTAAAAAAGGTTCAAACTTTTTAAAAAAAAAGTTGAACATTTTAGAGCAGTGTTTTTTTGTTTTTACTTGACTGACATGAGCTGTCACACGCACAAAGGAGGTTTGCAGTGAGTTTTGTTGAAATCTTTAACTTAAAAAGATTAAAGCAGTTTTATTACTGATTTCAATGTTTTGAAAAAGACATCATTCTGCTCTGCTCTCTCATCTTCAACTTGAGCTTAACATACTCCAGTCTAAGGTCAGCTGATCAGTTGCTTCTGGTTGTTCCTAGAAGCAGACTAAAACACAGAGGAGACCAGGCCTTTGCGGTTACCTAAACTTTGAAACAGTCTGCCTTTTCACACTAGGACCTCTGCAACACTCAACATTTTTAACCTCCTAGGACCTGGCGTCCACATATGTGGACATCACATTTTGGGTTATTTAGACTAAAATACTCAATTTTGCTCTACAAGGGCCTGATATCCACTCACGAGGACATTATACCACTGCTCTTCTATCAAAATTTTAAACGAATATCCTCATATGTGGCTCTCATTTTTCTTAGAAACAAAAATCAGGTAAAAAAAAAATCTTGTAATTCTTTGTTTTTACATTCATCAGGTCCCAATATGCCCAAATATCAAAAATAAATTAAAAATGCATGCCATGGAAGAGTTCGGGTCTCAGGAGGTTAAAACCCATCTGAAAGCACATCTTACTCCCTAGCTTATGATTGAGTTATTTTTGATTTAGTGTCTTGTCTTATATATATATTATTTTTCTTTTCTTTTTTTCTCAGTTTGTATGGCACTTTGGTCAACCTGTGTTGTTTTTAAATTTGCCAACTTGATTTCTGCCCTATTCGATTCTTTTGTAGACTATTCTAGTCTATTCTATAGACTTTTCTTCATTTTGCTGCTGTTTTTCCTTTTTTTAAATTTGTGCACCTAAACGCACCGCTGTGCGCGCTCCTGCGGGTTCTCTGCGCGTCCCAGTCATGTGACAACACCTCACCACGCCTGCGCAAAGAAATACAAGATGGCGGAGAGTGCGGAACTGAAGGTAAGGCGCAGCCTGAAATCATTATAAATTTACTCGGTTGCGAAGCGATCGATTGTTGGGTCACACAGTTCTTCAGGGGTTTAAATCTCAGGGGGCAGAGATCCTGTCAGATTTGGTGTTTATTGGGCAAAAACTGCCGGAACTTTATTGAACCCGCGAGCGCCAAAGCTCGCACGAGCATGTTTATGTTGATATTGAGACGCGCTGGTTTGGCTGAACTGACCGTTTTCTTCGGCACACCAGCTGCTGGCAGGGCGGTATTCACTTCACAACCAGTCTCTGCCTCCTCTTTAACCCCGAAAGAGACGGTTCTTCTCCTCGCGGCAGGGGCAGTTGTCTCCGTGCCGCCTCTCGGCTTGTAAATTCGGAGAATATAACGTCGGTTTGCAGGCTTTGACGTGCCGACAGCCTCCAGACTGTCAGTGTGTGTGTGGACATGACAGCGGCTGCACGCCTGTTGGTTTACGTTTGAAATAAGTCCCCTCCGGATTAATGAGCACTTATTAATAATTAGAAACTGTCGTGCGTGGTGTCCGGGCAGAGGCCGAGTGTGGCCGCGGGCGGAGTAACACTATCCCGCCTGCTCAGTAATACCAGCGACTCCTCCGTACCTGTTGATACACGCACAATAAGACGCACCGCTTCGCCTAACGGTGCTCCGGCAGCTGGTTGCCCGTTATATCAGCACCAGGTGCGGCTTCCTCGCCAGGGCATCCGACGTGCACCTTATGCGCTGTATTGCCTTGGCAGCGTGGCAGAGCCCAGTTTGAACATATCTAACAGTTATTGATCAGAGTCTTGGGCTATTTTTAGATCCCTCCCCCCTCCGGTGTGTTTCCACTGCCTGTCCGGGATCTGTGGATCTATACATGCTCCTTTGTGCCAGCTGCTGCTCAGCTGCACTCACTAATGAACAGGTTTGTAGATACATCCTCTGCCTATATTGAAAACACACGTGTGGTCTTAATATAAAGCTTTGCAGTTCATATTTCAGATATGTATGAACGTGTGTGTGCAGTTCTTTTTTTGAGACACATGTTTTCTCCACATTTTTATTTTCTTAAGTGCTTGCAGTAGGGCAGCAGCTGCTGTTTATTTTCATTGTCATTTAATCAGCAAATAGTTTTCTAGATCTCCCAGTGGGAAAGAGTGCGAAAGCCTAATCTAAGAAATCACCTGCAGACTGTCTAAAACATAGAGACCCAGTCAGTGAACTGATGATCTGCTTTTTTCTTTAGATTTGCCTTTATGATTACCTGTCAGCCCATAAACATGGCTCTAGCCCTCCTTGTGGATTTTTTTTGGATTGTACTTCAAATAAAATTTGAGCTCTAGCACGATGTGATGAGCGTGTTTAGCATCATGTTTGGAATGGGATAACAGATTTGTGCAATGCTGATATGCACGAAAAGAATGGTGAGGATTTCTTGCATTGATCGCTGCTGACTGTTCAGTAATGATGAAATGCTGATGAAACTTCACACCGAGTATTTATAGATTTGCAGCATCATACAGGAGCCATAAAAGGTGCTTAGGAGGATCTGAGAAAGTGATTTATTGGTTACAGTTTCAGGTCTTTGAAAGTGTTAAACTTACGGTGGTCATACACTTCCGATTTCCCGTGGACAGCGTCAGATCAGTGACAACTCAGCTGATCTGTGGTATTCAGAAATTCCAATAAAATTGGAAAAAGGGTTTATGCAGCAATGGCGTTTAAAAAAACAAAAAAAAACCCACTTTTTTTTTTTTTTTTTTTTTTTTTGCCCCTTACTTCTTGAACTGTATGGTTGCTTTTTGTCCTAAGTAAGTGTGTGTTTCTAGAGCTCTGCTCAAACAAGTAAGGCAGTGAACTTGTTTGAAATGCTCGACCTGAGCTCAGTGTAACAGCCCAGTATGCTGTTACACTTGGTAAACCTAAAAAAAAAAAAAAGGGTACACTTCACCTGTTAAACGAGTAGTTGCTTGCCAAACCTCCTGTGTGAAGGGAAGCGTTTGATCACTTTGAGGGGCTTTAATTGCGTCTTTCTTAGAACATGCCGAGGTAAGAGTGAATCATTCTAGTGCAAATTTCAGAGTGCATTCCTTATGAAGCATTTTAATCAAATGGCTCGCGACCAAAGAGTTTTCCGAAAGATGCGCTTTCTTGCTGAGCAGCGCAGATTCTGCAGTTTTGGAATTTGCTATTAATCCAAAGTATGTCCAAAAAATGAAAAACAATTAAAAAAAAAAAGTGAAGCCCTAATATCACATCTCAGACCTGTGGCAAGTTTTTAACAGCTGCTTTAACGCTGTAAGATTTCAGCACCCATCAAAAATGAATGCAATTAGGCAGAAATTGGGCAAAGGGAAAACAAAAACAATAATAAAGCAGGCATCTCTGCTCCTGGAGCTCCCACACAGCTCTCTGCAGAGCGTGGGCATGCATCATAGACCTGTAATTGGCCAACAAAGCCCAGAGGAGGTGCAGGTTCAGCTCCTTTTCAGGAATTACAGTTTGCTGAAAGGTTACAGAGCCAAAATCATACCCTACCCCTGCCTTAAACAAGTGACATAGACACTGAAAAACACCTTATAAGATGGGTGTGAAAATAGAGTCAGCTCACAGTTGGGGATGATTCACAGTGCACCCATGATAATTTTAACACAGCTAAAAATAAAACCAAACTAATTTTATCTTTATTTATTTATTTGTTTATTTATTTTTCTGTTTAGGCCAAGCTGCAATTCAGATTTGATGACGTTTCAAATCTTTAATTGAAAAGTGGCAAAGCACAAAACGGCTGCTTTTCTAACAGACAGGCATCTATGTTTCATTTTATGGATTTGAAGTTTTTTTTTTAATTAAACTTATGCGCTTTTCAGCACTTTAAGGCTTCACTTAAACTCATTTTTGCAGGATGATGTGCTGTGATTTGTTTTATGTTTCACTGAGGGATTTTTAGTGTTTATGTCAGAAAGTTCCAGTCGCTCACGGGGATGTGAGCAGATCAGATGAGCTCCAGGACATCACCATTTTAATTCCAGCAGCTCCTTCACACCTGAGATTTTTTTTTTAAGTGTTATTTTAAGGAATGAGTGTCTCTTCTGTTCTTATACACCACGTTGTGGTTTTGTCACTTTGGGTGGCATCAGATAGCTGAGATGTTGTGCACTAGGTTGGCTGGTCCTACTTCTGAGCTTTTTGTGCAAGTGTGGAACTGTCACAGTGTGTGAAAGAAGCGAACGGCATTAATGAAAAGGAAAGCGTGTTAAAATCGGCACTCTGGCAATCTTTAAGCACAGCTCTCTGCTGTACGAGATGTACCGCTGCAGAAAATGGTTTTTCATCATTGCAGTCGAGCACCAAATGTGAACTTTCTGATGTTTAAAATAAGAATCTGGTTGATAGCCAGTGCTCTAACAGTGTTTGTGGCTATTTATTGTCTTTTATTTTTTATGCCGGGGAGACAAATATTCATTATTAATGAATAACTGTCACAGTGTCTTTGAATGAGGACAAATTGAGCTGGTTCACAAAAGAAGGGAAATAATCAGATTCTTTTATGAGGGAACTTGAAAAAGGAAGTAATTGGCTTTTTTCCTGTGGAAAAAAATGACCAAAAAAAGAGATTAAAAGTTTTTAATTTATTTCCAAATGAGTCGTTGGTTATTTTTGCTCCTTAATGAGGTAGTGGATCGAGCTGTAACGACAGCCACAGTTTGGACGTGTCTGCTGGATTGTTTTGAATGTCACAAAATAATGAAAAATATCTATTGCAGTGTTCCTAAATGTCAAGGTGACTTCTTCAGATGAAAACCCACTCCGATTCAGTGTGCTGAAGAAATGCATTTGTTTTGGGTTGCTCTAACCCCCCCCCAGAACTGTCATTTTTAGTTCTGCTACACACCCGTGAGCCACAGTATTACAGCCAATCTACAGATGAAGTGCATGTTATAGTTATCATGCACATGCAGTGAACATCTTCGAGTGGACGTGTTGTGTATGGGAGAAATGGGCAGGTGCAAAGACCTGAGGGCCAGCTCGTTATTGCCGTGCGATTGTTTTGGACCCGAAAGGATCCGCAGCTGACGTCTGAGTGCCAGATATCACAGCCACCTTCAGAGGTCTTGTCCAAGCCTTGGCAAAAGACCAACAGCATTAGAGGTGGGACATGCTGTTCTGGCATGTCACTGTATATTGGTTTGCAGTGCTGCGCGTTACCTTCAGGAGGCCTCAGGCTGTTTATTATCATACTTTGTGTGGCGAACTGCCGCACGAATCTGCAACGCATCCATCTCTCAGACACAATCCACACTTGTGAAAGCCTCTGATGTTGCCAGATTCTCTCCCCCCCCCCCCCCCCCCCCCCAAAAAAAAGGAAAAAAAAGAAACGTGTCCTGTTGCCTTGCATTTTGTTTCACAGGAGTCCCGATCTGCCTCGGCTTCTTTGAACTGTCTTCTCTCTTCTCAGGAGCTGCAGCAGCAGCAGCAGCAACCTGGCAATACAAATAACTGTCTGTGCGCTGGCGGCTTATAGGTGGAGACAGTCTATTTGTAGAGCCTGTGGCTAGGTTAATCCCTAATGATACAGGCACTCTTCTCTGCTCCCTTACATCCTTTCAGCACCTGCCTATTTCTCTCATTGTCACTGTCATTATCACTGCAGCTGATTTCCAGTTTAAAGAGGAGCAGACGTAAACGTGGAAGGGGCTAAGTGTGAATGATGACTGCTCTCGCGTGTTCGGGTATTCGCAGTTGCGTTCTTACGCCAGAAAACTTTTTATAGCATCATCCCAGACACAAAAATGTAAAAAAGAACAAAAGCTGTGATAGGTGAAGACGCACGACAGCTCAGAGCAGATGGCGTAAATCTCACAGTGTGAAACGTGAGCCAGATGTTGCACGTCTCATCTTTTACAGAGATGTCAGAGGTGCTTTGCAGTGAACCAGCAGGAACAGACGGCTGCAGAAGGACAATTATTTTATTTATTTATTTATTTTTTTGCTGCTTCTCTGAATTCGGTGAAGTTTAGGTGTTTTTACTCCCAGATAACAAGCGTACTTTGTCGTGAGGCGCGGACTGATCGCTCAGTCCAGTCAAACCTGCGTTTAAGCTCAATTATTGTGTGATATTTTGCCACCAATGAGAACACGCCGTCATGCGGTTATCTATTTTTTTTGTCCCTCGTTTTTTTTTCTTAATGTTTTTTATTTTTTGTGCTGCTCTGCCGAGACTGAGCTTTTCATTACTCCTGTGGTGATCTGTTACATAGTCCTGTTGCCGTGGAAACATGTCACATTTGAGATGGACATGGGTAGGCAGCAGTTTGGAGCTTGATTGTGTGTTTCCAACTGGAAGAGAGACAGAGGCAGATATCGCTCTCTTTTTTTTTTTTAAATATCTTTGAGTATTAGAGATGTTTTGGTGTGAATCAAGAGGATGAATGAATTTTGTCTCCAGCTAGAATTTATTTGTTATCCCGCTGCAGGCTTTTTGGAGTCATGTGTGCTTTTTAGACCCTCGCCTTGGAGTTAATAAATCTCTCCAGCCGCAGCTTTGTGCAACTTGTGCGCCGAGTTAGTTATACTGTCGCTTTGCAATTTGTGACTCATAATTCACCCATGATTTGCTGCAGTGTGGCATAAGTTTTTAATTCATCTGTGCCAGCGCTCAACATGGCTAGAGGCATAATGTTTGAGATTTGTTCTTGGTCTAAGGACACTGTGACCTTAAAAACAAGAAGTTTTTTGTTTAATTAATGCATGGTTTTTTTTTTGGTTGTTTTGTTTTTTTGGGGGCCTTTATTGCTGTCATACTTCAGATATTCCAGATATTCAGAATTGATAACATTAATCTGTGGTGCCTTCCTATTAAATCCTTTCATTGCCAGAGGCGCATAACCTCCAGGCGGTAATAATTCTGGGTTTTTATAATATTCATCAGGGTTAGCTGTCATTCTCCCAATCAATCATGAGTCTTGGTGCAGTTTGTTAGGCTCCAACACAGATTACACAAACAGTTATTGAAAGAAAAAAAACCTTCCTGAAAATTACTCCAAATGCAACACATGGGAATTCGTATTTGTAGTTGCTGTAAACGCACAATGTATGGAACCGTATTTCGATCAGTGCTTAATTACATATGACATCATGGGTGAGCATGGCTAGATACTATTCTGCTCATGTGGCTCATGGCAGAGTAACTAAAGAGTTGTTTAACGTTTTCTTTGCAATTGTATTTTGTCTACAATTGGCCAGATAATTAAGTTTTCATGCTATATACCTGTATGCACAAGTAAGTTTTAGAAAGAGAACATTTAATATAATTGTGTCATCAGCTAGAAAGAAATCCTGCATGTTTCCCTTCATGTATGTTTAGTGATATATAATGACACCTGTGTGATCACTGGGAGAATGAAACAGACTGCAGACGATGTCTCTGAGTCCTAAACAGTCGGTTGTAGCTCAAAGCAATAAAGATTAATAATAGAAGTTAGTGCAGGGTTTAGCCTCTTGAGTGACCTTCAACCTGATTGACGGCAGCTTATGACACAGATTCACCAAATATTCCTTATGGTTCTTTAGACAGTAGCCTGCTGCAAATGGGGAAAACATGCCCTTTTCCATTTTTTTTTTTTTTTTTTAATAAAAAGAGATTTGCATTCTTTGCTTGAAGGACCGAATCAGTGAACTTGCAGTGTAACCCAGTGGATCACCTCTTACCTCTAGAATGAGGGATTTCTGGGTTGGGATTACAGTTATTGCCCATAAAGGAATAGATTTCTGCAAATTCTCACATGCAGCACAACGATTTAATGATTTGGCCCAGTGCAGAACAGCTGTCTAGAAGCTCTGCACTGGAAGGTAAACATACACCCAACCTGGATAGCACCTGGTGCACTCCCTCCCCCTCTCTCTACATGACTTCAGGCTCCCTGTGCTGAGAAACTCCTGCTAGAATACACAAACGGCCCCTAATGTTGAAGTGAAGTTGTAACTCTATATCAGCTGGTGTAATACTCTTACACTCTTCTTCTTGTTTACTCTAACTCTGATGTTTAATGCTAGAGACGGAGAGACGGATGCAGTTGTTGGTCGAGAAAACTGGTTGGTACTTTGACGTTTTCCTTCGTTAGCATCTTTTCTGACTAGCTTCAGGGCAATGAGAGGATGCATGCTGAGTTGTGCATATACTAACTTTTCTGTCTCTGCTTCTCACTTTTCCATCTCACCTGAGTTGCCCAGCTGTCATTTCGAACTGCCAGGCCTATCTTAGCAGCTCACAGTGACATCTTGGAATCACCAACGCATTTGTGTGTCCACTAAAGACGGTGAGAACAAAAAGCATGGGAACGTACTGGACAAAAGATATGTTATCCTCTCGCACAGTTATTTTTAAAATGGCAAAGCGTGCACTTTATGCAAAATGGCCCGGGGGCAACAGAGAGGGATCTCACAGCTGACGAGTAGCTAGCTGCGAGTTTTACTCACGTCCATCGTGAAGGTGCAATGAACAGAGTGAAAGTTGATTTTCTTTTTTCTAGGTGATGCACTTAGACTTAGAATAAACACCCCTTCTCTTCTGTAAAGATTGAAAATGTGAGGATGTAGTGGCAGTTATTTTGGAAAGTTCCACAAGGGAGTTCCAGAGTACTTTATCATGCAGTCACCTAAAGGTAGAAAAATGGCACATACTCACGGGCACTCAATGTCCGGTGCTCCTTCAGTTGTCTCGTGTCGCAGTTCTGCATCATGATGGTAAAAGTGTGGCTCAGTATTACCTCAGAGGCAAAGTATTTACAGAAATTGCTTTTACAGTTTTCAGTGAGGCTGGCGGGACTGTTGCGAGCTCTGCAGCGGCTTCATTTGTCAAACAGGTTGTTACTCATGACACCACAGCCGTAATTTCAAAAACATGTTACTTAGGAATTGGGCTTTTGGGACGCGCCGCACTATCAAGTGTGAATAAGCAAATTAAATTAGACGACAGGCTGGAACAATAGGAGCGCGCGTGTAGGGATTAAAGCGAGCTCAGGTTTGATGTGTGTTGTCTTTCTCATTTTGAACTGACAGCTCGTTTAAAATCATCGGTGCGATGTATCTTTTGAGATGTAAGGCCTTGGAGAAATTGAATCGGGAGGCTTCATTCGGTGCAGACGTGGCCCTTGCACCCGTTAAAGCTGCGGGGTTTCTCTGAATGAATCTCGGGATTGCACTCCCAACACTGGAGAAGCCACCGCAATAAGAAAAAGACATCTGTGCTCTTTGCCAGCAACATGTTTTCTGCACAGCCTGCTGTCTCCTGCTACCGTTTCTACTATTCCCCTTCATCTCGATGCGCGCCGACTTCTGCCAACTCCACAGGATTAAAACGGTGAACTAGAGGGCCAGAGCAAACTCCTCGTAGCTCCGCTCTTCATTTTCTAACCAGAGCAACACATCGGGACTCTGTGCTGTCGTTCACAGCTTTACAGTGTTAGTTGCGTCCTTATTTCTTTAACACAGAAGTGAGGCCAGCAATAAATCCAACAGGCGTTTCCCTCCCGCTCAGCTGTTTGGATCGCTTTGCCGTCCCTCGTCTTTGTCAGTTTTTTCGTGCCAGCTGTCTGCGTCCACCTACAGCTACAGTTTAACTGTGTGCTTTGGTTGCTACCAGCACCATGTACCTGCAACGTTCTGGCAGCAGATCACAAACGGCCTCCCATTACAACTTGTGCCATTGAGCGTGGAAGGGGACTGGTATTTAGATCTGCTATCTGCCCATGGCATGCTGGGACTAGACCTCAGTAGCCTCAGGTATGGTGGCACGGCGTTTAATGCGCTAATGATTAGAAGAGAAGCATTTCTGAAGTCGGTCCAGCTGGGCGGCTTCATCTGATCCTGCTACGGGGGTAAAGGAATAGCCTCATCCATATTTTTGACCCAAATACCATCTTTTGTTTGATCCACATAGCACACAGTGGTTTTGATACTACAGAGGCAGGAGGGAGAGAAAACAAAGGGCGGAGGTATTTCAGAGTTAAAGCCTGAGTCAGAGAAGCTGGAAGGCTAAGAGGTGGGGGGATGGGAGGACAAAGAGGCGTGGAGGATGGGGAGGGAGCTGGCACTCAGTACAGAGCCCTCATGCCGAGAGTGGGAGCTTTATATAATGGCCAGGTAGTGTGCAAGTTGCCCCCCCCCAAATCCTTCGCTCCCCTCCCCACCCCACCACCACCACCAAATCCACCTACACAGCCTCCACACAACCACTCGCGAGCACACACATCCTGCAGAAACCTTTGCAGAAACTGCTTGGCACAACATTATTAGCCTCACCATCTCCCAGTCTCCAGGGACTCCAAAGAACTGCATTACTGTTCACCTCCTCAAAACCAAGTATATTGCAGTGAATTTTTTAGCTCCGCCAGCAAACACAGAGCTCAAAGGGAAACAATTTTGGCTGCTCAAGGCTTCTAACGCTGGTCTGGTGTCGTATAAAGGCTAGAGATGAAACAGCGTACAGTGATACACACACTGAAATCATTCTTACCAAGATCTGAATGAGAAAAGCTTAAAGTGGTCAGTTTGATCATTAGCAGCTTCGGCTTAATCTGGTGGTCTCTTTTATTTTGAAAGCCACATATGAATGCAGTCTGTGTTGTGGGTGATTATATGCTGCGATAGTGAAGAAGAAGCATCTAGTTTTGGCTGCCTCCTTATTCACATGGGGCAACCACAGCAGGTAGATCCACATGTTTGATCTGTCTTTGTTCTTTTAACACCAGATGCCCTTCTTGAAGCAACGCTATAGAGATTTTTGCATCTCCTCCTGAGATCGAACCAGGGATCTTTCACTTGAAAGGCAAATGTACAAACCACTGTACTGTGGACCTCATAAATCAGTGATTGATTGTCTGCATATTCTTTGTTTTTCTCGACATTTATCGAAATTCACGCACTTTTTCATTGATAATTAAGATTTGGATGTAAAAACAAGGCATTGACCCAAACTTAATATCCTTAATAGCCACTGCCCAAAAAACCCAAGAAAAAAACCCAATGTGACCTAACTGGAAAGACACAACAAAATGAGTCATCAATAAATAAATGACTCAGTTTGCTAACAGATCATGCAGATTTAGAGAAATTGACTTCAATGTTAAACAACAAAGTGACACAGTTTTTTTTTTTAAAGAAAAGAGAGAGTCAGTTCCTCTTATCATACCCAACATGCAATTAGAACAAATCAGACTGCCTATCACGAGTGGTACATACAACCCACCTTATGCACTTTGCTGTTTCACTGTACTGTTTCTGTTTGTTTCTATGTTCAATTTTCTTTAAATAAAAGCTGTTATCCCCAGTCAACCCTGCACGGAGAGGTTTAAGGCAGCATGAATGGGTCTGTGGCTGTCAGCTGACCTTTGGTCGTGACTCTGGGTTGAATTTTTGTCGGGCATCGCTCGTCTTCGGTGAACACGGCACCTTTGTTGGGGGATGGAAATTTCATTTGATCATATTGACATTTAAATGTTATTTAACCAAACGCACAGCAATGAGAGGGGAAGAGAGAAAGAAGGGGACGTGTGGGCGTTACAGTTTATTCTTCTCAATGATTTTATTTGGTGCGTTCATGGGGAACTCACCTGTGTGTAATGCAGAGCCTGAGGAAAATTATGAGTAGCACTTGGGATTTTTGCTGCTAATCAAAATGTGCAAGCTTGCATCAAATGTGTCTGATTTGAATATTAATTTGGCAGATTTAAGATTTACTCTTGTACATCAGCTCGTCTTCAGTTGGGACGCAGTTTTTCCGTAAAACATTTAATCTGAAGCTTCAAAGTGTGAAGTGATTAATGCCAATGCTGCAAGCTTCAACTTTAACTCAGTATCAAGGTGTGGTCTGGCGACTTGAGTCTCGGTGTCGTCATGCGGGAAGGAAAATATTTATGGTGTTCTGTGTCACCTCAGGCAATGGAAAAAAAGCGAGCCTAAATTTGTCCTCCTGTGCAGGCTAAATTTGTAGCAGGCTATTTCAATCTCCCACCCAATCTTTTCTTAAGCCCAAGTGGAGTTAATCAGCGGTATCACAAATCTCTGAGTCTTTGATCAGCTCCTGGGAAATGTTGGTTTTTGAGCCGGTTGTGGCTTTTCAGCTGCTCTGTAGGTTTGGTCTAGTACACATGAGCAAAGTGTCAGTGTGTGCATGTCATATGACGGTCATGCGGCTGAAGAGTGCATTTGAGGTTTGCATCAGCATGCTGTGCATAGCTCCTGATGTTGTGTATATGTGAGTGTGTGTTTGAGTTCCCATGCATTATTTCTCATCACATCACATGCTAACTCTTTGTGTGCCAGTTCTGCGGTGTGCTTTTCCCGTCTTTGTGGTTGCCCTTTGCATGTGTGCTCAATTGAAATGAAGTACTTTGCATGACAACTGAAATGAGTGTGTGTGTGTGTTTGTTTTCTAATTTCCTGTTTGCACCTGTTGTTACTTTCTCTTTTAGCATTGTGTGATTAAAATTAAGATAAAAGCACGCTGAGAAAAAAAAAGACAATTACACGTAGACGTTTCACAGGAGGAAAACCACAGCTGCAGGTGAAAATTTGAAGTTATGATGGCTGAATTACACTTTGTTGCCTCAGCTCGAGGGTTCTGGTGTTGCATATGTGTGCTCATTGTTACACTTTCATGACACCGGGGACATCTGAATAGGATGAAAATGTGTAACTGTACATTTAAATGCTGAGCTTTACTGTGATGCAATTTATACCTAATGGCAGCCATAAATATGAGTGCTAAAAATGTGTGTGGCAGTGCCGAATGATTGAAAAATTTGGGGAAAAGTTGACTTCAGCTAGTCCCAAAGCTGGTTCTGTTTGATTTAAATCCAAAAGAAGATTATTATAGTTCAAATAAAGGTGGAGAAACATTAATGAGCCTTAGGCTTTTAAGTGCCAAAAAGATATTAACATTGTTTTGGAAAAACAAAAATCCCTCACAGAACAAATGTTACACACTGGTCAAGACAAGCCTCGATGATGTCAACGCTTCCCGTAAGAATGGCGCGTCTCCTGAAAGCTTTTTTTAAAAAAAACCTCTTGCATAATCATATGGAGACATTACATTGTGGATTTTTGTCATTGTGTTCTATACTTTAGTGGGCAATGGTGATTTTATTGTACTGTTCTGTAAAATAAACCCATCGTCTCCACTTTGAAAAACAGCACTTCATTTAAAAAATTACTTTGATGCTTAGTTTGCATCCTTTTCAGGTCTAAATAATCCCAGATAGCTGGGCGAAATTAAAATTGCATCCTAGCTCAGGTCTCAGTAGGTGTACCTTTTTGTATAAAAGAAAACGGTGATTCTAATGAGTTTTGTGTCTTTATTCTGTTATATCTTTGTTTTAGGGAAAGTCTGACAGCCCTGCTTGCCCACTTTTTAGCAGTCTGAAGTAAGAGCGAATCTAGAAACAGTTGAATATATTGCTTCTTCAAAAATCTTATTTATTGATTGCCAGCACTCTACTTCACCATCATGCTTCCTTCAGTCTGTAGTTTTTGAGTAATCATTCTGACTCAGAACCTCTGCTTTGCTCTCACCTTGGGTAGAAAAATAAAAGTGCAGACGACAGAGCAAGACAAAAGGCAAGCGAGCTTTTATCAAGACGATGTGAAAACGCAGTTGACGTCAGTACTATCACCAAAATAGCAAATTCAAACATACGTGGAGCTGATAACTAGTACCGATTAGGAGTTTCTCAGTAACCAGAACTCACTGCCTGTCAAAGTCGGCAGTTTTCGAGGCCGGTGGCTCTCCTGACAGAACAGCCTATTTAGGGCAGCTCGGGCACTGACCATTTTCCAACACCTCATCAGACAGACCCCCGTACTGCCTGTTTCCTTTCATAATAGCTCTGCTGCATTTACTGCAGCTCAGCAGCACCAACAGGTGTGTGAGCAAAGCGTGTACCATGTATGCTGTATGCAGGCATTAGAATATGCTATTTTCAGTTTGGAGCTGTGTTTTTAAACTGATGCTGCAGTGGAGTTAAAAAGCAGGAGGTGTTATTTCAGGTGTCCTGGATGTTAAAGTCCTGGTGGTTTTAAGTGTAAGATGACTGGCATTTGGATCTGTTTCAAGGCTTGAAAGGCATGAAGTTTTCATAGTTGAATCATCACTTCATAACCTGAGTAACCTTGAGTATATCTGTGGGGAGCGCAGTGTGCACGTAAAGCTTGAGGGATGGTAACTACAACCTCCCAGGTGCATATTAGTGAAAAAAATGACTAAACTACTCCAAACCTGCAACAGTTAACAATGGTTACATGAAATGATTGAATAGTGCGAAGAGAAAAATCTTTTTTCAGTGTGAGTATTTGAACAAATTATTTCCATGATCATTGTAAAACCTCTTCTTTTTTTCTTTTTTTTACTCATTTTACTCATGTCTGCAAGATTTCAACAAATACTTTTGGAAGTCGTGAATCCAGTTGGTCATTTTTGTGAAGTGTGTTCTGGAGGCCATCTAGAGCAATTTTGCGTAGGTGTGGAGGAAATTTCTTTCCTGTGAAAAGGTTTTAAAATAACCTAATATGGCAGGAAGTTGCATGATGAGGCGCTTTGAACTTGGCTTAATTCGCTAAATTACTTGTTTTAGAAAATTAGGCGTATGGTTCATGAGTCATGTGCATGACCACACCTCCAACCTTGATCACCTAGAGTTCTTGAGGGACAGGCATGATGAAAAGAATCAGGAGGCAGTCTCCAGTCAGGGGCTCAATTTTAACATTTTTCACCGTAGAGGTTTAGGTGGATTGGCTCCAGAGGCAGAAGAAGATGATGATTAATGAGAAGAAATAAAATGAGTTTTATTTTACTTCTTGCACCCAAAGAATGTTACTATCCATACCAAAAGGTAGAAGCTGCATCCCGAAATCTGTTACAAATATTGCAAAATAAACCCATATTCTAAAAATCACAAAAAAACAACAGCATTTGAACATGTTTCCATGCCCCCAACAAAAGAGCTTAGCTGGGGTTTCAGCAGTGCAATATCAGCGTGGTGACCAGTAAATGTGAATCTGTTCAGCTAATGCGTCCATGTACCTCCAGCATTGCCACCCTCCTCCCTCCCGCCCCTCCCCGCTGTGTTTTTACTGGAGCTGTGGAGAATTTCATTCGGTTTGGAGGCTCAGCTGCTTTCTCTTCCCCATCCCCCATCATCCCTCTATCCATCATTCTCCACAGCTCTGGACACAGCAAATTATTACCCCCGCACAAACCGCTTTCCAGTCTGACAGGAATCTGCTGGGTGTCTGCAGGTATGAAAAGTCTAAAAAAGCTTTGAACGCAGTGTCCTCAGAAAGGCTTCTGATGGTATTAAAAAGTCTGCAATTAAATTAGCAAAAGTCGTGAGTATTTTCTCTCACAGGCATTGGCAGTAACGTTATTTGTAAAGTGTTTTTGTATGTGATTGCTGGCTGTCAGGAGACATTATATAAATTAAATGTGGGACTGTGCTGCAGGAGGCGGTTAAATCCTTTTTGCAGAGTATTAGTCTGCCCATTAGATCTTTTAGAAGTGTTGCTACTAAATCAAATAAGTTCATTGGCTCATAATGGATCAGTTTCATCAAAGTGAAACGAAGCATTTTTAATTTGTAAGAACATCCATTTCATGTTGCTTTAATTAAATTACGCAGAATTTGGGACTGCAGAATGGTAGAAAAATACTTAAATATGATATAATGATAAGTAATTGTTACATCGCAGCTAAGAAAGCAAAACCGGAATTAAATTTCATTGTGTGTAAACCCTGAAAAGGTCATGAAGTTTTGGTTCCCCCAACCCTGAAGACATATTGGGAGAGATGATATCAGTGTGTTCTCTTTTTTATGTTTTAAGTCAAGCTCAGAGTGAACACTAAAGAGGTGTCGGCAAAAACAAATCCTATTAAAAGCCATTTATCGGTGCCCAATTTGCACAGCTCATCATCCACACTGAAATGATGAAACAGTGGGATATGGCTGAATGCCATCTTGCTCCCCTTTGGTCAACAAAAACAGAACTGTACATCACAGGGAACATCAGCTCCGTTATTCTGCTGAGTCTCAGCTCATTAAACCTCCCTCCTATTCTCTGTGATCACTGGTACTGTCTCCAAAAACACAGAGACTCTCAATTTATTCTTATCTCTTTTCTTCGGTTGTTAGGTTATACGTTATATATTTTTTTCTATTTAATGCAGGAAGCCTGGCTAGTCTGATGATTGGCAATTGATTTGACTAGTCATCAGGATCCTGTCAGCCTTTTGCAATACTGGCCTCCATCTTTCAGGGCTCTCTGTATAGCCAGTGGATATCCTGGACAAACCTTACCGTGCTTTGCTTGTCGTTGGCTATGATTGTGGATATCTAAAAAAAAAAAAGCAACAACAAAAAAACCTTGATTGATTGGCCAAGAACAGTCAGATTGGAAGCAGACCACTGACAGAAGTCTATTTAAAATTTTGTCCTTGATTTGGCCTCGAATCCGCATGTTTATATACGTAGTTTATAGAGATTAGTTGGTCATTGGTGAGTCGGAAAGTATGCCTTCATCTGTGTGTTCTGCGATAAAAAAAAGTTGAAAGGAGGTGTAGATCTAATTGAACTCTTTGTCCAGTTGTTTTCTCAAGTCCTGGGAACAGATCTCACACTGGTCTGTGAGACCTGTTGCTCAGCACGTCTCTGTTCTGCACCTGAAAAATACATCTGCGAGCTGAACCTTGATGTTTCAGTGTTTGTTCTCTGCCAGTGGAGTTAAACAGGCAGATTAATTTTCGCGTGGTTCCATCTGTTCTTAAAATTCGTGGAATCTTCGACTGTGTTGACTTTTGGTGGAAAAGCAACATTTTTGAGGCTCCTTTGCTGACTGTGACGTTTCTTCTGTAGGTAAAACAATAGATAGACAGCTCTAATGAAGGCACAGAAGTGTGTGGAGACCAAGCAGTGAGGATCATGTTCACAATGTTTTCACTGGCAGAACCTCTTAACGTCCTCTGGAGCTGCAGACTTTGAATTTAAGTAAGGGACTCTATGGCACCGAGGTCAGGATTCTAAGACTTTAATCATAACAGATACTAGTGGCTGTACCTTAGGAGGTAGAGCAGGTCATCTACTGATCAGAAAGTTGGAGGTTCTGCAGTCTGCTTGGCTAAGTCTTCTTGGGCAGCATACTAAACCCCAAGTTGGTCTCCAGTGCCTTCATCAGAGTATGAACGTGTGAATGTTGGATAGCACTCAGCTGTGGAAAGAAGTGCTTGTATGAACAGGGTGAATGAAGTGAGTGCTTTGATTGGTCAAGTAGAGTAGAAAACCACTATGTAAGAATCAGTCGATTTACCATTTATGCTTTGGATCATTATCCATATAAAAGCTGCTCCATTATGTCTTGATAATAGCTCATTTAGAAACTGCTGTAATCATGCTAACTTAGAAATTCATTTTGTACATTTAAAGGTTTATAGCACTCGTGCACAATCGTAAGAGAAAGAGCCTGACTTTGTTTTCCTACCTTCATGCTTCACTTTTCCTCAGTCCACTTTGGTTTGATTTCTGCACATGAACCGACAGATCCATCAAGTTAGATGTATCCAAAAATAACACATCTCCAAAAGCTGCAAATTTAATCTTAGCTGCCTTCTGTGGGTTCTTCAGTGGTTTGCACCATGTCTCTATTGATTCTCTTTGAAAGATTATGAGTTGAATTGTACGAGTGATGGTCAGCGGTCTCTGAAAAGATTCTTAATGCTGTTTCTTGCTCACTCACCTGAAGGAATTTCATCATTCTAGGTTATTGTGAGATTCAGTTTTAACACCATGTTTTGAGCAGACAGTTTTAGAGGCTTTTCTGTTTGATTTTTGTTGTATTGTTTGTTTATATAAGCAAGAAGTTGTTGCAATAACAACACACCACAGTACGCTAAACCCGAGTTCATCTGCAAGATCCATCCGTAAATAGATGTTAAAATGCATAAAACCCAGCAACATCCACAATAAATACATAGACTAAAATCACAAGCAGTACAAGGTTGACTGGTTAACAACCTCCTGGCGACCTCCATGTGTTTCCCAACCATTTGGCAAGTGGTTGCATGAGGTTGCTGGCTATTGCTAACCAAAAGTCACAAAGAGGGGGGCTGGACCACAACCCTCTATGAGATTTGCTTCAGTCACCAGCAGACTGCCACAGTCGCCTGTGGCTTGCTTGGAAGATGTTGACTTCTTTGCAAACACTTGCTACATCTCACCGAGTAAAATCTGAAAAGGGCTTCACAAACCGGTGTTTGCCTTCAAAGTAAATCAGCATGTTTCAAAAGGCACATCTTTTTTTTGAAGGCAAGCTATATTCGTTTCCGCTCTGCGTCAGATTTCTTGCAGTTTCACTACCCTTCAGCCAGTATTTGCATTCATGTTGGTGTCTTCCGTGCAAACTACAGGCAACCCTGCCAGTCTGCTTGTGACCTGAGCAATCTCACAAAGGTTTTCAGTGCACCACCAATGCGGCCAATTTCCCCCACTAACTCACAGCTGGTTGCTAAATGGTCGAGGAAAACTGGGCTTGTGTTGCTGGAGCCTTAGACGACAAGCAGCAGACCATTCATGACTACACGGCATGGTTTACATTTAAAGGACCCCGATCAGGATCCAGTTCGAGCTCTGCAGGTAAAGATCATCTACATAGGTAAAATCTTGTTTTCCAAATTTAATAACTTAAGTATACACATCTTACAGCTCCCACTGGATGCTGCATGTTGTTGTTCAGTGCAAAGTGGAAACATGAGTTCACCGAGGACCCGGGGAGTCTGATTATGTAACCAATTATGAATGAGCTCAAGATTACCAAATTTAATAAAACAATTAAAATCTTCTTTCTTTACTTCAGTTCAAAACTGTGCACTTCACTTCCAGCATGCTTTGCTGAAAATGCCACAGACTGGTAAATGAAACGTCTCTGCTCTGGTCACCAGTGTGTGTGTGTGTTTTTGTGTGTGTAAGAACTCCCCTGTCACCACTAGCTACTCTCTTTGTGTTGTATCCTCTCTCCGTCTTTTGCTCTCCTTTCTTTGTTGCAGCTTCCTTTCGCACCTACATGTCAAGTTTTTTCACCGAAATAAGACAATGGAGCACATTCTCCCACAAACGAGCTTTGTTTAACCGGCGGCTTTTCGCCGCAGCCGAATCAGCGACGACGCACAGCTGAACGCTGCGTTTCAGACTTATTCTGACTAATAAAGTGAGAATGTTTTTCCGCTTTCATGTCGTCAGGAGAGCAGCAAGCAACATATGTCACACTGGTTGTTAATGTTGTGACACTAAATGTCAAAATACCTCTTTGATATCACTTTAAAGCAGTACATTGTTTTTCAGAGGCTTTGATCTGGGTCGTGAATAAAGCAGGCACAGGTTAGCTGTTTCGTCAGGCCACTGCTTCTCTGTGAAGTGTGTGTGTGTGTGCATGCATTAGAGTTTTTCACAAATTAACAGGCAAATAATGCTTTGTTTATAGCTGTCTGTAATATCCTAACAGGGTAGTCCTCGAAGGATTAATCTATTTTCATCCATCAGCTGTCGAATACAAACCTTATCTTCAACTATTTAAAGGCATTTTTCCAGCAAAAGCACCCAACATTTGACGATTCCACCCTTTGAAATATTTTAAAAGTCCAGTTCAGCACTATGAACCTATTCTAGGAGTATAGGTGGACAAATCGATCCAGATATATCACATTTAAACAACAGAAGTTGACCGAAACTTCTTTAGAGCAGCAGTCCCAAACCTTTTTTGCGCCACGGACTGGTTTAACCAATATTTTCACGGACCGGCCATCAAGGTGTCGTGGATAAATACAACAAAATAAAGTGATACGACCAAGAAAAAAACTGTGGTATTTTGTAAACATATTAATAAACGCAAATTCACTGTGTAATTGTGTAACTCTATTAGCAGCGTCCTCCTGAAATGCGCCAACAATGCTGAGAGTAACATCCTCCTCTCTGCCCTTTAATGCTCTCTGGTCGCTATGGTAACGCGTAAATATTTCTTTCAAAATAAGACACACAACTGCAACACGGGAAAAGACCCAGGGAAACCGAGTTAACGATAAAGACCCTGAAAACCATGAATTTCACACCCGAACCTCAACTGCGGCCCAGTACCAAACGACTCATGGACCGGTACCGGGCCATAGCTCAGGGGTTTGGGACCGCTGCTTTAGAGACAGGCACGTTTACATTCAACGTCTCTAAAACAAAGAAAATGTTTTAAAATACATGAAAAGCTGAACGGTGTGTTTTATCGTATTAACGAATTATTGTTGAAAATCTGAGTGATTTAGTGCTCATTAAATGTTAAAAGTATTGGTATCGGCAGTACTGGCCCTATATTTATTGGTATCAATTCAGCACCAAATTTTGCAGTATTGCACGGCACTATCTGTAAGATTCACAAAACTAGAGTTTCACCTGAAGAAAACACACAGACACGTATTTTTTGATGTTACTCTTTGAGCTGTTCTCCTTCTGCTTGGTTTAGCTTTGCTTGTGTGAGAAGAACACAAGGCTCCTTCAGGTTAGAGCCATAAGCTGGTGCAGTAGATTTAGTTTTTTTTTTTTTTTTTTAATTTAGTAGATTTGCAGGTAAAAAAGAAAAAAAATTGTCTTATAAATCACTCGCAAATGCCGATCAGCTGTTGTTGACCCAAAGAGATGGAGCCCGATGGAGGCCACCTGTCCTGGAAGAAGAGTGATTGACAGAGGGAAGAGAGTGAGAGCTGTGATCTGTTCATCTGTCGCTCCTCCAACACCTCCATAGCCAGTGTTTTCTCTCCTCTGTTCTCTTTCTCTCTGTCTCTCTCTCTTTCCCTCTCACTCTCTTTTGGGAGCTAGAGGAATGCTACACATCCGCAGTGTGGTGGAAGTTTGTGTGTGTGTGTGTCAGTTTATGTTAGGTGATGTTTGTTCTTGTCTGTATTTGCCTGTCTTTTGTGTGTGTTTGCTTTGAAGTGAGAGAGGGTGGAGGCGGGGCTTAGTGGCGGTAGGGGGCTTAGCATGTGTGTATGAAATAGTGGGCGGCCAGTGTCCTTTTTTTTCACCCCCCTCCCCCCACTTGTCGTGCACATGCATATTTCATTGAAGTTGTCGTTTGTGTCGCCAGCAGGAGAGCCACTGGATCGAACCAATAAACTGTGGGTCTCCCGATATCTGTCAGTCTCAGGATACTGAAAGAAATGATACTGGATTCAAATCCAAATTGTTGTTCTGGGATTTTTTTGTGTGTTTTTTTTGTTTTTTGTTTTTTTAAAGACATCTAGATTTTGAAAAATCCATCAAGAGGCAGCTGCTGGCTGTGTGCTGCACCTGTGATTGAGCTTTCTGCTGTAGTAGCCGTCTGTCTTTGACTGATGTGTTTTTATAACTGCAGTGCACTTCAGACCAGAGGCATCAGAATTACATTCACATATGGTCGTCTGCTTTCTGTTTTCTGCCTTGACTCTGTGCAGCAACAAAGGACAGATCTATATTCTGACTGGTAAAATTTGTTTGCATGCTTTATTTACACGGTGGGGACTCACCTTTTATTTTGGGGAACAAAAAGAAAGTCCCCGTAATGTAAATCATCCGATTTAGGGTGCAGACCTGCTGTGTGGTTAGCGTTAGGCAAGCAGTGGTTAGAGTTAAGGGAAGGAAGAAACGAATGTAAATCAGTGCTCGCGAAACACAAATGAACGCGGATGTGCATGGTTATGCATATGTGGCAGCTGTACACAAGATGCAGTGTTTGGTCTGTAAACAGCAGCCTGTGCTCTGTCACTTTGAGCGCTGTGAAGCTTGGTTGGAGCCCAGGTTGTGTAAAATGGTTTCCTTTTCCTGCAGGCACTAAACAACCCCCATAAACTGGGTCATCGCAAAACACTAACTTTTAAGAACCTCGTGACAGTCAACTTCCAGAAAATTCACTTGTAACAAAATTGATAATCAGTTTGTTGTTTCAGTAAATTCCTAATCAGGATTGGCTCAAAGTTCTAATTCAGTAGTTTTAAATCTAAATATTTGGTAACTTCTGGCACTACGTGAAATGCACTAACCAACCACTTCATTAAATACACCTTCCTTGTACCAGAATCAACAAGGTGCTGGAAACAGAGATTTTGCTGCATATTGAGATGACAGCATCACACAGTTTCTGCAGATTTGCCAGCTACACATCCCTCATGTGCATCTCCCGTTCCACCACATCCCACATGTCCTTCATTGGATTGAGAATTTGTGACTGTGGAGGCCACCGTCATGTTAAAGAAACCAGTTTGAGATGATTTGAACTTTGTAACATGGTGTGTTGTCCTGCTGGAAGCAGCCATCAGAAGATGCATACACTGCGGTCATGAAGTGATGGTTATGCTCAGGAACAATACTCAGGTAGGCTATGGTCTTAAAAAACATGCTCAGTTTTTACTGGTAGGCCCAAACCCCACCAGCAGCCTGAACCATTGACGCAAGGCAGGATGGCGTTTATGCCAAATTCTGACCCCACCACGAGTCTTGGACTCGTCAGACTAGGCAAGATTTTCTGTTGTACAATTTTAATGAGCCCACGTGAATTGTAGCCTCAGTTTCCTGTTCTGAGTTGCACCAAGTGTGGTCTTCTGCTGCTGTAGCCCATCTGCTTCAACATTTAATGTGCATGCGGAGGTGCTCTTCTGCATAACCTTTGATTCTGAGGAGTGGTTGTTTGAGTCACTGTTGCCTTCCTGTCAGTTTGAAGCAGTCTGGTCATTCTCCTCTTACTCTGTGTGCATTTCCACACAGAGAACTTCTGCTCACAGGATATTTTGTCTTTTTCACACCATTCTCTGTAAACCCTAGAGATGGCTGTGTGGGAATATCCCAGTAGATCAGCAGTTTCTGGAAAACTGACTGGACCCGTACATCTGATACCTTGTTCAAAGTCACTTAAATCACCTTTCTTCCCCCATTCTGATGCCCCGTTTGAAATTCAGCAAGGGGTCTTGCCCGTGTCTACATGCCTAAATGCACTGAGTTGCTTCCATGTGAGTCGCTGATTAGACATTGAGATTAAAGAGCAGTTGAGCAGGTATACCTAATAAAGTGGCTGGATATGTGTTTGTTTAAATTGCAAAACAACATTAAAAGACATTGCCATACTGGCAATATACTAACTGACATATTACAGGCCAATTACATTATCGAGCAGTATAAATACTGATGTAGTTGTTCATAGATATACGGCATAGTGCTTATTCAAAAAGTTCTGCACACCTGAAGGGGGAAAAAAAGCAAACCATATCCGATTTGTCATTAGTCTCTGCTCCACTTCTAGTTCTTTTGCTATTTTTAGATTTTTAGCTTCCTGGAAGTGCTGCTGCCCAGTTTCGTGGAAATCAACTTCAATTTTTACTTTCGAAAAGAGGACACAAGCAAAAAGCAAATCTGGCGAGCAGGGCAGATGGTGAGCAGAGATTGCATTGTTTTGGGCAACAGAACTGTGCCACCACTGAGATCATTTGCAGCAGATTCAATTCACTTTTATTCATATAGTGCCAGATGACAACAGCAGTCACCTCAAGTAGATGCTGTCCCTCAGACATCTATGGACGTTACAGCAGAACTGCAGCCTTGAATTCCTGACACTGAGGGACAAATTAACAAAGGACCTGAACTGATGTCTACCTTGAGGGCTTGGAGTTAGTGGGTCATAGGTTGAAGTCCAGCTCTCATTAGCTGCTGATCCTCAATGCGGGAAGACGATTTGACATTTTTTTATACTAGAAAGGATTCGATTTAGACGAAGATTTTGCACAACACAACCCCTGACTTGTTTTGCCTCTCATTTTATCAGAAAATGTTTGTTTGGTTTCAAATAGTGTCATCCTGCTGTTTGAAGTAGAAATTAGATTTGCTGCCTTTTGCAGGCTCTGAAACCTTCGTGTGCAATAGTGGAAGAAGATTTACTGTAAACTGTAACACTTCACGGGTTTCAGTTCCGTTCAAAACTCCCGTTAATATAGCGCGTCTGTTTTAATTACGCGCTACAGTCCTGTGGTCGAATGAGAGCGAGACGTGGCTTTCACACCTGGGCCACCCATGCTAAAAACGAAGTGAGATTAACATGTACATAATATTCAAGTGCAATCCGATTTCACTTCTTTCACCTTCAACATTCACGACACGACCTTGGCAGCGTTCTGGTCAAAGAAGTCGGGAGAGATTGCTCAGAGGAAGCGAAACAAAAAATGTTTGAGGTACGGGGCAGTTCCCCTCTTGATGATTGTGAAATGCGATTAGCAGATTTTATTAATGGCATTTACTTTGTTGTTGAAACATGTCTCCGAATCCTCCTGATGGACTACTGTGGAGGAGATAAATTCGATTGTGTGGGTTAGGTGGAGGGACAGAAAATCTATTTCCGCAGTACAAATTGAGGTTCGTTGTTTGTTTTTCATGTGTAAAAAGTCCACTCTGTGGTTAGGTTTTAAAAGTAGCCTAAAGCGATCATGTATGACGTTTTAAATGTCCATTAAATGTGGAACCATGGGGTAAGTTTGCATCGATATATATGCATCAGTATAAAAAGCTAATTTAAATCTTGTATATTGAAGTGTTAAAACCTTTGCAGACACATGCAGATTCTGTACATAAAACTAAAAATTACTGTGTGTGTGTGTGTGTGGATTACTTTAATCAAAGCCGACAGACTGGGCACCAGCAGATCTGTGTGCTTTGTCATTTAAGGGGTGTGTGTTTGTGCATTTTTAGCTCCTCTGTCATTAAAGGAGATGAAGGGAGGAAGTTTATCCAAGGCACTCTTAGTGTACCCTGTAGGTGTGCGTGTCTTTAAGGATTGTGCTACGATTTGCTATATGCTTTCCTCATGTATAATGGATGCTGCTTAATGAGCTGATGTTTCATTCAGACGTCTTCATCCGCCCACTCCTTATCTTTAGATTAAAGAGCACGCGCTCAGCTCTTTTGCCCCGATCATTGTTTGCTCTTAACAATCTGACAAAGTCTTGCTTTGTGTCTTCGAGTTTCGTGTGAAGTACCCGAAGCCTCAAACACACAAAGACCGAAGTGACTGAGGTTCCTCCAACCTCACTGGTTGTCACATCGAGGAAGTTGTTGCTAGTTGCAGATACTTAAGATGGATTGATCTCAGGTTCTGGATGTACTCGTTACACTCGCTGAGAGTTGAAGTTAAAGCCCGTGGATTTATAAGGCAGTGAGAATCTTATTCAGTATTTGTACAGTCGGTTTTGCTAGATGACGAACTGCTAGTGCTGCCACGCGTTGGACTGACTCTGAAGCTAAACTGAATGGCACTTTTTCCCCCATGCTTTCCTGCACCTACTCCATCTCACTACCCCCTGGGGGGTACAGCCTCAGTCTCACATTGTGAGCTAGTAAAATACTCCTTTGTTGGTTAATGCTTATATTTCTCTTTTATTAAAAAAATTGGACAGTACAGTGCACTGCTTCCCAGGGTGAGTGTTTTCTGCAGCGCTTGGACAGGTGCTGTTCTCATGCACAGGTTAGAAATTAAGCTGCTCTGACTTATTGTATGCACCTCAGTGCCAGGAGGGAAACTGTATGGTGTGTGTGTGTGTGTACGTGTGTGTGTGTGTTCTTTCTAAACATCTGTGAGGCAAAGTGTTAGCTGTGCTAAGCTACAGTACATCAGTGTGCAGACTCAGCTCAGTCGTTTTATTTTTATTTTGTTGTTGTTGATGGCAGCCCAGCATCTAATTGGTTAAAAACAGAATATTAATTGAAATCATCCAATCATGCATATAAATTTGAATCTGTATTTAAAAAAAAAAAAAAAAAAAAAAAAAAGTAAACACGTAGAAATATAAATCAGTCAGAAGTCTTCGTCCGCAGCAGCTTCCTCGTCCGCCTCTCTCCGTGGGCAGTCCCCGAGCGATCCAAGGCAAAATGAGAGTAACACTGCTCTCATGTTAAAAACAGTCCCGGGCCTCTCATAAATCTGTAGCTCTGTCAGGTGCGTTGCATCGAGCGTGTAATTTACACACTCTGCTCCAAGTGGATACTTGTCTTTCGACCAAACCACCGTTCAACACAAGGACCTTTGCAGTGATGTTTTTTGTTTGTTTTTTTAATCTTTGAAACAAAATGGCTTTTATTTTCTCTTATACAATAGTATATGCGTTGATAAACCTTTCTTGAACCAAAAAGTCGGCCAGACTGTGGCCCTGTTTCTCAGCTGGAAGCGATCCCCCGACTCCAGCACCGGACACAGTAACAACTCTGCTGCTGTGGGAATGGGTCAGTGTTAAACTGGCAGAGGGTTTATTTAGATATCCTCTTCTCTGTGGAGATTTTTTTGTTTTGTTTTTAAGTTAAGTAATCATGAGACAACAAACTGTGATCTAGGCAATTCAATTTAAGGTTGGGCTTCTCCCTTATTTCCCAAGGGGTCGCCTCAGCGGATAGATCCAGATATTTGATTTGGCAGTTGCCCTTCCCGACAGAATCCATCCATTTATCCTGGCTTGGGTCGAGCACAAGGATTAGACCGGCTTGTAACCCTCTGAGGCTGGGTTTGTGTCTCGTCACAGCCTCAAACCGGGATCTTTTGTATGTAAGGCAACCGTGTTAGCAAAAGTCCAGTCAGTTAAGCTGAATTCAAAGGGTCGATGGAGCGTTTGACGCTAAATGCTGCACAGCAGCTCAGTTTTTGTCACTTTTTGTAAAGCCACAGGCAAAAAATGACAACATGCTTTAACTACTTACTTTAGATATTTGGTATTGAAACTTGAAAGTTGATTGCTCATAGTCTTTCTCACCCCTTCCTCCACCACAGCAAATGGTGATGAGCCTGCGAGTGTCGGAGCTCCAGGTGCTGCTGGGCTACGCCGGGCGCAACAAGCACGGACGCAAGCACGAGCTGCTGACCAAGGCGCTGCATCTGCTGAAAGCCGGCTGCAGCCCCGCCGTGCACATGAAGATCAAAGAGCTCTACCGAAGACGTTTCCCGGCCAAAATGGTCTCTCACTCAGAGCTGGCCTTGCCTGGGCCGCACCACCCGGCCACAGCTGGAGTGGTCGGGGGAGGGGGCGCGGCGCTGCCTGCTGGCCTGACGCAGCTGGCTTACGAGGGTCACGCCGGTCATGGTGGAGCCCCATCGCCTGCTGCGTTACTGCCGCTCTCGCTACTCGGTCCTGGGAAACACGAGCTGACCGGGCTGACGCACCACCTGCCCTCCTCAGCGACACTGCATCCGGTGCATCCAGATGTTAAGCTCCAGAGGCTGCCCTTCTATGACATGCTGGACGAACTCATCAAGCCCACGAGTCTAGGTGAGGACATGTGTACGTGTGGTTTTTGTGTGACACGTGAATGCAACATGAACCAAATAATAAGTTTTGTATTAATTTTCTATATATTTTTATTTTTGTATCAGCTGACAATATGGAAGCAAACCTTTTAGAATCTACAGGAGCAGTTTAGCTTTCTGGCCCTCCGCTTTACTGTTTTGGCTCAAACACTCAGGCATCTGTTTTCAACAAACAAAGCCCTATAAATCCACTGTACACAGGCGGCTCAGCTCTAAATAACAGGCAAACCAAACTGGTAACTAGCTGGGGAGATGGTAAAGCATTCAGCAGCCCAGTGAACCAGTTACTACTCTCAGTAGCTGGTAGAGACCACAGAAAGCTTATGGAAGATGAACATAGCCACTATTTACGTCATTAGTTTATGGGGTCATGAGTTCAGCATTTTGGCTGAAATCATCCTTTGTGGGTGGATCCAGCTGACTAATCAAATGTGCTATACAAATAAAGTTGTATTGTAAATCACGGCCAAAGCACGGCCATACAATAGTGAAAATCATACCCTGCTTTATCAAATTTACAAAGTGAGCTTGAATTAAGCTGCTGCTAAATTAAGACTTAAAAACCAGCGACTGACGATGAACTCATCAGGCTCCAGAGTTCATACATGGTGTACAGCAAGATTTAGCAGTGTTAATTTCATTGATCAATAGTTTTTAATCATAGGTTTCATCGACAACTTTCTTTTTTGTGACAAAAACAAGATAACAACTAGATAAAACTAAGCACGAGGATAAAAAATACGATGAAATGTATTGATGCCTTTGTCAACAAAGAAAAACAACTTCTCCTCTGGGGGGAAGTTGTTTGGAAAGACGGGACCAGTTTAGAAATGATCCAATCACACTTGATGTCAAGGAAAATAAGACACTCTGTAAACCATGTGGAGCAAACAAAGAACACAGGTTTAATGCACTTCCTCACACTTTACCCTTTTAGACCTGGATGCCACACCCATCTTTGATATACAGTCCATAATAGAGACCACAAGTAAAGCACTTATTTGCTGAGAGGTTTGCCATGGAGTCTTAAATGTTGATGATACTATATGTGACTGGTGACTAACACGAGAAAAAAAGAAAAATAGATGCACACACATTCACTGGCCACCTGACCAGTACAGGGTTGGAGCTCCTTTTGCCTTCAGAACTGCCTCAATGCATAGAATTACTGCCATGTGTTCGGCTGGTGGGATATTTGAGTTAACAAGCATTTAAACCGGGTATACCTAATGATAAAATATGTGTTGAATGTGTGAGGCTGTACAAATGTCAGTCCATTTCTCTTTATTATTATTATATTGTCATATAGGCCACTCTGTTGGAATTTGCGTCAGGTGGCTCGAGCGACGCTGCCACATTATGAATTGCGCTTTTATTCATTTTGTACATTTATATTTCTAACTGTAGCACTAATGTGGATATAAATGAATCACCGCACGAAAAACAATCAATACCAACACCGCAGCGCTGTATGTCGGCCGCACTGTTTGCTCCGTCGCTCTGTTGCACTGCTGTGAAAACCGTCCTGCACACGGCGTGCTTCACACCGTCACATCTCGGGCTTCCTAACAAAACTCAGCTTGTTTGCCATGTGGCGACACGCAGCTCTCGTGAGCGCTGAAGATCCTTAACGTGAAAGAAAGCTTTGAATCAAATCTTTTTGTTCTTAGTTTGCATAGCAGCTAATTCTGTGCACAGAGGAGATCACAGTGGTGGAATAAGTATGCAAGCTTGGAAATGAATCATTCTGAAGGATTATTTACAGATGTAGCGGACAGCAACATCCCTATTCGGCTTCATCGGGCTGTGCTGGTGTGGCTTGATCACTTCTTTGTTGACACTGGCTGTGATAACAAACCCGCCAACTGTCAGAATTTGAATCAGATTTGGCTAAATTGTGATGTGTGTTTGTGCGTCTGTGTGACATTATAAGCTGCCTCTCTTAGATTAGTTAGTAAAGTACAAGTTCATTAGTCACTTATGTAAAATAATATTTATTTCAACTGTGACAGAAAACAAAACAGCTTTTTTAAACCCTTCAGGTTCAAATATCCAGAATGTTCTCTTGAAGGTCCAACATTCATAATGCCCAGTGTTATGTGCCCTGTCGTCCCTTTAATTCTCTACATACCCAACTTTTAATCTCGCCTTTATCTCGCTTAGATTTGTCGTTGCATTACATCTACATCCAGCACCCAGTCTGCACTTAGCATAATAAGACTCTTTGGGCTCTGGGATATATTGCAAATATATGGAAATGTCTAGATTTTCCTACATTAGCATTTTAATGGAGTAGAAGACCATCTCGTGATTAATTTGCCTGCAGATGCATGCACAAACAGCGAGCCTGCAGCTCTATCATCTCACTCGCCCTCTTCTTCCCTCTCGCTTCCTCACTCGATCCATTTCCTGCACACGCCTCATCCCTCTCCTCCCGCTCTGTGTCCCTCTCCGTCTTCTGTCGCCGCTGCCGTCCTCGGTCAAAATTTGCATGCAGAGTGATGAAATCGCACAGGCCTACACCTGTGCCACACACCCACCCTCCATTCGATTCCGAATCGTACGTTCACATCGCTCTCGCGCACAGACTGCTTTCGAAAGAACACAAACATCTTTTCCAATAAATAATAAATGCTCAGTCCCTCATTGTTCTGGGGGAAACGGAGCGAGCCAAAAGCCTGAGTGATAGGAGGAGAAACCCGGAGGAGGGTGTCTGGCATCGTTAGGTGAAGCTGAAGATTTGAATTTGCCTCCGAAAGTGAAGCTAAGCTGCAGCTTTGAGGTGACGACCCTCTTTCTTTGTAATAATCGGAGGCAGAAAGGAAAGCGATTGATTCATTTTAATTGCCCTCTCACTGGAGGATCTCTGATTCTTGCTGGGAGAATTTCTTTAATTTTTTTTTCCCCCTCGTGCCTTGAGACAGCCTTTCCCTCCTCACTCACTGATCACACTCTTCCACATAATCTCTCTCCTCTCCGCTTGTGTACTCCTCTCTGATCTGCTGATTACTGCTTGCTCCCTCGCTCCCTCTCTCCTTCCTATTGTTGCTGCGTCTCCTCTCGCCTCGCCTCCCGTTCCCCTCTCATTTTTTTCCTCCCTTCCCCCACTTGTTTGCTTGCTTCTTCTGCTTTGCCAGATTTTTTTTGGGCCATTTATGTGCTCAACCAGGATTCTGACAGTTTTTGTTTTTTTGTTTTTGTTTTTTACAAGAGCACATGTGCAGACAGACTTAAGACAGTAGAGTGAAAGGTAGGATTTTTACTCATTTGCTATGTACTTGTTTCTAAAGTTCGAATGAGTCTATTTTCATAGCCAGGGTTGAGGTTTTTAGGAAGTTCAGACACAGTTTATATATATATTTTTTTACCTGTACATAATAACCACGAGTGAAACCAAGATTAAATTGCACAAAATTGCAATAATGCACTAAAAAATACAGAAAATGATGAGCTAGTTCTTATGGGGAAACCGAACAGGCAAATAGAAGAGTAAACGGGGAAGGAAAAGCACAACAAATGTCTAAAAATAATACCAGAGATATGACCAATTGCTCATTTGAGTACCACCACAACCTCCTGTGTCCTAGCTGATGTGCTGGAAGCACCACAAATCATGTCCATGTACAAAAATAACCGATAAAAATATTGTCACTATTTATCAAAGTGCCTCGATAAATTTCCCCGATTATGTTTTTCTTCAAACTGCCTCCAGACCATGTGGCAGCTGTTTTTTTGTGTTAATATGCAGCAGACTGATTAAATAACTCGCAGATCTCGATTCTTTTTAAGCATTTCTTTAAAAAAAATTAATTTAAAAAATTGATGCTGCTCTTTCTCTGTCTCCATCTGCGACCGCTCCAATAAAGTCACCTCTTCCACTAGAATTAATTAAACTTGTTGGCTTCCCTTCATTTTTAACAACTTTTGGACGCTTTAAGGCAGCAATTTATTTTTGACTTTCCATGGGATGTGTGCTATTTTCAGATTTAAGTCTGTAAGTTGTAGCAGGCAGTGGGGTTCGTTTCGAATTCTTCTGGCTTTCTTTTGAAGTTTAAAACTGGATTTGAGGAATTATGCATTTGCAGCACTCATCACATCCTATATGGAAGTATATAACACCATAAACGTCATGTTTCTGATGAAGCTTGATTTCAGAAACAGTTTATATGCGTAGCGAGATGGAGACGGTGCTGCCTTACGCTCCATAACCAAATCTCTCTTTGAAAAATCAGTCCAAATGCTAAAAACTCTGCTGCAGTCGAATATGTATCCCTAATAAGATTAAAATATGACATCCGTGGTTCACACATACGGGAGAGAGACTGGTGAGGAATATGGCAGCCGATCAGCTGCATAACTACGTTCGTCTCTACAGTATCCGAGGAACTGCGGTGCGTGTCGACGTCTTCCTCGATTTCCGGCCTTAACCTGATTTCTTTCAGTAACCGGGTTTCTTGTGCGCATGTAAATGTAGTTATTATCACGCTCTCGCCATCCTCTCCCCTCCTTCGGCCTCACTCCTTATCATTTCACCCAGAGCCCCCACCCTCCCTCCTGTGCAGCCTTGTGCTCTCCGCTGACTCTTGTCAGCGTGGAGAATAAAGGTTGGTTGGCCCACAGTGTAGGCCTGAGAGCCTCCTGGTCAACACTGAGGCTTGCACCAGCATCTCCCATCTTACCCCACTGGTTGTGCTCCATCATTGACCGTGCTGCGCGGAGAACTATACATCACAGCTCATTTTGGATATCATAGTGTTGCACATGCATTATACATGATTTAATTACCATATCTTCGGGAAAAAAAAGGGATGCAAGCCTATTTCGCGTTTGATGAGGACTTTGTGCATAATGGTTTGTTACATGAGAAGATTGCTGTAGAGGAAAAGCATGTGGAAAAAAATATCTAATAAGGTTTTTGTTGGTCTTTTTTTTCTTTTGGATGGCTTCCTTTAGAAATGAGTCAGCCCATGATTATATCTTTGCATGCTGAATCCTAAAACCCCCTTTGGAAAACTTGTTTTATTGTTAAGATTATTTTTTATTATCTGTTAGGAGGTCACTGTCATACTTGCCTTCAGTACATTTTCTAAGGTCACGAGGGGAAGGGGGAAAAAAAGTCAACCTTCAGCATTGCACACAGTTCAGCAGGACTCCAGGTGCCAGGACATGAATCACGTCTGCATGGTGCCATCTGCCTGTCAATTAAAGTGGCAATAGACAACTCCCCAGAGCTCTCTCCTTCGAGTGAATGCCCGTCCAACATTCCCTCTTTTTCTCCTCCTCATCACCTTCTTTGCTTCCTCCAGCAACAGGACTTTTAATTTCGTTTTTCTTATAACTCTACTGCCGGATAGAGTTTCCAGAATCCACCATTTCAGCTACCTACAGAAAGCTACAAATTCTAAGGAAAATAAAATCACTGTTCTCTTTCTGGTTTGATTGTGCAATTGAGCCCCCATTTTCCAGCAAGATTTTTGTGCCCAGCGGCAGTCAGGGTTGCACAGTAAAGTGAAACTGATCATTATTCTACAGCCACTGCATTGTGCATTCAACATTTCCTTCAACCCATCACGCCTATCATCATACTGATGAGACCAATTTAAACCGTGGATAATGATGGATGATGAACTCTATACTTAAACAGTTACTTCTTTACCAAAAACGATTCAGCACGTTTTGAAGGATGGAAGGGTCTAATACATGTTTACGCAGTTTATTCATCTGCGTGTACAATGCTGTGCAAAAGTCTTGAGTCACCCCCTTTTGCTTCTAAGCAAACCAGACTTTCTTGTAATTTTTTAAGTGTTGTTGAGTGATAGCACTTCAGGCTTTCTAGAGGTTTTTCTTTGGACATTGGCTGCTTCTTCACTCATTTTTACTTGGTATATCTCAGCATGGTGTACAGTATGTAAGTATGCCAAATTGTCAAATTACACAAGAAGTGAACTGAAAATTGGTGGCAGTCGGTCTTATGAAGTGATGAATCCATCAGCCTACCCGACCTCTTCTATGCAAGGAAGAGGTCTGGAGAGAGGTACAACAGTGAGTGTCTATAGCAGGGGGTGTTCAACTCCAGGCCTGAAGGGCTAGCGCCCTCCAGGTTTTAGATGTGTGTTGATCCAACACAGCTGATTTAAATGGCTAAATTACCTCCTCAGCATGTCTTGAAGTTCTCCAGAGGCCTGGTAATGAACTAATCGTTTGATTCAGGTGTGTTGACTCAGGGTGATATCTAAAACCTGCATGACACCGGCCCTCGAGGCCTGGAGTTGGACACCCCTGGTCTATAGCCATCTGTAAAACATGGTGGAGGCTCTGTCCTGGTTTAGGGCTGTCTGTCAGATTTGAATCCACCATGCAGTACCATCTGGAAAGTGTTAGATTGGCAACTGCTTTTGCACAGTTCTGTAGTTTTCTTGGTTTTATCTGACTCATCCTGTAAAATGCCTTATCCTCTAACTTTCTGTTAGAGAGGAGCTTTTAGATGTAAAGATCACCTACAGTATGTATAGTGGAAATGGAAAAAACTGTTTATTTGCTTTAAAGTTGTTTATCAGTATCTTCTTTAGTAATGGTAATGGCATTTAGATAACTAGCTTTGCTGAGTATGTCATGTTTATGGTGATAGTTGATGTTATGCAGCTTTGGAGGCTTTTTAAAAGTCACAAAATGATTGAATGAAGTGACTGCGCATGTTTACAGAGTTTTTAAACATTTCCTACATTCCAGTACCTACATTCATTTTGTTCCTTCTTCTGTATTTAGATTATCATAATCTTCACATATAACGCAAAGTAGTGTGGCATAAATACAGCCACAGAAAAGTTGATTTGTTCCTGCATTCAGGTTGCAGTGCGCAAGTAAGGGCTGCTCATTGTTTTATTGCTTTTTTCCCCTTTATATTGAGTCTCAGTTTGTCAGTAAATGGACTGTGATGTATATGAGAATGTATTTGTATAAAATAAGAGAAAGGAATTTTATATAGTGGAGGTTTTTAAGCATATGGATAGGTATGTCATAGCAGCATTGCTGGTATTTCTAGACTTACTCGCAATGCCGCATTCCTCCAAACCTCTGGGACTGCAGTCATACCTTTTACCTTAGGTAGTAGCAACAATATTTGAGCAATCCCTGCAACAATCACCCAGTAATGCACAGCACATTGTTCACACAGTGCTTGTTTCTTTAGAAACGTCTACTGTAATGTTGAATTTCTGCTTTTTTGTGATAAGATTCTACCAAAAATATTTCTGTGTTAACCTGACACATTAAGTGTTTTTTCCTTGTTTTTCTTAATGCAAGTATGTTTAGTGTGCTGTTAAGCAGTATATAGCACTACATTGTGACTGTAGCCTTGAGCCACTTCTATTTTTCCAGTGCTAAGGTCCTTTTAGTCCTTTCCTTTTTTTCCCAATGCCATATGTGTTCCAAGTATATGGATCCATCTGCTTTGGCGACCCCTTGCGAATAAAGCAGTTCTGTGAAATCCCAGTTTTAATTTTGATAAGAGCCGGTGGGAAGCCCCAAGGGAAGACAAGTACTCTATCACAGCGGCTGTTTGATGTGTGGTATTTTATAATTTAGTCACTGACCAAAAAATGAAAAGAAAACAGCTGGGTAGTGTACGTCATTAGAGACTCAAATGTCACAACATTTATTTTCATCCACAGATGCATGAATTTTTCACCAAGATCTTGTGTTGTTGTAGTGCTGCGTAAAGCCTTCTCCCGCACGTCCCAAAGGTTCTGAGTGATGTTAAGGTTTGGACTCTATCCATGTGTGAAAATGATGTCATGCTTCCTGAACAACACTTTCGCAATTTGATCCTGATGAATCCTGGCATTGTCATCTTGAAATCCGTCTGTGCCATTAACATTTACTGATGGAAAGAACCTGGTCATTCAGTATATTCAGGTAGTCAGCTGACCTCATTTTTGGACACATAACTTTGCTGAAGCTAGACGTGACCATTGGAAGCAACCCCAGACCTTAACATTGCCCTCACAGGCTTGTATAGTAGGCACTAGGCATGATGGGTGCATCACTTCATTCGCTTGTCTCTTCTTACCCTGATGCATCCATCACTCTGCAACAGGGGAAGTCTGTGCTCGTCAGACCACGTGACCTTTTTCCTTGCACTAGAGTCCAAGCTTTCTGCTCCCTTGCAAACTGAATCTTTTTTTTCTGATTAGCTTCACTGATAAGTGGATTTCCTAAGACGTCACCGCTGTTTACTCCCAGTCCCTTGAGTTCTCTTTGCGTTGTGCATGAGAAAATGCTCTTACTTTCAATATTAACCACGGCTGTGACTTATACTGTTTATTATTGTTAATATTAATCTGGGCATCTTTTCCACAATGTGTTTTTTTTTTTTTGTCCTGTCTTCCTCCCCTCAACACCAACCGGTTGTTGCAAATGACCGCCTCTCCATGAGCCTTGTTCTGGGGGAGGTTGCTTCCTGTTAAAAGGGAGGGTTTCTTTTTCCCACTGTCGCCTAGTGCTTGCTCACAGGGGGTCTTCTGATATGATGTGACTTCACCAAATGTTTAAGTGATCGCTGATTACGATCATTCTCTCACACATTTCTTCTTGAAGATAATGGTTCACCACTATCCTTATGGATTTTAATAATCCGTTAACCTTAATCCAGTTTTAGTACTATCAGCAGTCTCCTGAGTTGATTTCTTTGCTTGATGCTGGTCAATAATTTGTCCCTTCAGAAGGGAATGACATCTTTTCCAAAACCATAGGATGTTTCTTCTAACACAGTTCAAGAAATGAAAAGCTGCTCACTGCATCAGTTCTGGTGAAATAACCTGTAGCCAGGTCAAACATATTATTCTCTGCAGTGATTGTCCAATAGAAGGCTCTTGCTAGCTTGTTGGCTTCATGTTATTGTGTTTCACACAGGACTTGTATGTTCCTTGATTGGCTCCTTTTTAATGTCTTAATTAACTGACGGTACTGTTTTAAAGTGAAAAACTTCCTTTAAATCAGATGTGTTCATGTCTGTTAAAAGATTTAATTTTGAAACATCTGTAGAAAGTGCTGAGTTTAGTCCCTACGAAAGAAAGCTTGAAAGCACAAAGAGTTATACAACTTGAATTTAATAAAATCTGAATGAAACACTTGATGTCTGCAAATCATAAAAGTCATGTTTCAAAGACTCCCAGCAGCAGGATGTCAGAAATTGCACATCGGGTCATCACATCAAAAAATGGACCTGCGTTCAGGTTCTTGTCACAGTTATCCGCCCTACTGGAGTGTCCTCGAGCAAGCACATTTAATCGCCACAAATCAAATGTTCCGTACGTCTTGTTTCTGCTAAGCAAATCAAGAACTCTAAGAATCAATAAAGATACTGTATCACACACACTATCAGCTATACGTGGAAGAATATGGCGGCAATGTTCCAAAACATCCAACAAGCAGGAGCCGACCTCGTCGCCCAGCATCAAAACACAACCTGAGATTTGCCAGCTCGTACTCTGACCTCCGTGTGATCCCGTGCGAAATCTTTATCTCTCTGTAAACAACTCAGACTTCTCACAGCGAACGAACATCAACAAAAGGAGCCTTGGCTGCGCTCGGCTATAAACACGCAGCAGAAAATGGCTTCCATCTCTCAGAGCCTATTAAAGCAGCATTATTTTCCTCTTCTGTCTGAGTTGGTGCATCATCATCTCGACAAACTGCCTGATTAGACAGACCCAACTCATAAGAAACCTAAACATCTGTAGCTTTGCTCTTGTCCTCTTCTTCTTTTTTTTAAGCTGGTCTCAGAGAGGAGGAACAGTGTCGTATCATTGGGTGTCTTTGATTCTATACTAACATGGGCGTGGTGCGTGATGGCAAGAGGCCAAGCTCTGAAAACACAGCAACACGCGTGCTCCAGTGTGCACGCTGACAAGGATCGCAGGACCAGAAAAAAACTTTAATGCCAGCCTGAGCAGTGCTGTGTGCACACTGGAATGCTTAAATGAGCCCTGTCAGTATGTAACTTTACAACATGTGGATAATAAAAGGTAATAACTGCGGGTGGGGGGGAGAGAGAAACACTTCTGGAAAGTTGTCATTGTGCGTGAATGTGAGTGTGACATTTAGAGCCGACCTTTTTGTCGCCGATCATTCTGGCGTTGTAGTTTGAGTGACGCTGGAAGGATTTTTGTCTTTGTTCTGTCTGTGAACGCTGCTGCATGTTGTGTTTGTGCGCGCACATGTGGCACTGCCTTTGATTCTGTGTGTGCGCGCGTGCATGCGGTGCACCAGAGAAAAAGTAGCAAGGCCACTAACAAGTTAATAAACTCCAGCTGGGCTTTGTTGTGCTGAAGAGCGGCTATGAAGCTCGAGCACATTCTCTGATGTTTAGCTCACATTTCTTCTTTTCAAAGCAGAGCCGAACCCAGATTTGAAGTTTTCTAGGTTTTCTTGCTGTAAAGAGCCTGGTAATAGTTACACCCCTATTTTCAATGTGAAATATAATTTTTTTTAATTCACTCTATTTTATCAGCTGCCAATTTTAACACCTTTTTAGACGTTGATTTCAGTTGTTATGAGCCTGCTGAATGGCAGTTATCTCTTGGTATCAATCCCAAGTAGGTGGCCTCCGCTTTCAACTAGTGGGTAGTTATCACCTCATTCTGCCCTTCTGAGTGGAAGTAATAGACAGTGTTTTCACAGGTTAAAACAGCATTAAAAGTGGCTGACGCATAATCGAGTCAGCTCTCAACCACAACAGATGAATTTGCCACCAAAAGCGAGCAAAATCTTGTTTTTACTCAGCCTTTAGCTTTGTTTTGGAACAAAAGGTTAGACGTCGGCACTTCCTTTGTTTAACCCACTTTTTACCATGTAAAGAGTGTACATTTGCTAGCTTAGCACAGCACTTACGAGCAGAGATTATACACGGACAGCAGACGCCTGTGTTGCTCTCTGTTTATCTCTCATTACAATGGATGGTAGAGGCTTACCGAGCCAGCTCGAAGGTAGAGGGGAGTGCGCCTACTGGCAATATGTGTTGTACTGATAACAACTGATAACAGCCATTAAATGGGCTGATAACAGCTAAATCGCATGGTTTAAAACAGATGTGGTCACACTGGAACATAAATTTAGTTCAAACATAAATATGTCAGCCGCAAAACTTTTTTTCTTTCTTCACAGTTGTGTGCTTGTCGAAAGGTTTACAGTCGTTTCCTTTTTGGGAAGGCTGGCTCGTTGGCGTGTGGGAATCCCAACCCAGTCACATCCCTTTTTCACCTCCTTTTAGAGCTCATTAATCAGATAACCTATGTATTTTTAGAGATCAGTGTGTATGTGCATATTCATTGTTGTGGGCACTGTGCACACTCCCACAGTGGCTAAGTAGTTGTTAGTTATTTTGGATCTTCTTTAACCCTTACTGTTTTTGTCCACCACATTTATATTAATAAGTGCACAACAAGATATTAGAGCAAATTCTTAATATAGACGCTGCAGTTCAGGCTCAGTAGAAACTAGGTCTACAGCTAGGTTAGTGTCATTTCAGCCTCTTCTGTTATTAGGCATGCATGGGGAAAAAATAGAAATACATCTTTGAGTGATTCTATATACTCAGAAAAACTGCAGCTGACTGTATATTTTGGTTCCCGCTCGGTTTATTTCCTCTGTACTGTAAACATCAACCTATTGGAGGTCATTCTCCCATCTGTCACTCCTCCCACCATCTGCCTTAGATACAGTTTACAGTTTAGAAACAGTTTAAAATGCAGCGCAGTGCCAGGTACAGCGAGGGTCTCAAACCGCGTACCATGAAGGACAGAGAGTCTGCAGGTTTTTCTACCAAGTTTTGATTTTGATTTCAAAAGCTTGACATTAAGCACACAGTCCATCACAAACTGCAAAAAATCCTTTAGCCTGTGCTATCTGTAATACCCTAGTTAGACCTTTAGAAATTTCACCTCAGCTGTCCTCCTCTCTTCTTCTGCATTTAGTCAGAATAATCTCCCGGTACTCTGAGACACATGGTTGGAGATTTGTATTAATAGAAGCTTTTATTTATTTATTGTGATTATGCTTGCGCCTCAAAATTAATGTCCCGGTGATTTATTTATGTTTATTAAGCACCATTAGTCAGAAATAAGATTTCATGCAATGCCGGGAACTGTAATTCCAGCTCTTGATCATTGCTCTCTGTTGCTTCTTTCAGTGAGAATAAGTGAAGCTCAGTTTATAGAAATTCTACTGCATATGATGTAGTCAATTTTATGAGCTTATAACTTTTGCTAAACAGCAGCCTCTGTCGCTTTAAGGGGTAATTAGAGGATGCTGTTGCATTTAATTCTGTTAGGCTCTGAGTCCGCTCTGCAAACAAATATAAAATCTCCTTTTAAATATAAACCAGCAGTTGTACTGTCCACCCATGTCAAGCCAGCATACACCTAATATTGCTATCAAAAGCAAAAGCATCTGAACCAACAGGAGCTGGCTGACTGGCAATAAAGTAAGAGTCTTCGCTCTGCTGAAGTGGAAAATCTCACTCAGTCTAGCATTATTGCATGTAACTTTGACCTGCTGAGTTACAAATAAAGGTTGAGGGTTTTGATTAACCACCAGGTTACATATTGACAGACCCACCATGCCAGCGACTTGCAGTCATGTGAAAAGGAGAGTTTTCACTGCAGTCCTTTGAAAACCCAAGTCCACCCTTACTCACTCCATCGGAATTAAGAGGGTCAGTAACTGATCATCAGCAAGTGTGAGCACCTCTATGAAAGCAGATATTTTGGCATTTTACAGTTTATTAGGAGTGTACATCCCAGGAATTTCATCTCAAGGTCAGACAGTAAATCCCAAGAGTTGAATTTCAGACTCTACAGGCCCCAGTTAGCATTTTCAGTGTTAAAGTTAATGACAGCCCAATTAGAAAGTCTGGCTTGTTTTCTAAGGAGCTTGGAAAGAAAAGCGTCGACTTTTTTCTCTAAAAAGAACATCAACAGGAACAGCTTAAGACTTCTGGAACACTGTCCTTTGGACAGACGAGACCAGAGTGGAGATGTTTGGCACTGAGCAGTACGTCAGAAACAACTGCCAAGCATGGTAGTGGAGGGGTGATGGTTTGGGTTCATTTTAAAGCTACAGGACCACCTGGGTAACTTGTAGTCATTGAGTCAAGTCCTCTGTATGCCAAACTGTTTGTCCACAGTCCCAGCTGTCACAGGGGACTCCGTCACATGGCTAACACATTAAGACAACCATTCACACCTACGGCCCATTTAGAATCACCAGTTAACATTGCCCATTGCTTGTCTTTGGACTGTGGGAGGAAGTCATAACCCATAGAAACACAGCAGAAAATGCAGACTCTGCACAAAATGCAAACTCAGGACCTTGCTTGCAAAAGCGCTAACCACAGAACACTGTGCCACTCTAGTATTCTAGTCAAATCTGAAGCCATCTGTTTGACAGCTAAAGCTTGGCTGAAATTGGGTCATGCAACAGGCCAGTGTTCTCAAGTACAGCAGAGAACAGAATGGCTGAAAAAGAAAAGAATCAAGGTGTCCAAGTCCAGATCCCCAACCTAGTGCTGAAATGTCGAGGTGGCACCGAAAGCTGTGCATAAACAAATGTTTACATACCTCACTGAACTGAATAGTAAGCCAAAATTCCTCCCCAGTGATGTTAGAGACTGATAAAGTCACACAGAAAAGAATTTCTTTGAAATATTGCTGCTAAAGCTGGTTTTGCAAGCTATTGAATCATTGGTTATATTTAGTTTGTCCCAAGTACTAAACAGACTTCTGTGAAAAGATTTTTCCCACTTACATGTATATTATTAGAATATCTGCCAATAACTGGGCTGCAATCAGAAGTAAAAATATGATTTAAAAAAAGATTGATTTATTTATATCTTTTGCCTTCCTTACATGAGTGATCGCAACAGCAGATACCAGTGGACCAAACTGCTGCATCTCTGAGTTTGTTTTAAGCTGCTGTTTCGCTTCTTATTCTTGTTCTTCTGTAAACAATGAAGCAAAGTCTGCATAGTTTAGTGGGATTTAGCACCTCCTGGAGGTAGCGTTTTGTACTTTTGGTGAAACTCAGGCTAACTGTTTCCCCCGTTTCCAGTGTTTCCAGTGAGATATTAGATTTTCCTTTATTTTTTGTTAATAAATCAATTGTATTTGTTCTGTGTAACATCCATAGATGTGTTGCTTTTGATTTTCAGTAAAAACAAAGTAAAGAAACCCGGTTGTGGCTAGCGCTAGGCTAGGCTTATCAGAGCCCTTGAGTAAATCAGAGTCCTATCAGCGGGAGTTTGGAATAGTTCTGACAAGTGCTTAGTGGGCAGTTGGATTGTGTGCTGATAACATTACAGACTTGTTTTTTTTTTTTTAAACTTATTACCTTGTAAAAATTCCGCGCTGTGCTATATCTCTATGGCGCAGCTAGCATATGTTGCTAAAGATCTGCATTATCAGGATCATTGGAGTGAACGGAGATGACGCGACTCCTCCATTCATCGGCTCTGGGCTCCATGTGCTGTGTTAATGGTAGTTGCTAGGTTACCAAGGAAACAGGAGAGTGATGAGATATGGCACAACACGTGTCTTGGCAGCAGTGCCCGCTATAATACCAAAAGTTGACCGTTGTAGATTTAAATGAGAAATATGATCTGTGGCAAGAAGACTAAGTTTAGTTTCAAACTGCTACTTTTAATTTTGTGTATAAGCAGGGCAGAAATCCCAAGGAAGACTAATGGTAAAGGGCTAATGAGGAGCTTGTATCTGGTTTCAGGTATACACATATATATATATTTTTGCTAATTTAGACCAGTTTGTGAGAAAGACAAAGAAAAATATGTTAAAGTTGATGTCAAACACTGTGCTTGGGTAAAAATACAGCCTTGTGTTAGTGAGAGTGAGGAAGACATCAATCAAAGGCCATTTCAACCTCTTTCATATCTCTCCCAACCACTCACTTTGAAACACCAGAAACAAATCCAGCACCAGGGAGAGAGAGAGAGGGAGTTATAGAGTGATAGGAGATAGGCAGAGCAAGAGTGAGGGAGTGAGAGAGCTTTTTCTATTTATAACCTGTGTGCCCGGAGAGGAGGGAGATGGTTGTTCGAAAGCACACTCGCGCATGATTTTGTTCCGCAGTGCACAGGCTGCTGCTTAAAACACACAGGAACATACAGCAAACACTGCACATGTCAAACAAATTATATACCACGCTGGTGATGAGACGGGTCATTACTGGGAAATTTAATGGCTGTTTGGTATGCCGAGAGGAGGTACATGATTGGTCCAGTAATCATCCATAGGAACTGTACTGCCCCCCCCCCGTCACACACACACACACACACGCCGTATATGGAAAGCATTTTTGTGTTCTTAAAGCTGGTGTGTGTACAGAGACTCATTTTAACTCACACACTCACAGTTCAGCATTATTTTATGTAGCTAAAGCAACAACTCCTCCTCGCTCCTCACTTACACAACCTGCAGACCAAAACATTCCCACTGAGATTTATCTGTTTCACAACATTCACGTAAAGGGAGTAAAACATCACAGTGTTTTAACACTGATTATAGTGGTCTGCGTAAGGAAAACTTGTAATGAAGATTTTTTTTTAAGAAAATCTTTTTCAGTGGAGATTTTAGTTGCTTTCATTTTTCAGTTTCATTCGAACTAAGAAGTTCATCACCTGTTCTACATCTCAGCTGGAATTTTTTTTTTTAATATGTTTTTTTTTTTTTTTTTACCTTTTTGTTCAACTCAACCCAATTTAAAGTGTAGTTTGATTTCATGTGTGTACAGAACACATGAATACAGGTGTAGTAGGTTCAGTGATTTATTGAAACATGCAGGCGTGACACGGGAATGCAACATATAGATAAAAACTGACTTTGCACAGTGAGTCAGGGGGCGACCATGGTTCAGGGGGTTAGGAAGCTCATCTTGTAACCGGAAGGTTGCCGGTTCGATCCTCTGTCTTGGTCGTTGTGTCCTTGGACAAGACACTTCACCTACCGCCTACTGGTGATGGCCAGAGGGGCTTCTGTCAGTCTACCCCAGGGCAGCTGTGGCTACAACTGTAGCTTGCCTCCACCAGTGTGTGAATGTGAGAGTGAATGAATAGTGGAATTGTAAAGCGCTTTGAGGGTCTCAAAAAGTGCTATATAAAATGCAGTCCATTATTATTCTAACTTTATTGTTCAACACAGCCTTAGGAAGCTGTCTTGTAGTCTTCAGGAATAGTTCTCCAGGCTTCTTGAAGGACATTCAAAGCTCTTCTTTGGATGTTGGCTGCCTTTTTTTCCTGTTCTCTGTTAAGATGATCTTCAATAAAGTCGAGGTCCGGACTCTGGGGAGGCCAATCCATGATCATTCTTTAAACCAAGTGTGTGTATCCCACAGGTCCTGTGTCAGGTCTTTGCTGAATGTTTGTATTTCTTAACAACAACATGACTTTCAGATCAGTTTTCTCAAATATATAGAACGCACTGCACACCATACTGAGAAATGCCATCCTCAGAAGCACAACATAAAGAAACAAGACTTTTGCACAGTACTGAATATAATACTTACATGTCTGTAACTCCCATACCACATTTTGCATGACCCATGGGGCTTTTATCTTGCCAAACGAAAGACTTGAAAGTAGTGTCAAAGGTGAGCTCACAAAGATGTGAGAGTATAAATATTAGTACAAACAGAAAGACCTGAGAAACTGTCATGTTTGGAGTTTCACTACGACCTCCGTGGCTGCTATTTTTTGTATAGTTGCAGTTTAAAACGTAATAACCCTAAAATGATAATTTGCTATTTTTACATTTCCATCTGAAATCATCAAACGAACATGTTCAAACATATTAATGAATTTTTCACAGGGATGATAGAATATATAAACTTTTTTTTAAACCCCTGAACTGCCTCTGGTTCGATGGGACACCGATCCGTGCCAAGAGAAACTAACTGTGACGGTGTCTGTCTTTCACTTTATGACAGAAGATATTTAAGCAAGTTTCCTGAGAAGCTGAAACATCCTTAAAGTCCAAATGCAAAACAGGGCTCGGTTTGAACCCTCGTGACTCGTAGTTTCATGTTGACCTCCTACACAAATCCAACTCAAACTTTTCTCGAGCTCGCTGCCTCCTTGGTGGAGGCTGGGTTAGTAGCACCAGTTATTTCCAGCACCTGTGGGTGGGCCTATAAATAGCATGCACACATTTTCTCCTTCGTTTTCACCTTAGTGTGAGGTCTGGTTTTGGCGTCCAGGTGTTTCTCAGTTAGTCATTTCATGCGTGCGAGCCCTGCCTGATAATGCAGATGTTTACGAAGGAGAGCCCCTCTGCTACACAGCTGTGCACATATTTCCTCACCTGCTTCATGTATGGGGCGTGTTATTTGTGCACACATTGTTTTTTATTATAATAATGTCTGAGGGTTAAAAAGTAGATGCATGTAATGTGAGAAAGCAGGCACGATTAATTCAGGTTTATATGTAATGTCCTCAACTATTAAACGTGTCCTCTCCCGCTTTCTCTCTCTCTCTGCAGCGTCAGACAACAGCCAGCGGTTTCAGGAGACATGTTTCGCCTTCGCTTTAACGCCGCAGCAAGTTCAGCAGATCAGCAGCTCAATGTAAAATTTAACGCCGCTCCGTCAACGCAGGATGCTGAATTGTTCATGAATAATTCAGAAATGTACAGGGTTTGCGCGGCTGCGCATTGATAAATGTGTTTCTGCTCTCAAAGGGACATCTCGGGGACCAAATGTGACTTCTCAGTTCAGGTTCAGTTGCGGTTTTGCCTGTCGGAGACCAGCTGTCCTCAGGAAGACCATTTCCCCCCCAATCTGTGTGTGAAAGTAAACGGGAAGCCGTGCAACCTGCCGGTGAGAAGCGCTCAGCCGTTTAATGAAGAATGTTATAATGCCACCTGGAAAACGACATTAATGATATTCGCTTCTCATTTCTAGGGTTATCTTCCTCCAACCAAAAACGGTGTCGAGCCCAAGCGGCCCAGCCGCCCAATCAACATTACCTCACTGGTCAGATTGTCCACCACAGTCCCCAATACCATCGTGGTGTCGTGGACCGCTGAGATCGGAAGGGTAGGAGCCAAAGCCTTCTGCAGTGTGTGTGAATAACTGACACTTTAGATGCTTAATGAATGAATTTAAACATTTGCTGGTTACAGCTGCTCGAATACGAAGGCTTACTTTTTGCTTTTCTCAGCTTTGGTGTCGTTCTGAAGTTGAAAGCAGATATCTGACTTCCTGCAGCTCCCCCACCCTCGTCTAAGCCTCTTCCATCAGACAAACACGTAAACAAGCTTAATACAAATAAGACGAAGCTAATTCTGGCTTTACAAAGAAATGACATAGAAATATTTTGTGTGAATGTCTTGTGTTCAACTCATTGCACTCTTGCTCCTTTACTTCCTCTGCAGACCTTTTCACTCCTTATACTTCCAAGCACTTGAATCACAATATAGACTTTTTTTTTATTCTTAGTAACACAACATAAGGGACTAGAGACAAGTTAAGGTTTGACTTTTTTTTTAATGGCATCATGATCATTAAAAAAATGAAATTCTATTGTGTTCTCTATCCAGATACAACACGGTTAATTAATCTGGTGTTTGAGCTGATCTGCGGGTGTTATTAATGTGAATTGTCTGTCTTAAATAGAGGTCCTGAAAATCTGCATTAATCTTGATTAATGTATGTCCCCATTTATGCAACGAGGTGCTGCCGCATGCCTCAGTGTATGATCACATCACACGGTGTTCTTAACTTACTGTGTTCACATAGATGACAGACCAAAAAAAAAGAAGCAGAGAACAGCCTATTTAAAAAAAGACTTAAAGAATACTTTGATTATATAAAGAGGCTTTCAAATTGGTGCGAAGCCCAGGAAGGGGCACAGTGTTCCCTTTTTACAGCCAAACGTTGTAAAAGAAAACCAAAATTGGATAAAAACTACAACTTCAGGGGAAGTTTAAAATACATGTTTAAAATACATGGAAATTTCCCCTTGTGGGACTAATAAAGGTATCTTATTATTATTGATTGGATTCAGAGGCGTTTGATGAAGGATTTCAGGATAAACGCGTCATAAATGTGATTAAGAAAATTCTGTCTTTATATTTGATGGCTTTTATCGAGGTGGGTGGAGCTCGACGTTCCGCAGACGAACAGTAGAGGGCGGTAAAGGAAAGGACTGAGAACAGAAGAGCTTGCTGACTGTTGCACAACTTACATTAGTGTCACAGCAGATGGATCGATTTCACTGAGACTGTGGAGGCAAACATTGAAAGTTATACTGAGTAACATGTTCAAGGACGTGCTGTCACTCTCTGTCGTGTCTTCCCGTGTGTCCACAGAGTTACTCGATGGCGGTGTACTTGGTGAAGCAGCAGTCGTCCACAGTGTTGTTACAGAGACTGCGAGCTAAAGGCATCAGAAACCCAGACCACTCCAGAGCACTCAGTAAGGACCCCTTTTTAAGAGAAGCACCCATCCAGTGTATTAGCTAATGCTGTTCTTCTGTTTCCACTGTAATTTAATGTATCAAAGGCTGAATTTATGGTGTGGGACAGGGCAAAAAGCTTTAAGACTGAACTCTTATTTTGAAATGTTTTCATCCAGTCAGATGGGAGCTGTCTATATATTTCTTGCATGCCGTTTTGCAAGTTGCATAAAAAGATTTAGGTGCAGTCAGGCAGTGATTTAGGAGGCTCATCTCTTAGGAGAAGTCAGGACTTTGGTTCTGACACTCACACGTGTTTGTCCTTCTCCTCTACCCTGCAGTAAAAGAGAAGCTAACAGCCGACCCAGACAGCGAAATAGCCACAACCAGCCTTCGAGTGTCGCTCCTCTGCCCGGTAAACATGCTCCCTGCTCCTCATGAATTTAAGGCCTTTTTTCGAGGTTCAGTCATGCCCAAACACGTTGCTCCATTCTTTACTTTTCTTTTTCCTCTCATTTTACTTTGTATGTGACTCAACATGCCCTTGTACATAACTTATGTATGTGAACATGAACCACCTGTCTTATTGTCTTCTCGGCCCCTATCCTGTTTTGCTATATGGGTTTGTTGTGTTTGTGACATTTGTGTGTCACTTATACTTCCTTCGTGGCCTGACTACGTATGTGCTCACTGCGCAGCTGGGGAAGATGCGGCTGATGATCCCGTGCCGGGCGCTGACATGTTCCCACCTGCAGTGCTTCGACGCCACACTTTACATCCAGATGAATGAGAAGAAGCCCACCTGGGTGTGTCCCGTCTGCGACAAGAAGGCGCCGTACGAGCATCTCATCATTGACGGGTAGGTCGCTGTGGCCTGCCTGTGACCTTTGATCAAATAGTGCCAAGAGTGGTCCTCTTCTAAATACCTCGGTTGTAACAAGTGCTTATTTCAGTTATTGTTGCCTTTCTATCAGCTCAAAGCAGCCCGGCCGTTCTCCTCTGACCGCTGACATCAATGGGTTGTTTTTGCAGAGAGAACTGGATATTGGATTTTTTCTCTCTTTGTTTTTTTCAGGCAATTTTCTGTAAACTTTAGAGATGATTATAGAGGAAAATCCCAGCAGACCAGCAGTTTGTGAAACGCTCAGACCAGCCTGTCTGACACTAACAGCAATGCCACGTTCAAAATCACTTAAATCACTTTTCTTCCTCATTCTGATGCGTCACTTTGAAATTCAGCAGGTCGTCTTGTCCCTGTCTACATTCCTAAAATCCACTGAGTTGGTCCCATGTGATTGGCCGATTAGATATGTGTATTAACAATCAGTTGAACAGGTGTCCCTAACAAAGTGGCTGGTTAGTGTACGTGCCATACTACATTTTTTGCAGCAAAAAACAGCCTTTATGTTTAAAGTCCCAGAACACTGTAACAATTTACCTCCTCTCTCCTTTTCTTGTTATTGTTTGTTTGTTGTTGCTCTGTGGAGCGTTGTATTGTTTTCTTTATTTACTCTGTTACTCAACGCTTGCTACGTGGTTGTTCTTCATATATATATATGATGGGATACAAATAAAATGATACAGCATAAGGGATTTACTCTAATAAATGTAGTGGGGGGGTTTATCTTCCAAACACTTGCTCAATATAAAAGAGCCTTTTGTGGAATGATTTTTAGAGAGAAACTGTTTTGTTGTCGTCTTTGCTTTTTTGTGTAATGTAAAGTGGATGTGAAGTCTTTTTCTCTTGGTTGCTGTATGACATGTATGTTTGTTCTCAGGCTTTTTGTGGAGATCCTCAATAGCTGCACGGACTGTGATGAGATCCAGTTCAAGGAGGATGGCAGCTGGGCCCCCATGAGGTCTAAGAAGGAAGTGCAGGAGGTGTCCTCTGCTTCCTATAACAATGGGCTGGATGGTAAGATGAGGCATAAACAAGGAGGGAGGGAAGGGGAATGCTAGCCTGAAAGCCTGCCTTTAGTGATCCCAGCTTTAATTAGGCGAGGCATCTGTTGGGAGAAGTTGTGTTTTTTTTAACTGTTCAGTCTCTGAAAATCAAAAACATTTGCACAAACACAAACTGATACATCACCTCCACTCTACAGGCTCATGCCGGACCGCCGCAGGCTCAGATCAGCGGAGCTCCTCGGCGTCCAGCCACGGAGGCAGCGACAGCAGCAACGGCAAGAAAGTGGAAGTGATCGACTTGACACTGGACAGCTCCTCAGACGACGAAGGACCGGATTCGCCTCCGCCGCCGCCCCCAACGCTGCCTCCTCCTATCAAAAGAGCGTGCCCTTCGATGTCCCCGACCTCGCCACCTGTCATCAACAAAGGGTGAGTCGAGCACACACCCTAGATGCTGATTTAATCTCCGCAGGCAGGTTGAATTTGATTAAATGTGAAATTGATGCTCGTTTTAGCCGCTCGCGTGGGCAGTTTTGTCTCTCTGCTTAAATGATTCATGAGCACAGCATCTTCTTGACATTTCACGTCGGCGCTCGCAGTCGGTGCCCGAGCGTGTCGACGAAACATTTGCGTCTGATGACCCGAGTGACTTTCCATAACTCGCCTCGCTCGCCTTTTTTGCAAACAGGAATCAAAGTTCAGCCAATCACAGTTTGTCGTAAAATTTCAAAACAGCCGACAAACAGACCCGACGGAAGTCTCGAATCCAGCTTTAGTATGGCTATGAAATTTAAACAGCTGCCTTTTCTACCAATCCAAAATTCATTAGGTGCATCTGCTGCTCCCATTTCTCTTTAATGAATCCTGTGAGTGTTACTTTTCTAATTGAAGGAGACAGGACGGCCCTGTGGTTTATCCCAGTACACGTGACACATCATAAAAGCCTTATTAGAAGTTATGTGGCTTCTTTAGTTCTTCATCTCTTCGTCTTCTTCCTCTGTGTTTGCCTTTAGCGTGTTGAACCTGCACCATCAGGCCTCTCCTGTGAGCCGTACCCCTAGCATGCCCGGGATAGACACCAGCTACATCCCTCCTGTCCCCCCTCTCATCCAGGACTACAGGCCCTACTACCACACCCCCAATGACCTTTCAGGTAATGACACACATACAGGATGCTTTGCAAGTATTCATGAATACATGTGCATTAGTAAAGATACTGTTGTGTACAGTGCATTTATGTAAACCTAACTATATCCTATATCATTCACAGTGTGTAGCCAAATTTTGTTCAAATTGTCCTAACTTTATTTAAAATTCTGCCAAAGAGCCACACTGTTCTAACATAACAAAAGTATTGTGCAAAAGTCTTGAGTCACCTCTCATTTCTTCCTGTTTATCTTCCAGTGAGCCATACTTTGTTGTCATTTTTCAAAGTGCTCTTGAGCAACAGTTCTCCAGGCTTTCTGAAGGTCTTTGGCTCATCGTGGCTCATTCAGTAGAAGTAATAATTAATAATAAATGCTCCTAACTCAAGAGAAGAAGCAGTGTTGTGTTTACACATAACAGACAATTTAGTAACGCATTTTAAATTCTATCTTTAGCACTTTGTTAGTAGTAGCCTGACACAAAAGTTTGCCATTTTCATACTTTCTTTAGTTGAATCAGCTGAAAAAATGCAAGAGCTAACACAGTTTGACACAGTTTGACAGATATAAAATAGTATTTTTGCATTAGTTAACTGATCTCAGTGTAGTGTGCAGTGTGTCCTTAAAAACACTGAAGAAACTGGATAAGTGGAGGACAAAAGAAGAAGTGATAAGACAAAAAAAAATGGCAGGCTTAAAAAAGCAAATAAACTGAAGCCTCACTTTGATTAATGCAGAAAAGCTCAGTCAGACATTGATTCATTATAACATCATTCATCATATCATCATATAATAACATGTGGAAAGCGTCTCATTTACAACAACTTCATGCTGAAAATGATCCCAAACACTACAAATGCATTAAAAGGAGACACTTTCATACTGCAATGAATGTTCGGAGAGCAACTTGGGTCAACCTGTCTTGCCCAGTGATATTTGGCATGCAGACTGGAGCAGCCAGGGATCAAACCACCAACAGAATAGTAGATAACCTGCTCTACTTCCTGAGCTACAGCCACCCCAAAGCTTACAGCAGCTGGTTTTCCCAGACGGTCTTCCATCCAAGTGCTCACTGTTCCCTACCCTGCTTAGCTTCTGACTTCAGCCGAGACTGGGCATGCTCAGGGTGCTATGGTCGTAACCTCTAACAATAACAGCACTGTATTTCCATGTATGATTGCAGGTGTTTCAATATATTGTTGTGCCTATTTCCCATTTTTCTGACAAGGAGGTGGCTCAAGACTTTTGCACACTAAATTCTGAAAGAAAACACAATGGAAAAGGCAAAAAGCTTAAAATTGCAACTGAACTTTACTCTTTAACTTTTAATGAATCGACCTTGCCTATTTCACAGATTTGTGCCCCTCTGTGCTTCTGACTTCTCTTAACTTAAAAAAAAAAAACATACAATATTTATTTGCATTTGTGATATTCATCACTGACTCTTCCTCTACTTTATTTCCAGAGCTGAATTTTTTCTCTTTTCTTCAAGGGGACAATCATCCGGTACGTACAGCAGTGTTTGATATTGTGTAAACGTGGCTGAATTTAGCAGCTGAAACACTTTGTTGTTTTCAGTAAAATCCTGGAAGCCTGTGAGAACAAAATGTTCAAAATGTGCTTATGGAAAAAAAGAAAGCACAAGCTTTGTTTTTAGCCCTCCTCAGAAACAAGCTGCCCTCTTTTTTATAAGCAGAAAAGTGAACAATCTTCATGCAGAGTTAACCACGTAGAAATATTTAAAGAAATGTATCTGAAACCTGAGATTTTGTGTTATTTCCCATAAATGTGGCTGTTACCGAGTGTTCTTATTTCTTCTGCCTCTGGGCTGTAGTCTGTACTGGTTATTTAAGGAGAGATGAAGGTTTGCCAAATGAGAGTGTCTTGCATAGCTTCAGTAGTGCGATATCCAGCTGTTATCTGCATCTGGGATTTCTTCTGCCAGTGAGGATGAATGGGATGCCATATGTGTCTAAAATAGTATTAAAATTCAACAGCAACTCCACATCAAGAGTCACAAACTTCATGAATCCACAGACTTCACTGTGAGGAGTTTTTGTTGGAGAGCATTTTTTCTTCACCAGCACAAACGTTGCTTCCTTAAAGTTTTAAATACACCTGGACACCACGGCAGGTTGTTCAGTGTTCACATATTTTTGTGATTAAGGGAAACACACCTTTTAAATAAACTACTGAACTCTCCTTATTCTGTTGTTTGATGCTGTCATTTAATTAGAACACTTTGAAACCAGGAAGTACAGAGTTGTGACCAACTTGTCGGGCGATAGTTGATTCTTTTAGTTTATCTGGATTTTTTTTCCGGCTTCATCACACTGTTAACGCTCTGAGGTCTCGTGCCTTGATTATACTCTTTTGCAGACATGGACACAGACAGCTGGCAGCACCACGGATGAGTAGGCATTTGTGTTGTTACTTATTTGAAGTCCGCCGCCTGGGGGCAACATTTTTCTTGTCCCCATAAACGCAGGGTTAGGCTAGGCTTCTCTGCTCGAGTGGTCACCTGTAATGACTTGCAGGCGTAGGTCAGTTTTACACATTCCTCACAACTTCACGTATTCATACCTGTGACAGCGACCGTACATGCAGTAAAATACGTGAGATTTGAGTTTTAGAGTTTTTGGAGAGCTCGCCCCCCGCTGTTCTGGGTCATTGTAGAAAACATGACCGAAGCTTATGGGTATGAAGAATGAGTTCCCTAAACCTGCATTCTCTTCGAAGACCACCAGATGGCGATATCTGTTTTTCCAGACTTTGGGTCATGTAGAAGTCTGAAGGGAAACTTCTTTCTGTCTTCTTGACTCTCTCTTGCTGAGTTTATGGGCTCAGTCACTCATTTTGGGTCATATTCAGTCTATTTATCTGCCTATCAGCACTTTGGTCAATGGTTGCTGTTTTTAAAGTGCTTTATAAATAAAGTTGGCTTGGCTATTTTTTGATTCTTGGTCATAATGTGTTCTATAATGGAACAAGTCATGACTTCAGAAACAGTAGATGACTATTTCCACCTTTCACACTCTCTATGGTTCAGGTAAGGGTGGCTTCCTGTTTAATGGGAGTTCTGTTTCCCCACTCTCGCTAAACCATCGTTTATATGGGATATCTCTGTCCCATATGAACAAATCTTACCATACCTAGGTATTACCTTACCTTGCAAAGAACCTTGAGCTAGATGACTGTTGTTGTGAAGTGAAACTAACAGGATCACACCTATACACACTTTAGTAAAATGGAACGCCATCCATCTATTGTCTTCTGCTGATCCGGGGCTGGGTCACGGAGCCAGCAGCCTCCCTCTAAACCTCCTCCAGCTTATCTGAGGAAACAGCAAGGCCAGCGCAGGCCTGCCAAGAGATGGAATCTCTCTGACGTGTCTTGGGGCAACCCTGAGGCCTCCTCCCACTGGGACATGCCTGGAACACCACGCCCAGGAGGCATCCTTGTCAGACGCCTGAGCCACCTCAGGTGGCTGCTTTTGATGTGGAGGAACAGTGGCTCTACTATGAGCCCCGCCCAAATGGCTAAACTCCTCGCCCTATCTCTAAGGGAGGTCTTCTGAGAAATCTCTTTTCCACCGCTTGTATCCATGATCTCACTCTTTCGGTTGCTACCCAGAGCTTGTGACCATATTTGAGCGTAGGGACAGCTTTGCTTTAACACTCACCTCTCTCTTCACCATGACAGAGCACTACAGCGTCTGTTATGAAACTGTATCTTATGCAGAACAGCTCACCTGCCTGAAATGCACAATGATTGTCTGTTAGAGTCCTGTCCGTTTGTCTGGGATAGTTTAGTAATCTCTTATGTTTCTCTTATGTTTCTCTTATGTTCTCGCTGTTTGAATGTGTTGTTAGTAAATGAGAAACATAAAAGCAGGATATGCAGATGGGTGAATGATATTTGAACTACTCTCAGACTTAAACTGACCCACATCTGGGTCTTTCAGGACTTTGTGCCTCACTAACACCCCCTCCCTGCTTCTGTTTCTGCCTCCTTTCAGCATTACAACATGGTTATGGCAGCAGCGGCGGCTGCCTCGGCCTCAGAAGACCACGAGCTGCTTCTCAACCGCTTCATGCCCTACACCACCTCCTCCTCCGCTTCCCACCTGTTCCTCGACCAATCGGCAGCCTCCTCTGCGCCTTCGCTGACAGCGCCGACCAACGGGGCGAGCAATTCGGGCAGCACCAGCAGCCTGGTCTCGTCCAGCAGCCTCCGTGACACTCATTCGACACACTCGTCCTCACATTCGAGCTCACACTCCTCACACACGCATCCCGGGGTGGTGGCCAGCCGGAGCAGCGCTGAAGCAGCGGTGGCGGCTATTTACGGCGGGATACCCGATGTTATATCGTTGGACTGACCCTGGATGAGTGGAGACGACGGCGCGGGCACAGCTGGAATCCAGTAACAAAACCCGATCACAAACTCAACCGCGAGGGGTGACTTTTAAGAAACTAGACTGGGCCCCCACCCCAACCCCACCCTCCCCCCGAGTCATCAAACTCTGAACGTTCGAGGAGCCGTGACGACGAGTCGGTCTCAAAAAGAGCACTAATAATATGAGCGGACAACTGACCCGAGTCCAGTCCCGAGTCATCGCTTAAAGGTGTGGACATTGTGTTGGTGTGCTGACTTCAGATCAGAAACCTGTCCAGCATGTGAACCCACGTTACTGCTATACTGGTACCAACCCGGCACAACGAGCAAAGATGCTACCTGAGCAAAAACACAAAGGAGGGGGGGTAAAAAAGCTCTTTTCTCTTTTTTTTTTTTAAATAAAAACAAAGGAGCGGCACCGTGTACAGAGAACAGAATCTATTTTCCTCTTTTACTTTTGTATGTTAAATCGGGACAATTTCAGTCTAGAGAGCTGCTTCAGTCGCTGTTTGTAAGTGGAGGACTGAGTCGGATTTTATTTTTTTGCGTGTGTTCTCACACAAACACGAGCTCATTCATATGCCTGTTGCCATGTGGTTTGCTCTCTTTTAGCTATATGCCGTTTCCAGATGTCGGATTTGCATTTCTCCGATCTAAACTTCACTTCTCTCTGCGTGCTGTTCTCTTTTTCTCACGTTCAAATTCACGGCATTTTGTGTCTCTCTCCGACGACGGGAGCTTTTCAGACACTGAATATACAGTTTATTCATGTGCTAATAATTTTATTATGCTTTTAAGTTATGTATGATATTTAAGCCTTTAGAAATATAAATATATAGATATATATATATATATATGAATATATATGCATTCCCTTTGACCTTCAGGTTGATGCTGTGGGGAGTGTCGAATTAGCCATTTCCATTTTATTTTAATGTTTTTCATTTCCTCTCCTCAATTCCCGCCTCCTTTTAGAGACTCTACCTGCAGACAGCATTTAGAAGTGAGACTATTTACACCTGCCAGTTTAGAGGTTTTCGATGGAACAGTTTCAGTTGTTTATCTCATTTGCACAATGCCCCCCCAAAAAAACAACAAAAAAAACCACACACACGGTACCTGAATATGATCAAAATAATCAAGAGGGTAGTTTGATCTGTGCGTCACAGTCTTTTCAGTCTGCTGTCTTCATTTTCAGCCACTTAATCCTCTGCCCCCTCGTGTCTCGTCTTCTCTGTTGATGATGAAGGTCAAATTGGTGTTGTAGCAGCGCTGGGCCTTTTTAAAGATACAGGCGTCCATAGCACGTGACCAAGCTTAAAGTTGTGCCTGTTTTTTTGTTTTTGGGGGGTTTTTGTTCTTGTTTTTTGCTCAGATTAATGTCTTAAAAGCTTACCCACAACCCCTGGCCCACTTTCCTTTTAAAGCATCTTCTGAAGATCGGACCTGTGACCGATATCATCTCAGGAGTTTTCTTTGGGAAAAGCAGATAATAGTGGGACACGGTTGAAGAAGGCAATCTCAGCTTGTCCCTTTTTAGACCGGGCACCGAGCCAGATGGTTTAAAAATACATTGCCTGTCTGCTTCTTTAAAGAAAAAAACCTCTGCGATGTTCAGAGCGTGATGTGGAAGTGTCAGAGCAGCGCAGCGGTTTTAGGACGTCGTTAACGTTCAGCTTAAAAAAGTGAAAGGTTTGCAGTTTTAAGACTGGACACGCTTGCGCGCTCTGCTCCCCTCAGGTTATTAACAGATCCATGTTGCAGAGATCCTCTGTAATCTGGTCACATTACTGGTGACACCGTTAATCCCGGTGCCCCTGCAGCACACCCCACCTCCCCCTTTCTCTGTGTCCTTGAAACTTTCCCAGAGTCCCCTGTTATCCGTCTCTCTTAGACGCTCTTCTTCCAGAGGTCGGACACGGGCAGCTCCCGTCAGAGCCTAATTATCCCCGCCACCGTGAGATAATCGCTTCTGACAGCAAAACCCATCACATCAGATCCTCTGCCCCGTCCCTCCACTCTCGACAAACCAGATACACCCCACACCCCGCCTTCCCTGTCTCGCCCTCTGTGGCTCTCTCTTGGCATTTGTAAATCTTTTCCCAGGTCTTCTCATGGGAACCTGCCCCCCACCTCTCAGACTGACTCAGTCATTTGCCGGAACAAGTCTTGTCTGCGTCGTGTGTATGTCGTGCAGTATTTTATTTATTTTGTATTCGTATTTCTGTACATTATATTTTTACATAATGTTTGAATTCCATGACTGAGAGTGTGTGAGTCTCTGGGAACTGATGTTATATGACTTTATTTAATGTGCATTTTACTTCTTTGTTTTCCCTGCCAGCAGCACAACTTCTCAGAAAGGTGTTGTGTAGTCACTCATAAATGGAAATGACGTGTGTGTGCGTGTGTGTTTTCTCTGGAGCTGACTTGGGTAATATTTACGATAAGGGCACAAAACACATGCGTTATTATTACGCGCTTGATTTAATGCACTTCGGGTTCCTGCTGCTTACCGTTAAGAAATGACCGAGTCGGTGTGAGTGAGCACCCGATGGGTTGTCAGTAAACAGTTTAATGAAGAGTTGCTGTAGATATTTGTTGAAATATTGCTTGATTCTGTCAGGAATTTAAAAGTTTTTCTATTCAAGTGGCAGTCACGTGCAGGTTTGGGCATTTTTGCTGCTTTGGCCAGGCGGAAGCAAAACCTTTCAGAGCCTTTAGTGTCAAAAGATTTAAAGCCTTTCGCCATGTTCCCACAGCTGCCGTTAAGCTTTAGCTCATCTCGGTGAAACATTAATCCCCCTTCAATAACAACAAGAAGCTATAATTTAAAAAAAGAAAAAGGTTCAGATAGACCACAGAGTCAAGATCACCCCAACCCCAGCAGATCAGCTGATCTCAAAGCCAGGCCCAGTCACCTGAAGCATCTGCAAGCCGCTTTGCAACCCACCTTAATCTCAGCTCCATCTTTAACACAGTGCCTGACGTAATCTCACATCTCCAGCTCTCCATCTATGTGTAAGCAAGGAAGGTCTCAACACAGAGCCACAGCAGCAAAGATAAATGATTGCAGGAATAAAAATTCAAATTAATATTTTGGATTTAGTGATCCTCGCTTGAATAACTGTTTAAGTTTAACCACTTTGTATTCTGTCAGAGTTGCTAATCTTGTTTCAGAAAATTAAAGTGTGTACACGTTTTCTCTGTTCAAAGAAAACGTGTATTCAAATGGGATTATTTCCAATTCTCCTTGTGTTTTTAATGAGTATAAATTAAAAAACTAAAACACCTCCTCCATCTTTAAACTGTTTGGGTGGGGGTCTGCGCAGTGTTTTGCTCCAAGTGCTAATTTAATCCTTTGATGCGTGGGATCTTTCTCAGGCAGTTTGTCAGAGAAGATGGATTTTCTAAATGTTCCAATCGATGCACTTCTCTGATACCTGGAACCAGCCTAAAAACACCTGGTCACGCGCATACAGGCCTGTCATTAAACCAGATTTCCACTTCACGATTGACGGCGATTTTATTGTTATATTCGCAGAAAATCAGGTGAAAAGCTACTGCCGATCAGATTAATCTGTGGATCTGTTTGTGTGTTTTGTGGCAGGATCTTCAGATAGCAGAGAGTCTCCAACCATAACTGTAGGCAAAGAGGAACCACATTATTTATGATATTATTACCATTATGTCAATATTTAACTTTGTTGGGTTTTTTTGTTTCGTTCTTTTGATGGTTGTCACCCATGAGAACCATGTCACGTAGGCAGGAAGCTGCATGCGAGAGCATTCGTTGTGGAAATCGTGTGGATTTCACTCCCAAAGTGAACTGTTGCTGTTCGCTTGCGGCTCAGACTCGGTGAGTTGATCGTTTCTGGGCAGCAGGAACTACGTGAGCCTGTGCGTTTGTGCCTTTATCTCAGCTCCCCCTGGCTTGCTTTGCTGGTGAAACCTTCGGTCCTTCACTTTCTCTCACGTCAGTTTTATAACTAAGCAGCAGTGTTTGGATACTTGATGAGGTGGTCACAGTAACTGAATGAATCCCATCACCGTCTTAATTTATTGAAACGTCTGTCGTGGCGCTCGTTGGGCAGCAGGTCACGATGGCAACATGAAGTGGGAGAAGAGACTGTGTTGAATGTGTTTGTGTTGAAGGCGGGGAAAGGTCCGATCCTCCTCCACCTCCTTCAGGTGTCCGCTGCTCCCTCCTCCTGTGGTTTCATTCGCGGCAAATGTTTAGGGCGAAGCAGTCTTTATTGAGCTGGGTTTATTTCACTCTAACAAACAGGATGGATAAGCACAAGGTCGCGGCTTTCTCAGTCCCTCCTCAGCAACACACACACACACACACACACAGAACATATGGAATAAGGCCACTTTTGTTTTTTTAAAGCAGTAGTTACTCCTAAGTGTGTTTTCAAAAGAACTCCACAGTCAGCCTCGACAAGCAGCTCAACTCTTTGGTTGTCATGACCTTAAACAAAAGGGAAAAATCAGCGACGTGTATATTATGTTCGTGTGGAACCCTGAAAACTGAAAGATTCAGATCCAGACGTGGGTGTTTGATGTCCGTTTGTATGCTTTTGTGCGTCGATTCAGAGCGAGAGAATAAAATAATTTATATATTTTTTAGAAAATGGAAGCTGTACTATTATTTAAAAAACAAAAACAAACCAAAAAAAACAGGGAAAAGAAAAGAAAAAAAATACGACCGTGGCCAATAACGAGTTCCACGCTATGAAAACGATATCAAAGTCAGACTTGAGACGACATCTGCACTCACTGCCTTAAAACATTCACAGGTTCTGTTTCGTGGCTCCAATCTGGAAAACAAACCTGAAAGGAGGGAAAGGAGAAGACGGTGTACAGTTAGACCCGTGTCAGTTTGTACAAATATACCAAGTGGGGAAAAAAAAAATATTTATTACCTGCATTGGACGAAATTGTTTACTTATTGAATGTTACTTGTTTATGTAGAAAAGTTTAGATGTAATAAAATGCATTCTGCTATTTCTCTCGGTGTGTTTCGTCTTTCTTCTTTTAATCCTTTTAGTTCTCCCCCCGAACGGAGGGCATATGTAATCGCTACTGTCTGTTTGTTTGGAAGCAGTCTAGGCGGTAGACTGATGACGGTAGATACCAGTAAAAGCTCAAGATCACACCAAATAATAAGTTAAAAGATTTGGATTACTCACAGTTTGATCATCTTCAAACTGTACAATAATATACTAGGCCTGGGGTACATGAATACCTAAGTTAGCTTAGTGTTTGACCATGACCTTCACTGTTAGCACCTGAGGTCAAAGTTCATCTTAAAAAAAATTTCAACAAATCATATTGAGTAATATATGAAAGGGCACGGAGAGAGCTGTGCAACACTTTTTTTTCAATATTATGTTTTACAAAATCACACGCTGCATGAATATATCTGAAAGTCGTATGTTTTTACAGCTTATAGAAGACAAAGATTTCAGTCAGTTCTGCTCCAGTCATATGGCAAAGATAATAAAACAATTTAAGGTCAAAGGTCAGGGTCACACAATTAGGAAAAAGCTTTAGATCCATTGGATGATCTGAAACTTTAAAGCAGTATAGTAGTCACTGGGAGACATAAACACTGTCTTTGGCTCATTTTTTTTTAAAATACAGCATTATATGACATGACCATTTCCGTATTAACACTGCTGACGTCAGCATAAAACATCAAAGTTGTAGTATGTCTTCTGCCCTATCGGTGGGGTGGAGGATTAGGTGCCACATTTATTTATATATATATATATATATATATATATATATATATATATATATATATATATATATATATATATATATATATATATATATATATTGATCATTTCACTAAAAAATCATTTCACGAAAAAAAAAGTCGAAATATGGAGATTACAGTTGTTTCAAGACAAGCTGCCACGGTTACTGTATCGTGTGAGTTCGTGAATCGATTCTGAAATCACACTTCAGAATCGGTGTAGTAACAAGGAAGGAAATGATTTCTCTTTTAGCTAATAAACACATTGTGGTGATCAGTAAGGACGCGGAAAAGAAGGAAAAAACACAAACTTGGAAGAGTTGGCCGAATTTGTACAAAATGAAATGCTCTGTCATGGACAGATGCGAGTTTATTGATGGTTCCACCCTCGTGTAATAAAGAGCATGTATGTTGTATCGCAAGACGGCTGATCAACTTGTTTCACAAACTCGTGTACACAAAGCATTTTGTAAAGTATAAACTGTATGTAAAGTAGAGCAGCCGTGACAGATTGTCTTGAAACAGCAACTGTAATCTGCACATTTCGACTTTATTCAAAAATGATCAATAATATATATATATATATATTTCTTAATGTGGCCCTAATACTCCGCACGGAGGGAGCTCTTGTTTTCTCTGCTGGATCATGGTGCATTATTTTATCTGAACACTGGGTGGCGGTAGAGAGTCGTCTTCAACAACTTTTCACTTGCTTGTAAATGACAGTCAGAGCTTGGACAGACTCGCTCGGTTCCGCCGGTGACAAAAGCTCAACCTGACAGGAACATTTGAATAATTAACATAATTATGAAATGATTACTGCACGTGCCTTCCGGGGTTTGATGAAGGAGCGCGCTCTGATGATCGAACCTTGAGCTCGCCAAACACTTCAACTCCACCTTCCGGCCGAGAGGCGGAGGGTGGAGAGGGGTGGGGTGAGTGGTCCTGTGGCGCTGAGGAGAGCGGAGATGCGGGATGATGATGCACCTTGGAGAAAGGAGAGAGCGAGGGGAGGTGATAGAGACAGATGAGTTTGTGGCACTCTTGAGATGCAGCCGTGTTTGGATCTAGCTTAAGAAAAAAAGACTTAAGAAAAAAAGTGCACACTTGCATCTAGTTCATCCCGAAGTGTCTGTGAGCTGCTGGCTGGCATTATGAGTGAAGAAAATGAAAGCTTTTATTTGAACAAGTCAGTGACCGAGATGGAGCTCTTCCAAAACCTCGTGGACATAGACGTGACCGCAGACCGGACCCCGCTTCTGAGATTCTTCATTTGTCTGGTGTATTCGGTTGTTTGCGCTGCGGGTCTGATCGGCAACCTGCTGGTCCTCTTCTTCATCAGGGTCAAACAAGAAAGGAAGAAGTCCAGAGTGAACTTTTTCGTGTTCAATTTGGCCGTTACGGACCTGCAGTTTGTTCTCACCCTGCCCTTCTGGGCCGTGGACACCGCGCTGGACTTCAGCTGGCCTTTTGGATACGCAATGTGCAAAATCATCCTGTCCGTCACCGTGATGAACATGTACGCCAGCGTGTTTTTCCTCACCGCCATGAGCGTGACCCGCTACTGGTCGGTCGCTTCTGCCTTGAAGAACAGAACCGTGCGGAGGTCGTGCTCCGTCAAATGGGTCTGCGCAATTATTTGGACACTGGCGACTCTGGCGACTGCGCCCACGTCGATTTTCTCAACTGTAACCAGCGTAACTGGAGAAAAACTGTGTCTGCTGAGGTTTCCAGGTGGACAGTACTGGTTAGCACTCTACCACATACAGAAAATCGTCGTAGGCTTTGTTTTGCCTATGTCAATCGTGTCCATCAGCTACATCATGCTGCTGCGCTTCATCCGTAAACGGAGTATGAAAACCAGCAACCCCAAACGCAGATCCCAAGTTACAAAATCTATCACCATCGTCGTGCTGTGCTTCTTTCTTTGCTGGATGCCAAATCATGCCATGACCTTGTGGAGCGTACTGGTCAAACTGAACGCTGCAAACTGGGACAATGCGTATTACACGGTTCATACGTATGTGTTCCCACTGACCGTGTGTCTGGCGCACACCAACAGCTGCCTCAACCCAATCATTTACTGCCTAATGAGAAAGGAGTTTAGGACCAAACTGAGAGGTCTGATACACAGAGGATAGTGGGTGTTTTGTCGAGTTCTGCCGATGATTTTACGCAGCGCGAAAGGTGTTGGCAGACAATGACGCGCTTAATGCGCACGCAGAAAACGAGCTAAAACACCCAGAATGAGCAATCAGGCCGAGCAACATCGTGTCAAGACTCAGTTCAGCTCATGAAAAAGAAAGAAAGAAAGAAACTTTTAATTTTGATGAGTGTTTCTTGATTTTAAAGTCTACTACTACATCTACTATTTTAAAGCGTAATGTGGCTGAATCATTTAGCTTGTAGGGCTGGGCTCTATAGAATCACCTATTTTGTGTAAAAAACTAGTCCAAATATGAACATTGTGGCACAACAGCTGTTCACCAAAATGATCTATGATGTTTGTGAGTGTCTCTAGTTCAAAGTCCGCGCGTAATTGCGCATGACAATACGCTTAGGTGTGCTGGTGCTGTTACTGCACAGTGAGTGGCTAAACGCCTTTTACATCCTTCGGTGAATGTCTTGGCAAATACTGTTAACAGCGTACACACAACCGCACTTAAAGGCTTCACCGGCTTAAAGCAAAGAGGTGAAAGTTGCAGGTCACGTGTTTTCTTTTCTTTTTTTTAGACATCAATCATTTACAGGGGCAAAGAGACACAAAAGACAAACTGAAATATGATTGTTGTAAATACCGAGAAAAAAATGTATCTACTCTTTGTGTGTGTGATAATAAAACTGTTCTTCAGTTGTCACGTGGGTCAGTTGTCCTCACAACTAATGAAACGGGTGATCTGATTAGCAGGTGTTTACCGGTTTGACTCATGAGCAGCTGATGTGACGGTGAACAGAACATGAAAACAGAACTGCCGCCCGTCTCCTCACCACTTAATGACATACAGACGGAAGCCGGTGATCGCAAATTAAGCGACTTTGTAATGGCTTTCCGTCCTCACTTACTCATCAGATGAAAAGAGTAGGTGTCAGGTAAATTCAAGTTACACATTCATATCAGAGATTATGGTCCATTTTTGGATGAACACTGGACAGCTGTTGACTGAACTGAATTAAATGTAAAATGTCGAATTAAAAAGAGGGAGACAAGTTTTTCTGTAATTTACTAATGCGTGTATACTTTTTTTAAACAGTAGCTAAGCTTTCCAAGATATTTCTGTTCTATTAAAAAGCCAGAAATGCAACACGTGATCCTCTAAACAGAAATATTTGTCACTCACTGTGCTTTTAAGAAAGCGAGCTCGTTACTGTATGCATCATTCATCCTTTAAAGTGCAGAAATGGTTTTTTAAGTAATATATGCATATATACATACAAATGAAACTACGGTAACAATTAGAAACTGTTCATTTCTTTGTAAGTGAGAAAACTTCAACAAAATCAGGACGAGATCAAATAAATAATTGTTTTAATAAACAACCCAAATCCCAACAGCACATGTTTCTTTCTGGGTTTTGTTTTTTGTTTTTGTTTTTTGGAGGGGGGGGGGGGGGCGCTGTACCGCTTGCCCTTTACTGTTTCAAGAACTGGAATTATCTACATTACTGCTTATATAAAATAGCTACAGGTACAAAGATAAAATTTTGAAAGAGCCCTTTTTCTGCATTTGGTGACGTTTGCTTTTATGAGCAAAGATCTTTGACTACGCATAAATCCAATAAACTTCAACAAAGTATTTTTAAAAAGACAAAATAACTCATTTAGATTTATCACAATGATGTAAATGGCAAAAAGTTTAAATGTATCAATCAAAGCATCTTTTTCCTAAAGTTTAAACAGGAAGTTCTACATGTTTTCCTTACTCCCCCCACTCCACCACCATTACAGGTACACTGATATCATACAAACAGGTAACAGATGTGTCTTGGTTGGCATTACTCATATTGTGAGGACATATCATAAATATGTCACCATGATTTAAGTTTTAGTAAGTAATTTTAGTAAGTAAAGTCAGCAGAAAATGAATGTAAATTCGATGTCGTTCAGGAGCTGACACCTGAGCTGGCATACAGATGCACTTCTCATGTACACATGTAGTTTGCATGGTGGTGAACTTGGAGTCACCACAACATATGCTCAGTGGGAATTTAATGGTCATAAATAACTGAGTTTCCCACCACCTGTTACAAAGTGTGGCAGCATGGAGAGCAGCGGCATTGTTAGTCAAATGAATGACTGCTGGGCGACTAAAAAATGTCTTTCTTGTACTCTGAATTATATCAGGAAGTCGGAGGCAGGGTTGGAAACATCAGGCAAGCAGAGCTGTGAAAAACCTGAGATTACTGTGAAAAAAAAACTTTTACTGGACGTTCAAATGAGTAAGGTTTCTAACCATTGTGTTTAGCTTATGATAAGATGATTGATGATGATCAATACGCTGTCACCAAATATCACTATTATATTAAAACAATCATTCCCTCTACACAGAATCACCCAGCCAGTTTGATTTGCCAATACTTGATGACTCCTCCACTAGAAGATTGTGTCAAATGAGTGAAGAGGGTAAAGTGCATAACCCAACTGAATAATGAACAGTGTTTCTTTAGAAAGTCTGAACATCCATCCATTCTCTTTAGCGTGTCCTTATCAGGGTTGCAGGGGGTAGTCTTAAAGTCTGAACACCTCAAGGTAATTATGCAGAGACTGAAAAGAAAGCTCTTTCTTTCATTTCTTTCTCTCTTTCTTTCATTCGTCCATCAAGCCTTGGAACGAGAAATCTTTTCACTTTTTCACTAAAGTGCCATCAGTCTTTGTCGGTACTTTAATCATGAAGAGGTTCTGCAGGTCTTGCAAAGGTCATCTCCTACCACTTGGAGGGCTTTTCACAGCACTGACATTTGGGAGGAAAACACAGTTATTTATAGCGCTAATCAGTGCCCAGGTCGCAGAAACTGTCTTCTGTGTACCTGAGAGAATGAAAGTGAGAAAAATTTCCAGGGCTGCTAATAAATCTCAACCATTTCTCAGAGTTTCACACATATAAAGAGATGTGTAAATGTTTCTTGCCATTATGTCTTCTTGCTGAATAATAATGTCCCTGCCATAATGGGCCTTAACCAGGGAAACAGATGAGGACCAAGGTAGAGTGAAAAAAGGTAGCCATAACAACGGTATTAAAATTCCTTCCACCAGTTTCTTTGTGAATTTTAGACAGTGAATATGTCACCTTAGTTTTGCTCTCGTCTTGTTCTCTTCTCTTTTATTTGACATGCTGTAAGGACACAGATAATAATTCCTTCTGTTCAAAGTGCTGTTAGTCGGTTGATAACAATTAGAGCTGAAATATGCAGTACTGTGTAAAAGTCTTATTGAAACATGTGCAAGCGTACATGGAAATACAGTATATAAGTATATGGATATATAAATATGAGAACGTAAAACAGAGTATGCATGATTGTAATGAACTTGAAGGTCAATATTTGGTATGACCACCTTTATTCTTCAACACAGCCTGAACTCACTTGTTCAGCTTCCTTCTAATTTCTTGAAGTTGTCTTCAGGAATAGTTCTCCAGCCTCCCGAAGGACATTCAAAGCTCTTCTTTGGATGTTGGCTGCCTTTTGTTCTGTTTTATGTCAAGATGATCCCACATTGTTTCAGTAATGTTGAGGTCCGGGCTCTGGGGAGACCAATCCACAACTGGCAGTGTTACATTATGTGGTTTTCTATCTATTTATGCTTTTACTCCATTTTCACTGTGATCTCCAACACCACTGGCTGACATTCAGCCTCAGTCCATGACAGAGCCTCCACCGTGTTTTACAGATGGCTGTACTCACTGATGTCCCCTCCTGACCTCCTCTCTTCTATCTTCCACTTGTCCATTTTTTTCCAAATTGCACACCATGCTAAGATATGCCAAGTATTCAGCTAACTGCTCTTTTGGAATCATGGTGTTGGTAAAATAATTCTACTTTATGCTTGTCAAACTGTGTCATCTTTAACATTTTTCATAGATTCATTTAAAGAAATTGGAACAAATTACATATTGTTTCTGTCATGACTGTGAGCAGGCAAGCAGGAATGGTGAACACAAGAGCAGGACTCGCAGAGGCAAAAGTGAACTTAAACAACTCAGCTTTATTGCTGGACAGCGGGCAAAACAGGGAAAGTAACTAAACTAAACTAAACTAAACAGGCAGACGGAACACACAGTGGGGAATGAGGGACGGCACGACGATGAGCAGGGGAAGACGCAGACACTAAATACAGGAGGTGAACAGGACTAAGGGGAAACAGCTGGGCGACACGGCTGACACTGATTACACAGATGAGACAGGGAGAGCACAAAACTGAACGCACTGACATAAGACACAGACCTTCAAAGTAAAACAGGAAGTACACGACAGACACAGAGATCCAGACTAGACACTGAACTTAACAGATACACATGAGCAGACATTATAACATCGGGGACAGACAGAGGGAACACAGAGAAGTGGGACCAGGGCAGGCGCAGAACAGAAGCCTAACAAATGGCAAATCTTAATGAAAGACATAACCAGAATAAACAAGAACATAAAATATTATAAAAAAACAAAACACTGAGTCGTCAGACTCAGGACCATGACAGTTGCAACAACTTGCTAGTAATAAATTGCCTAAACATATAATTTAAAATTGGTTGAGTCATAGGTCACTGTTCAGTGGCTTAACAAAGAAAAACATTCATCCATAAATGGCCAGGTAACAGGACTGGACTGAAAACAGTGTTGGGAAGGTTACTTTTAAAATGTATTCCATTACAGAATACTGAATGCATGCCCCAAAATGTATTCTGTAACGTATTCCGTTACGTTACTCAATGAGAGTAACGTATTCTGAATACTTTGGATTACTTAATATATTATCATGCTTTTTACAACTACGTGAATGTACTATTGCTGTGATTTATTACTGTTACTGAAGGTCCGCGGCTCCGAACCGTAGTAAAGGGACCTCTGGCTAATACGTCGGGTGTCGGGCTCGTAGCTGAAAACTAGCTTTACTTTGTTGTGTGGGTCAACTTTTCTTGCGAGAGACAGAGAGAGACGTTGAAAGGCTGCTCCAACGGAACTTATTGTTTCGGAGGAAAACAGGAACACAGTGTACAGTCGAGTCTTAATAGCTTACTCGTCAGGCACTCTTTTTGGCTGCAGTGGTTATTATTATATTTACATGCTTCCAGCTCTCGTTTCTGCTCGATGACAGCTCGGACTTTTGCACTCTCCTTTTTCTCCCTCCCTCGCTCACAGACACATAACGTGTATGGCAGTCCATTCTCCCTGCAGCACGGACTACACTGCCCATGAGGCTACATTCTTTAGAGCTATGCCTGTAGCATTCTGCCTATTAGCTTAGCACAACAACAACAACAAAAAGGTGCTCTCTCACCCAGGAAACACGCAGAGAGAGAGAGCGTCACCCTGTAACCATGGCAACCGTAACGCTGCCGCCTGGAACAACAGAGCGTAGCTGTCAAACAAACCCAAACAGTCCTGACCCGCGACAATATGAAACAGGAAAGTACCGCCGTGTAATCCATTTATTTCAACAAAGTAACTGTATTCTAAATACCACCTTTATAAACGGTAACTGTAACGGAATACAGTTACTCATATTTTGTATTTTAAATACGTAACGGCGGTACATGTATTCCGTTACTCCCCAACACTGACTGAAAATGAGTGATAAAACAGCTGATGTCCAAAGAAACACTCAGAAAGACCTTCAGAAAACCTGGAGAGCTTTTTCTTAGGAACACTTTAAAACATTACAAATAATTCTGGCTCCTTGGAAACAAAATATAACAACATGAGATGTAGCAAAAGAGATATGCACAGTATTTTAGTATAATATGGTGCACTGAAAAAGTATTTGCCCTCCTCCTGATTTGTTTTTTTAATTTTTTGTTTTTGCATTTTTGTCCCACACGTTTCAGATCATCAAGCAAATTCAGATATTCAGACATAGATTCTGATATAGACAAAGATAACCTGAGTAAATACAAAATGCAGCCTTTATTAAATGATGAATTCATTTATTCAGGTAAAAGTAGTTACACAATCCTACCTGGCCCTGTTTAAAAAACGTAACTGCCCACTAAACCTAATAACTGGGCGTGCCACCCTTGGTCTCGAGAACTGCAGTTAAGTATTTGAGATAACTGGCAATTAGTCTTTTGGAGGAATTTAAACCACTCATCTTTGCAGAATTATTTTAATTCATCCACACTGGAGTGTTTTTGATCATGAATGGCCTGTTTTGGGGCTTTTTTAGCCATTCGGAGGTGGACTTGCTGTTTGTGGATCATTGTCGTGCAGACAGCAGAATTCATGGTTTCATCAACAAAAGCAAGCAGCCCCAGACCATCACACAACACCGCCATGTTTGACTTGGTGCAAACTGCAAATAAAAGACCCCTCAAGAATTGATTGTTGCTGTTCATCAGTGCTTACCAGTTCACCAACGTGTACAATCAAACAGCAAACTGAGGGGTAGAAGGAACTGTTTGAATGCAGTCCAGTTGAGGCTTTTTTTCTTTTTGATTTTGTTAGATTTTTAATGCTGCTATTAACAGATTTCACTTATCTGCAGCTTAGACTCAGAAATGCCATTACTGTCAAATTAGACCTTTATAATAGCTTTTCACACTGGAAGCACTTTAACATAAAGGTGAAGGCCAGTCCTTTGGTAATTTATGTGGGCTTTGCTGCATTTATGCCTGCTCTTGGTGAATTTGATGCAATGGACTGAAATTTATGACTTTTTTAGTCTTTATTTGTTTGTTAGGTTGCTTTTTAAAGACTTTTAAGAGGCAGAGAATGAGTAATTAATGCAGTAAGATTTAGCTCCAAGATTTTGCTTTAAAAATATATAAGTGATCAGAAAAGGCTTATAGGTTTAAACATTTAAAAAAAATCTTCTGTCTTCTTTGAGTCTTCTTTAACACTGTGTTATAATTTTCTGTTGTTTCTCTCAAGTATAAATATTTACATATGAACTCACTTTACCACCACACCAATGGATAAACACCATTCAAAGTTTGCAAAGATATTTATTGGTCTTGGAAGGGTAAGTTTATACTGTAATGTTTCTTCTGTTCCTTTGCAGGATGTTGGTGAACAGTTGCAGCTGGTAGGGTCTGTGTCTTTAACACAAACTGCATTAGTCTACAGTGCTGTGCAAAAGTCTGGAGCCACTCCTCTTTTCTTTTTTTCCTCCTGAGAACCGAGGAAACAAGTATCCTTCACTTTAACTTGTTTTGTGATGTCCTGCCTCTTTGAAACTAAAAGAGGCCACCCAAACACACAAGATATCATTGGAAAGGCCAGAATGTCCTCTACTGAGCACAACAGGACTTATTAGGGTAGCTCAAATAAGTCAAAAAAATATAGACCATTAAAGAGGATAGGCTGGTTCTCAGGAAGAAACTTTGCTTCCAGGAGCCAGAGCGGTTTGTTATTTTTAAAGTGTTCTTGGGCAACAGCCTCCCAGGATTTCTGAAGGTCTTTCAAAGTTTTTCTTTGGACATTGGCTGTTTTTCACTCATTTTCAGTCCAGTCCTTGAACTGGACTATTTTCAGAGGAATGTTTTGTTTGTTAAGCTACTTGCAACTGGAAAGTCAGTAGCAACAGGTATTATGGAGTGCTGAATCCAGATTTGAAACTTTTCTCATAATCAATATGTACAGAGGAGTTCTGGAGAGAGGTACAACAGTGAGTGTCTACAGCCATCTGCAAAGCACGGTGGAGGCTGTGTCGTGGTTTAGGCCTACATTTCAACCAGCGGTGTTTAGGAAGCTTGCCAAAATTATGGAATAATGAACACAGAAAAGTACCATGAGATTTCCATCTACTACTTGGAGATGGTGTGATTGGCAACAGCTTCATTGTTCAGCATGATAATGATCCCCAAAACACTGCCAGTGCAGTCAAAGCATACCTGGATAGGTATGTCAATCCAGTTCAGTCATGGATTGGCCTCCCCAGAGCTCGGACCTCAACATTATTGAAGCAGTGTGGGCTGATCTTAAATCATCAGAGAACAGAACAAAAGGCAGCTAGCACTGATAGAAGAAACTATTTAAAGAAACTTCAATGTAGCTTGATTAAGAAAGTTCAGGATTTAATAAAGAATACAGGTGGTCTTAACAAATATTGACTTTACTATATTTACATGTATCTTTGTCCATGTTTCAAAAAAAAATAGCACCTATTTGATATTTTACTAGTACACTGAAATGAAAGTGACTCAAGACTTTGGCGCAGTATTGTATTGTATGAACTTCCCTGACCTGCAAATGAAAACACTTAGAATTTGGCGCATTTTATCCTTGCAATTAAAAATACATATATCTCAAATGATGTTGTGATTACAGTGTGACAACTCAGAGTTCATGAGAAATATGTGGCCCAAAAATTGTTTGCCAGCCAGAAAAGGCTAAAAACTCCTGGTGCGCTGAGGCCACAAAAATTTCATCCTTCTTCTGTCTGTTGCTTGACAGGAATATAACTACATTTACTATGTTTAGAATCTGTTGGTTTGTGGCTATATAAGACCAAAAAAAATTAAAACGTGAAAACCTACAGCTGGTTGAAGCCAGCATGTGACTGGGTGAGCACTGCCCCTGATGATGCTTTGTGCTCGTTTGAGGCAGCCTGAGGTGGCAATGTCCTCCAGGGATAGCAACTGGCAGCCAGTAATCTTTTCCTCTTTTTTTACCACTCCTTACATGGCATACAGTCTGGATACCACACTGGTAAGCATTAGAAATGATTCAGCTGCAGCACCATAGAAAGAAATGAGCAGTCTCCCCTAATAACACCTTGAGAAATTTAAATACTACTGATACTGAAGGGGCTGGGTTTTTCCTGCAGCCAAAATCGACTCTTGGGTCTTAGTGATGTTTAAAACTATATATATATTTATGTGTGTGTGTGGTAGATATTTGCATATTTATGTAAAATCTTGAGTCTGCCTGAAAGTCAGAGAAATCATTGTCTGTACGAGTTTGACGAGGAGCATTTGAACGCAGCACGCCCCCGGGGGTTTCACGGTGGTCAGGTGACCCGCAGCAGGCAGGCCATTCTCGGCTTCCCCTGGCTTTGGCTCCAATGTCGGAGGTGTTTGTGCCTGGAAGAAATGGACTCTGGCAATGCAAGAATTTAATCATTCAGAGGTCCGAACAGTTGACTCCGTGAATGGCGCCAAAACAGGACCCTAAACCTAAATTTCAAGAAGGTCGGTAGGGGGGAAAAAACACCGATGGTGCCCAGTTAGCGGCTGGAAGGGGGCGGGTTTGTTGTTGTTGTTGTTGCAGCTGTAGCTCGACGATAGTGATCCCTAGGGAAGGAGAAAGAGGCTTTATACAGCCCAGATATCAATGAAAACATAGCTTACGTTGACGTAACATCGCAATGAAGCGCATACAGTAAAGCTAGCTCAAGCTGGAGTCTTTACAGACGCTAACGGAAGGCTAACTGTTAGCTAGCTTTGCTGTTCGTGCTCTGTATTAGCGGCTCGTTTGATTGCATTAGTTGTGGGTGTATTGAACATCATAACGTGCTTTTGACATTAGTTTTCCCTCCTCGTAGGTGAAAGAGTCCTGTGCTTTCACGGGCCATTGCTCTATGAAGCAAAGGTTTGTCCCGATACTTTATGAGGGTCTTATTACTCATTTATTCCCAGTTAAAAATAAACTGATCCAAGGCCTGTGTGTTTTCTCGCTTTTACAGTGTGTCAAGATCAACGTAAAGGATAAGCAGATTAAATACTTCATTCATTACAGCGGATGGAACAAAAAGTGAGCAGCTTGAGTTGAATATAGGATGACATTTCTCTCTGTGCGTCTATTTGGATAGGAATTATATCACTGTGATGAAGTTTCAGAATCTGTGATGGGTTTTTTCTTCCTTTGCAGCTGGGATGAATGGGTTCCTGAAAGCAGAGTTCTCAAATATGTGGACAGCAACCTTGCCAAACAAAAAGAGCTTCAAAAGGCCAATCAGTGAGTTAACCTCTTTGCACATAGACATGACCAAGAAGTGTTTTTGTGAGTTTTCGGTTCTTCCTAATGTCCAGTCAGCTTTTTAGAGTTTTTCTCAAAGAAAAGCAGCAATAAGAAAAGTTGGGCGCCGTTTGTGTTCGGTTTTGGGCCTGACTGGATAAATTTAGAATTTGCAGCT